>NC_069499.1:348247133-348847133 GCF_027579735.1 Bombina bombina
CTGGCAGTAGGACTGGGAGTTGAGCTTGACTCCATCCTCAAGCCGAAAAGGCCCCACAAGCTCATCTTTGATGATACCAGCCCAAACCAGTACTCCACCTCCACCTTGCTGGCGTCTGAGTCGGACTGGAGCTCTCTGCCCTTTACCAATCCAGCCACGGGCCCATTCATCTGGCCCATCAAGACTCACTCTCATTTCATCAGTCCATAAAACCTTAGAAAAATCAGTCTTGAGATATTTCTTGGCCCAGTTTTGACGTTTCAGCTTGTGTGTCTTGTTCAGTGGTGGTCGTCTTTCAGCCTTTCTTACCTTGGCCATGTCTCTGAGTATTGCACACCTTGTGCTTTTGGGCACTCCAGTGATGTTGCAGCTCTGAAATATGGCCAAACTGGTGGCAAGTGGCATCTTGGCAGCTGCATGCTTGACTTTTCTCAGTTCATGGGCAGTTATTTTGCGCCTTGGTTTTTCCACACGCTTCTTGCGACCCTGTTGACTATTTTGAATGAAACGCTTGATTGTTCGATGATCACGCTTCAGAAGCTTTGCAATTTTAAGAGTGCTGCATCCCTCTGCAAGATATCTCACTATTTTTGACTTTTCTGAGCCTGTCAAGTCCTTCTTTTGACCCATTTTGCCAAAGGAAAGGAAGTTGCCTAATAATTATGCACACCTGATATAGGGTGCTGATGTCATTAGACCACACCCCTTCTCATTACAGAGATGCACATCACCTAATATGCTTAATTGGTAGTAGGCTTTCGAGCCTATACAGCTTGGAGTAAGACAACATGCATAAAGAGGATGATGTGGTCAAAATACTAATTTGCCTAATAATTCTGCACTCCCTGTATGTATATGCTTATATACATATCTATTTATTGCCTAGATTACGAGTTTTGCGTTAGAGGTTGTGCGGCGCTAATGAGCAGTTTATGCTCACCGCTCACTTACAGACAGCGCTGGTATTACGGGTTTTTACCAACCCAGCGTTAACGGCAAAAAAGTGAGCGTAGAGCAAAATTTAGCTCCACATTTCACCTCAATGCCAGCGCTGCTTACGTTAGCGGTGAGCTGGTAAAACGTGCTCATGCACGATTTCCCCATAGGAATCAATGGGAGAGAGCGGCTGAAAAAAAACCTAACACCTTCAAAAAAGCAGCGTAAAGCTCCTAACGCAGCCCCATTGATTCCTATGGGGAAACACCCTAATTTTACACATATTAACCCCTAATCTGCTGCCCCCGACATCTCCGACACCTGCATTATATTATTAACCCCTAATCTGCCGCTCCAGACAACGCCACCACCTACATTATACTTATGAACCCCTAATCTGCCGCCCCCAACATCGACGACACCTACGATTTATTTATTAACCCCTAATCTGCCACCCTATGTCGCCGCAACCTACCTACATTTATTAACCCCTAATCTGCCGCACCCAACGTTGCCGCCACTATAATAAAGTTATTAACCCCTAAACCTAAGTCTTACCCTAACACGCCCTAACTTAAATATAATTAAAATAAATCTAAAGAAAATTACTACAATTAACTAAATAATTCCTATTTAAAACTAAATACTTACCTATAAAATAAACCATAAGCTAGCTACAATATAACTAATAGTTACATTGTAGCTAGCTTAGGGTTTATTTTACAGGCAACTTTGTATTTATTTTATCTAGGTACAAAAGTTATTAAATGGTTATTAACTATTTAATAACTACCTTAAAATAAAGACAAATTTACCTGTAAAATAAAACCTAACCTAAGTTACAATTACACCTAACACTATAATTAAATTAATTACCTAAATTAAATACAATTAATTACAATTAAATAAAATTATCTAAAGTACGAAAAAAATCAAGCACTAAACTACAGAAAATAATAAAGAAATTACAAGATTTATAAACTAATTACACCTACTCTAATCCCTGTAACAAAATAAAAAAGGCCCCCAAAATAAAAAAAAAAGCCCTACCATACACTAAATTACAAATAGCCCTTAAAAGGGGGGATTGGGTGGGTTTTAGAGTAGGGTTGGTTGTTTGGGTGGTGGGTTTTAATGTTGGGGGGGGGGTTGTACTTCTTTTTTACAGGTAAAAGAGCTGATTACTTTGGGGCAAAAAAAAAATCTTGTAATTTCTTTATTATTTTCTGTAATTTAGTGTTTTTTTTTTCTTCGTACTTTAGATAATTTTATTTAATTGTAATTAATTGTATTTAATTTAGGTAATTAATTTAATTATAGTGTAGTGTTAGGTGTAATTGTAACTTAGGTTAGGTTTTATTTTACAGGTAAATTTGTCTTTATTTTAACTAGGTAGTTATTAAATAGTTAATAACTATTTAATAACTATTGTACCTAGTTAAAATAAATACAAAGTTGCCTGTAAAATAAAAATAAACCCTAAGCTAGCTACAATGTTAGTTATATTGTAGCTAGCTTATGGTTTATTATATAGGTAAGTATTTAGTTTTAAATAGGAATTATTTAGTTAATTGTAGTAATTTTCTTTAGATTTATTTTAATTATATTTAAGTTAGGGGGTGTTAGGATTAGGGGTTAATAACTTTATTATAGTGACGGCGACGTTGGGGGCGGCAGATTAGGGGTTAATAAATGTAGGTAGGTGGCAGCGATGTTAGGGCCGGCAGATTAGGGGTTAATAATATTTGACCAGTGTTTGCGATGCGGGAGTGCGGCGGTTTAGGGGTTAATATGTTTATTATAGTGACGGCGATGTCCGGTTCGACAGATTAGGGGTTAAAATTTTTATTTTAGTGTTTGCGATGTGGGGGGCCTCGGTTTAGGGGTTAATAGGTAGTTTATGTGTGTTAATGTACTTTTTAGCACTTTAGTTAAGAGTTTTATGCTACGTCATTGTAGTGTAAAACTCTTAACTACTGACTTTTAAATGCAGCACCAGGCTTGACAGGAGAGGGTCTACCGCTCACTTTTTGGCAGACTCGTAATACCAGCGCTATGCAAGTCCCATTGAAAATATAGGATACGCAATTGACGTAAGTGGATTTGCGGTATTTCCGAGTCTGGCCAAAAAAGTGAGCGGCACACCTGTACCTGAAAGACTCGTAATACCAGCGGGCGTTAAAAAGCAGCATTAGGACCTCTTAACGCTGCTTTTTAAGGCTAACGCACAACTCGTAATCTAGGCCTATGTGTTTATATGTGTTTATTCACATATTAACACAAATATATATGTGTATAAGCATATATATTTACAATTTGCTGCCATCGCTGTGTGACTTACCCCCTTCGTTGTGCTAGTTCTCATGCTGTGTCTCACTGCATGAGAACGAAGCTCCCAATTGACTCTATGGAAGCGCGCTCTTGTAAGCGCAATGCTTCCCAGCAATGTGAATGTGAGCTTGCATTCGCATTGCTGTCAACTTGTAATGCCAGTGCACATTAGCATGCGCTGGTATTATTCAGTGGAGAGCATATATCACTTTCACGAAAGCGATATTTAACGCTCCACTTGTAATCTGGCCCTTAGTGTTTAATGACTGATTATTCATTTATTTTGCCCCTTGTCATGTAATTTAGGTCTGAAAATTGTGACATATTTTTTTTATTAAACTGAAAAGGCCCCCTGCAGACTTATCAAGGTTAACCCTGTAACATATCTTTGTCTAGTTGGCTTTAGTTGATAAGAAATGCAGAACATTGAACTTTATTCTAACATTATGCCAAACCTACTCTACTGCAGACTTAAACCCAGATAGGGCTAGTGCTGGCTGCAGTTTGGCTTTTGAAAGAGAGTTGCAGCAAACAAGATATAAATTTGTTTAAAAATGTTTAGACCTGGCTGAATGTTACTCTATATTAAGACAACGGAAGTGTCTTTAATTACAAGGTGTTTATTTTCCCTTTAATTCTCCTTGACTGTTCTCCACTAACTAACTCTGTAATAATTCTGCAAGATACAATATATACCGTTTTTTTATTTTTTTTTAAGATTTAAGCAGCTGTTTTATTTTGCACACAAGCTCTAACTAATTATTAAATGATCCAAATGATAAATTATTATGATGTATGTTACCATAACTAGCAACAAAGTTACAAAGTCACAAATAAATGTAAGCAAAACATCAAGAAAATGTTAAGGTTTTCAAAATATTTAAATAGACCCTCACTTCAAAGCTTTCTGCAACAAATTTGATTGACATGTAGCATAATCTCCCAAGGCAGATATGTATTTTTTATCCTGATTCTTGCATTATTTCCTATGATCTGATACACGGCTCCCAGAACAGTGAGTTTTATTGGCTGGTTGTTGGAAGGTTTATGCATTCTGATTTGTAAAAATAAGTGCTACATCACACAGCCTTTCAAATGTCTGCTATGAAAGTGACTTTGTTAATATTTGATAAGAAAATATAATCTCCCTTTGCACTCAGTACATTTCTAGAGGGAAGAGGGTTAAATGTCATTAAAAACCTTCTGTATTTGAGTGACATCATTTAACCATCACCTCACAGATGCTTACTGAGCGCTTGTTTTGCTTATCAAATATTAACAAACCCACTTTCCTTGCAGCTGCTGTGAAGGGAATGAGGTATGTAAGTTCAATGTGTTCATCGGCTCTGTTTTTCAACTCTTCTGAGATGTGATATCTACGCTCTGTTAATCTTTATAGACAGATTCACTCATATGGGTGATGTATCAATGGATGGAAAATACAAAAGAAATACTGTTTGTACGCACTGCACCAATTTCTGCTAACACTAAAGGCAGATATGCGTTTTATTTGTATTGCCTGCGGAATACTGCTGCTTTTAATTATCCTTTAACTTACTATGTTTAAGTTTGAAAATGTATATGATTATATATATATATATATATATATAAAAGAACAAAAATATATATAATCATATTGTTCAATGCCAAAAAAAGTGTTAATATCAGAGTTTAAGTTTCCAACCAACTGTTTAAAAGCGTGTTCTATACTTTCATTTCTAACGGAAACTGAAAAGCTCACAATTTCAGAATGAAACAACTGGAAAAGGGGACAAAATAAACGTTGAAAGTATATTGCAAAAGTTTTCTATATATACAGTTTATCATTTTATATTACCATACCATCTCAAAATACAGTATTTAATGTCCCTTTAAATATATACATACATATCTAACTCTATTAGACATGTGCGTTTTGGCCGATTTGGAGATTCAAATGCATCCGAATTTCCGAATTGGCACAATAACTAAAATCTCGAAAAATTCAGAAAATTAAAAAATCAGTTTCCGAATTTTCAACTCCATTATTTATATTCAGAATTTTTCATTATTTTAATCAAAACCGCAGTTCCCCGACATCGCCGACACTAACTAAATCACTAAAGCAATTAACTCCTAAACCACCGTTCCATGACATTGCCGACACTAACTAAATGACTAAATAAAGATATTAACCCCTAAACTGCCGTTCTCCGACTTCTCCGACACCAACTAAATAACTAAAGCTATTAACCCCTAAACCGCCATTCCCAGACATCATCGACACTAACTAAACCTATTAACCCCTAAACCGCAGTGCCCCGACATCGCTGACACCAACTAAACCTATCAACCCCTAAACCGCAGTTCCCCGACATCGCAGACACTAACTTAACCTATTAAACCCTAAACCGCCTTTCCCAAACATTGCCAACAATACCTAAACCTATTAACCCCTAAACTGCCGGCCCCCACATCACCTAAATTAGACTATTAACCCCAAAAACAAACACTCCCTAACTTTAACAAAATTAAAATAGACCCTAATTAAAGTTAAAATTATTAACTAACTACCCATTTAAAATAAATACAAGCTTACCTGTGAAATAAAAATAAAACCTAAGCTAGCTACAATATAACTATTTACTAACTACCTAGTTAAAATAAATACAAACTTACCTGTGAAATAAAAATAAAACCTAAGCTTACACTAATAAACCTAACATTACTAAAAATAAAAAACCTAACATGACTAAAAATAAAAAACCTACGATTACTAAAAAATTAAAACTACAGTTACAAAAAATAAAAAAAACTACCATTACAAAAAATAACAAACAAAATTATCCAAAAAAATAGTTAAAGGGACAGTCTACACCAGAATTTGTATTGTTTTAAAAGATAGATAATCCCTTTATTACCCAATCCCTAGTTTTGCATAACCAACACAGTTATATTAATACACTTTTTACCTCTGTGATTATCTTGTATCTAAGCCTCTGCAAACTGCTCCTTATTTCAGTTCTTTTGACAGACATGCATTTTAGCCAATCAGTGCTGGCTCATAGGAATTCCACGTGCTTGAGCACAGTGTTATCTATATGATACACATGAAATAACATGAAACCAGAGGGTGCATTAATTGCACTTCTAAGTTTGTGATATATTTGATAGAATGCTCCATTTGTAAGGATCCATACATTGGAATGACCACTAGGGACATACGTACCCGAATCAGAGAGCATCTATCATATATCACAATCAATATTAGATGCTCAGCTCTTTCCAAACACTTTATAGATATACATTCCCAGAATACCAATTCCTTTTCATGGTCGGCCATAGAACAAGCTAAAAGTCACCCCAGAGGAGGTAATACATTTCGTACCCTCTGCAAACAAGAAGTATATTGGATCCATAAGTTACAAACCCAAATACACAAAGGATATAATTCTGATATGGATATTATGAATTATTGGGAATAAGTCCCGATAATGATGGTTTTTATTGTCTGAACATGAAAGATTCTCCTTAATGTTGTATATAAATTAAAAATAATATTTAAGTAGAATAGTTGATGAATTTGTTACGTTAGCGCATTAATAATCTAGCCACATTGTACGTTTATTTTGGTACAATACAATAGCCATGTATATATATTAAGGGGTAATATACGATGAAGGTTTTTAGAGATTAACAACTATCCTTGTATAAAGGTAGGGTGTTAAGCAAGCAAAATAATTTATATTTTGTATAGAAAGATATTATCTCTCTGTTAAGTACATTTGCTTTCCATATTTATATATGTTTACCCTGCTTTTTATGTCTCCTCTTCTATAACCCCAACAACCTGATTGTTGATCATATGCATATATATAGATATATATCTATGTTCGGACATATGTGGTGTTATAGAATATATGCTTTGGCTATATGATGACCGTTTAACATATTGCAATTGTGTGCTTAGATGTATCAGGCGCAATGTGAGAATATGCTAAGGTGCAAAATAGGTGTATTTTACTTTTAACCAATAACAAGTAAGCACTATGTTTTTAAGAGGTGTAATGTATACAGGTGCTTTATGGTCTATGATTAAGGCTCAAGCAGAAACGCGTAAGACCGTTTTCTGAGCCTATGTTTGCTACGAGGTGGTCCGTTATTTTTATATGATGGAATAAAGATGTACTATTTTTAAGGATTTTCGGTCTACACATCATTTTTTCTTATACTCTACTATGGAGTGAGGTCTCCATTATTTTTTCTGACCATATCCTGACTGTGGTGGCATTAGAGGTTGTATTGCTGAGCGGAGTAGGAGGAGTCAGCCGACGTAGCACAGCACCTGTTCCGTAGGACCCGGATTGAACCATGGCAAGCAGAGGTGAGAAGAGAGGAGCGAGTGTACTTCCCAATTCTCCTCCAGCAAGTAAGTCCCCGGTGAGCTGAACAAAGCGGAGTTGTATACTTGCGGACGAGGATATCATACGGGATAGGAGTGCTTGAAGTAGTGGCTTCTTGTGAAGGTCGGTATTGCCTTACTGTTTTAAGTGGATTGTGACTCTGATTGTTTTTGGCATTTTACGGATGGTTATCTAGGTTGTGAGTGTGACGCATACCCTGTGCTTTATGTTGTTGAAATTTCCTTGAGGGGTACACTGCACATTTAGTTAACTTTGCATACTCCCTACTACCTATATAAGACCACACAGTCTGTTATTGTACATGAGTATATTCGTTATATATACATACCCACCTCGTTTATATGCTCACTATGGAAACTGACACAGCTGAAACTGATGTGGAATACTATTCCCTAATACAACCTAATGACACTGACCTAGACAATCTCAAATTGGAGGATTTGTTTGGACAAGATGTGATTGAAACAAAATTGAGTGATCTATTTGAGCGCATGGAGAGTCTTAAAATGAAAGAGCAAAGAATTAAACTGGACAGATGGATTCTAAATAAGTATTGTTTGCTTGAGATGGTTCCAAGAGGCATGCACATATAGAAATATCTATCATTTGAGACAGATGACAAAGCATTCATAACAGAATGGAATAGTGTCCAAACTGAATGTGGACTAAGACTTATGGTACTTCTTATTAAATATAAAGAGACTCAATTGACTGTTCTGAGGAAACAAATATTGAAATTGCAAAGTAAAATGAACTCTTATAAAGAATGTCTAGAATATGCACCTATGGATACCATACTCCATGAGGTAGTCGAAGGAGCAAAGAAAGAAATTATTCAAATTAAACATTCTAAGTATTTGCGAGACTCAAATGACTACTCTAATAATCAAGTGTATATATGGCGCAAGAAAAATAGGAGACATAGAGGTAATACTTATGAGAATGGTAAGGGCTCTGGTAACAACAATAATAAGAAAGGGAAACAAAATAAGTCAGGAAAAAACTCCAATAAAAACAAGCAAAATAAAGATCAAATAAAAAGTAAAAAAGTCACATATAGTGACACTGATTTTGATACAACTGATGAGGATAGTGCACATTCAGGACAGGAAACAGAACAGTCAGGTGATGAGATCGAAGCCATGCAGATAGCACAGGGACCTAACATTATTGGGGCTAGTAACCTAGGCACACCATTACATGTAGAGGGATCAGGAAAGACACCCCAAGGAGCATGCCCTAAACAGAAATCAATAGTTTCTGCTTTGAAAAGTACACCTGCAGAAATAGAGGAAAAACTGTTTTTTCACAAGGCCGCACAACAACTGAAAGGAGGGGGCCTGTTAAAGAAAAATATAGCAGAGAAGGGTCCTACTCAGGGAGGGGTAAGACAGAGCAGATACTCACTAAGGAACACAAAGAACACAAAAACACAATAAATAAGAACGAAGAGCCATTGGGAGAAGACCATACAGTTATTAACATATCTACATATCCTTTATCAAATACTGAAATTAAGGTTCTTAGTTATGGTTTAAGCTTCTGTCCTTCCAATAATTTCAATATGTTTTGTACGATTCTTGACCTTAATAAATTTGTAAGGGGCCTTACCCTGAGAAAACATTTTAGGGATAATAGCTACTCTATTCCGATCAAAGAGAGGTCTAATTTAATAGGACAGGAGGACATCATGGGTTTTGATGATATTAAATTACTATGCTAGAAAATCTAGAACAAGAGAGTATGAGAAAGGGAATTGAAGAGGGCTGTAGTAGCCATATTGGATACAAATGTAAATCAGAGTTCTACCCATTACAGACTAGGGGTAAGTCCCTCAAACTTTTTCACAAAAGGGTGGTGGAAGATTTGGAAAAACTTAAAAGTGAACATGTACAAAGTAAATTGAAGATTTGGTCATTAAAAGATCCGATAAGGGAGGAAGTGTTGTGGTGTGTGATAGGGATTGGTATGTGGAAGGCAAAACGACAAATTTTAGATACTAACACCTATGTACACTTAAGTAGAAATCCAGGTTATACTTTTAAAAACAAATTAACTCATACACTAGACATAGGTTTGGAGAATGGTTATATTGACAAATATACTTTTGATTAACTACTTGTTGAACATCCCCGCACACCCATTTTTTACCATCTCCCAAGACACACAAGGGTTTTGACAATATAAAAGGTCGCCCAATAGTGTCAGGTAACAGCTCTCTTTTAGAGCCATTAGGAGAGTGGCTAGATGATATTCTGCAGCCGATTGTTTGCAAACTCCCCAGTTATATTAGAGACACTACCGATGTGATTAATATCATGGAGAAATTTGAATGGAGGAATGAACATAGCTGGTTGACAGTTGATGTAGTGTCATTATATTCTACCATCCCACATCAGTTAGGGTTGAAAGCTATTAAATACTTTCTAGAGGAAAGAACTAATTTTGTAGAAGGAATGATTGAATATATTGTGGAGGTAGCACAGTTCCTATTAGAACATAATTTTTTCATGTTCGAGGGAGAATATTATCTCCAGAGACTAGGCACGGTGATGGGGGCTCGTTTTGCCCCTTCATACGCCAACCTATTTTTAGGTTGGTGGGAGAGAGCCGTGGTCTACGGAGATGATAATCCCTATCAGAACAAGATCTGTTTATATAAGGTGATGAACATGATATGAAATAGATCAGATACTAGCATTTCTTTTACATCTGAATGGAACAAGAGAGAGAGATCAATTTCCTTGATATAACCCTTAAAGGGAATGAAGAAACTCGAAAAGTAGATACTCTCCTATACCGTAAGCCCATCTCTGGTAACACCATTTTACATGCGACAAGTAATCACCCCAAACATGTATTTGGTGGAATAGTAAAGGGTCAACTCATAAGAGTGAAAAGGAACTGCTCTAGTAGTAATATCTATGATAAGGAGAGTACACATTTGAAAGAAAGGCTATCCGCCAGAGGTTATCAGAGTAGAGTCATCAATAGGGCAGAAAGAGAAGTAATCAATATGGATAGGAAGTCCCTTCTAAAAGGAAGAGAGACTAAAGAGAGAGATGCCTGCCCCACCTTTACTACACAATACTCTAACCAATATCAGCATATCTGTAAAATAGTGAATAAATATCTTCCAATAGTTTATGGAGATGACTCACTTAAAGACATAGTGAATGAAGGATGCAGATTTGTAGATTCAAAAGGCCCTAGCCTTCAAAGTATTCTGTCCCCTAGTATGCTTAAAGCTCCTCCATCTGAGAGTTCGTGGCTTAGACACAAAGGGACTACAAATGTGGTAATAAAAGATGTAAGGCGTGTGACTATATCAATGTCGCAGATCAATTTGTGTCTTTTTCCACAGGAGAAACTTTTGAAACCAGAGGGTGCATTAATTGCACTTCTAAGTTTGTGATATATTTGATAGAATGCTCCATTTGTAAAGGTCAATACATTGGAATGACCACTAGGGACATACGTACCCGAATCAGAGAGCATCTATCCTATATCACAAATAATATTATATACTCAGCTCTTTCCAAACACTTTATAGATATACATTCTCAGAATACCAATTCCCTTTCATGATCAGCCATAGAACAAGTTAAAAGTCACCCCAGAGGAGGTAATACATTTCGTACACTCTGCAAACAAGAAGTATATTGGATCCATAAGTTACAAACTGTCAGGGTGCCAGGAATCAGACTGAGACGAGAAGTGCACAAATAATCACACCTTTATTAATAGCAAAAAATAATGAAAAGTCCACAAGTCAATTAACAAGCCAGGAGTCAAAACGAGAGCTGGTAGTCAGACAAGACGAGTCAGGAGCCAAAGCGAATAGTCAGACGAGCCGGAATCAGGAGCAAGGAAAACAGCAGAGTCAGGAACAAGCCAGGGATCAGGAACCAGGAAGGACATCAGGCAGCCAGGTAATACACAGGAACTCTCACAAACAGGTCTGAGACAACGCAAAGGCAAAGCATACTGAACAGAGGCCCTTTAAATAATAAGTGATGACATCACAATTCTGAGACTGCATCCTGTCTCACATAGATGATGCACAACAGTCTGGCCATAAAAGGAAGTGCAGGAAATGAGCAGCATCCCCCACAATGCACCATAGTCAGGAAGAGAGGTGAGTAAAATGGCTGCCAGCAGCACATGGCAAACACAACAGGAAAAAAACCCTGACAGTACCCTCCCCTCAACGACCCCTCCCCCGCGGGAGGACAAAAGGCTTATTGGGGAAACCGGCATGGAAGGCATGGAGGAGGGCGGGAGCATGAACATCAGAGAAGGGAACCCAAGAACTCTACTCAGGACCGTAGCCCCTCCAGTGAACCAAATACTGTACACGGCCCCTGGACTTACGAGAGTCAATAATGCTGCTGACCTCATACTCCTCATGGCTGTCAACAAAGATAGGATGGGGACGAGGCAACACAGTGGTAAACTGATTACAAACCAATGGTTTCAAGAGGGAGACATGAAAAACATTAGAGATGCGCATAGCAGGAGGAAGATCAAGAGCGTAGGCCACAGGATTAACCCGTTGGAGTATTCAAAAAGGACCAACATAACGGGGAGCCAATTTATTGGAAGGCACACGAAGGTTCAAGTTGTGGGAGGACAGCCAAACTCTCTCACCAACCTGGTAGGAAGGTGCGGGCAGACGCCTACGATCAGCCTGGAACTTTTGGGGCACTGCATAGAACGATGAAGGCAATCCTGAATCTGCACCCACGTGGAACGGAGTTGCCGGAGATGCTCCTCCAAAGCCGGAATACCCTGAGACATGAATGAATCGGGCAACAAGGATGGTTGAAACCCATAATTCGCCATGAATGGGGATAACTTGGAGGAAGCATTAATAGCACTATTACGAGCAAACTCTGCCCAAGGTAACAGTTCAGACCAATTATTGTGGTGAACTGAGACATAGCAATGGAAGACCTGTTCCAGGGCTTGATTAGACCGTTCCGCAGACCCATTGGATTGAGGGTGATATGCCGAGGAGAAGGAAAGCTGGATCCCCATTTGAGCACAAAAGGAATGCCAAAATCTGGAGACAAACTGGCTACCCCGGTCCGACACTATCTCCTTGGGTAACCCATGTAAACGGAAGACCTCCGGGGGAAAAATTGAAGCAAGCTCCTGAGCGGTAGGCAGCTTCATCAAGGGAATGCAATGTGACATTTTAGAAAAATGGTCAACCACCATAAGAATAACAGTATTGCCATTGGAAACAGGGAGCTCGACAATGAAGTCCATGGAAAGATGTGTCCAAGGACGCTCACCATTAGCAATAGGTTGAAGAAGACCCACAGGAAGACGTCGAGGTGTCTTATTCTGTGCACAAACTGAGCAGGAGGCAACATATGCAGCAACATCAGAACAAAGACCTGGCCACCAGACTTGTCGAGTGACAGACCAAATCATTTGGTTCTTGCCTGGGTGACCTGCGGCTTTAGGATAGTGGTAAGTTTGCAAAAGTTTAGTTCGAAGATTCTCAGGAACAAGACACTTACCACTAGGTTTCTCAGGAGGTGCATTGGTTTGTGCAGCCAGGATCTCCTCCCCCAAGGGAGAAGTCAAATTAGTATGTATGGTAGCCAAAATATGGTCAGGAGGTATAACAGGAGTAGGTACAGACTCCTCCTTGGACAGAGGCAAAAATTGTTGAGAGAGGGCATCAGCCCTAACATTCTTACTACCAGGCAGGTAGGAGACCACATAATTAAACCGAGACAAATATAGCACTCATCTGGCCTGTCGGGGCGACAAACATTTTGCTTCAGATTGATAAGTTAAATTCTTGTGGTCAGTAAGAATGAGCACTGGCACGCTAGTACCCTCGAGAAAATGCCTCCATTCCTTGAGTGCCAAAATTATGGCCAGTAATTCCCTGTAGTCAATTTCATAATTGCACTCCGCTGGAGACAATTTCTTAGAGAAGAAACCACATGGATGCAAGGAACCGTCAGGCGTAGGACGTTGAGACAAGAGGGCACCTACTCCAGTCTCAGATGCATCAACCTCAAGAATGAAAGGCAGGACAGGGTTAGGATGAGCAAGAACTGGAGCGGCAGCAAAGGCAGTCTTAAGACTATCAAAGGCCTTAATGGCAGTAGATGACCAATGGAGTGGATCATTCTCTTTACGGGTCATGTCTGTGATAGGTTTGACCAAGGAAGAAAAGTTTTTAATAAACTTTCTATAGTAATTGGCGAACCCCAAAAAACGTTGAATAGACCTTAGAACAACTGGGCGAGGCCACTGCAGAACTGCAGATAACTTGTCAGGATCCATGGAGAACCATGCAACAGAGATAGTATAACCTAGGAAGGTTACTTGAGTCTGATGGAACTCACATTTCTCGAGTTTACAAAACAGGCCATTCTCACGTAGTCTCTGAAGAACCTGTGTAACATCAGAACGATGAGCCTCAAGTGTGGGTGAGTGTATGAGGATGTCGTCTAAATACACCACAGCACACTGTTGCAACATATCTTGTAGGACATCATTAATAAATTCCTGAAAAACAGCAGGAGCATTACATAGGCCAAAGGGTATTACAAGATACTCATAATGCCCACTCCTGGTGTTAAATACTGTTTTCCATTCGTGGCCCTCCTTAATCCTAACAAGATTGTACTCTAATCTCAAATCAAGTTTAGTAAAGACCGTAGCTCCCTTGAGTTGGTCAAAGAGTTCCGTAATGAGCGGAATAGGGTAAGCATTCTTAATGGTAAGATGATTAAGACCCCTATAATCGATACATGGTCTTAACTCGCCACCCTTTTTCTTCACAAAGAAGAAGCCAGCCCCTGCAGGAGAGCAGGATTTGCAGATGATCCCCCGCAACAGAGCATCGGCAACAAACTCCTCCATAGCACAATTCTCTGCAACAGACAGAGTGTACACCCGGCCCTGAGGAGGAATGGCTCCAGGTTACAGGTCTATGGCACAATCGTAAGACCGGTGAGGAGGCAACATACCGGCACGCACCTTGTCAAACACATCTAGGAACTCTCGGTACTCCTCTGTCAATTGAGATACCGAAGAAGTGCACAAGACTTTAACTGGTTTCCGAAGACAAGTGGAAATACATTGCAGGGACCACAACAACATTTTGGACCTGCGCAAGTCGACACTGGGATTGTGCTTTTGGAACCAGGGATAACCCAGAACAACTGGAAAATGTGGAGAGTTTATCACCTGGAACTGGAGGGTTTCAAAATGGAGAGCCCCAACAGCCATGGACAATGGAGCAGTTTCGTGAGTAACGAGTGCGGGCTGAAGGGGCCTGCCATCAATGGCCTCAATAGCAAGCGGAATGGACCGAGGCAAAACAGGAATGGAGTGCTTTGATAAAAAATCACTGTCAATGAAATAGCCCGCAGCACCAGAGTCAACAAGAGCCTGAGTGACTATGGAGGAGTCCACCCAGGAAAGGACAACCATGACCAAAGGTTTCTCCTTAAGCGGTTCCGGGGACGAGGATAAACCACCCAAGGTCTTCCCCTGACAGGACCTTAGGTGTGAGCATTTCCCAGCCATGTAGGACAAGACTTCAAAGGTGGCCCTGTAACCCACAATAGAGGCAGAGCTCCTCCCTCCTCCTAAAGGCCCTCTCTGCCGTGGAGAGATGCGTGGATCCCAACTGCATCGGCTCAGCAGTACCTGGTGACTTGGGACCAGGAGGCATGGAAGGAGAGGGAGGCATGGGTGGGAATGAACATGTAGGAGACAACGGGACAGGAGGCTTCCACAAGCGCTCCTTGAAAGAGGGCCTCTCTCTGAGTCTGATGTCAATTAGGATAAAAAAAGACACCAATACCTCGAGATCCTCTGGTAAATCTCTGGCAGCAACTTCGTCTTTAATCACATCAGAGAGCCCATGAAAGAAGGCGGCAACAAGAGCTTCATTGTTCCAACCTACCTCTGCGGCAAGCGTACGGAACTCAATAGCATGCTGAGCAACAGATCTTGTACCTTGCTGAATGGACAAGAGTCATTTAGCAGCAGAGGAGGAGCGAGCTGGAACATCAAATACCCTTCGAAAGGAGGCCACAAATTCAGGGTAATTTGAAATCACAGGTTTATTAGTCTCCCACAAGGGATTAGCCCAGGCAAGACCTGTGTCAGAGAGTAACGAGATGAGAAATCCCACCTTAGCTCTGTCAGAGGTAACATCTCAAAGTAAATGCCCACCTGGTTCAAAAACCCTCTGCTCTGAATAGGATCGCCTCCATATCGCTGAGGTAGAGGTGCATAACCGGACATGCTCCTGGTAGGCATAGGTGCAGCAGCGGAAACATGAGCAGGACACTTTGGTCCAAATGTGCAGTGTGAGTCAGCAGGGCTAGTGCAAATTGATCCAAGTGGTGATTCTGTACATCCATCCTGGAAATGATGGCAGGTAAAGGTGGATAATTAGCCGTATCAGGATTCTTGGCCTTTGCGTAATGTCAGGGTGCCAGGAATCAGACTGTGATGAGAAAAGCAAAAATAATCCCACCTTTATTAATAGCAAAAAATAATAAAAATTCCACAAGTCAAATAACAAGCCAGGAGTCAAAACCAGAGCTGGTAGTCAGACGAGCCGAGTAAGGAGCCAAAGCGAATAATCAGACGAGACGGAATCAGGAACAAGGAAAATAACAGAGTCAGGAACAAGCCAGGGATCAGGAACCAGGAAGGATATCAGGCAGCCAGTTAATACACAGGAACTCTCACAAACAGGTCTGAGACAACGTAAAGGCAAAGCATACTGAACAGAGGCCCTTTAAATAATAAGTGATGACATCACAATTCTGAGACTGCATCCTGTCTCACATGGATGATGCACACAGTCTGGCCATAAAAGGAAGCGCAGGAAATGAGAAGCATCCCCCACAATGCACCATAGTCAGGAAGAGAGGTGAGTAAAATTGCTGTCAGCAGCACATGGCAAACACAACAGGGAAAAGACCCTGACACAAACCAAAATACCCAAAGGATATAATTCTGATATGGATATTATGAATTATTGGGAATAAGTCACGATAATGATGGTTTTTATAGTCTGAACATGAAAGATTCTCCTTAATGTTGTATATAAATTATAATAGAATAGTTTTTTTATTATCAGCCAGGATAAATTTGTTACGTTAGCACATTAATAATCTAGCCACATTGTACGTTTATTTTGGTAGAATACAATAGCCATGTATATATATTAAGGGGTAATATACGATGAAGGTTTTTAGAGATTAACAACTATCCTTGTATAAAGGTAGGGTGCTAAGCAAGCAAAATAATTCATATTTTGTATAGAAAGATATTATCTCTCTGTTAAGTATATTTGCTTTCCATATTTATATATGTTTACCCTGCTTTTTATGTCTCCTCTTCTATAACCCCAACAACCTGATTGTTGATCATATGCATATATATATATATATATATATATATATATATATATATATATATATATATCTATGTTTGGACATATGTGGTGTTATAGAATATATGCTTTGGCTATATGATGACCATTTAACATTTTGTAATTGTGTGCTTAGATGTATCAGGCGCAATGTGAGAATATTCTAAGGTGCAAAATAGGTGTATTTTACTTTTAACCAATAACAAGTGAGCACTATGTTTTTAAGAGGTGTTATGTTCACAGGTGCTTTATGGTCTATAATTAAGGCTCAAGCCGAAACACATAAGACCGTTTTCTGAGCCTATGTTTGCTACGAGGTGGTCCGTTATTTTTATATGATGGAATAAAGATGTACTATTTTTAAGGATTTTCGGTCTACACATCATTTTTTCTTATACTCTACTATGGAGTGAGGTCTCCATTATTTTTTCTGACCGTATCCTGACTGTGGTGGCATTAGAGGTTGTATTGCCGAGCGGAGTAGGAGGAGTCAGCCGACGTAACACATCACCTGTTCCGTAGGACCCGGATTGAACCGCGGCAAGCAGAGGTGAGGAGAGAGGAGCGAGTGTACTTCCCAATTCTCCTCCAGCAAGTAAGTCCCCGGTGAGCTGAACAAAGCGGAGTTGTATACCCGCGGACGAGGGTATCATACGGGATAGGAGTGCTTGAAGTAGTGGCTTCTTGTGAAGGTCGGTACTGCCTTATTGTTTTTAGTGGATTGTGACTCTGATTGTTTTCGGCATTTTACGGAGGGTTATCTAGGTTGTGAGTGTGACCCATAAACTGTGCTTTATGTTGATGAAATAACACCCTCTAGTGGGGAAAAACTGTCCAAATGCCCTGAGATAAGAGGCGGCCTTCAAGAGCTTAGAAATTAGTATATGAACCTCCTAGGTTTAGCTTTAAACTAAGAATACCAAGATAACAAAGCAAAATTGGTGATAAAAGTAAATTGGAAAATTGTTTAAAATTACATGCCCTTTCTGAATCATGAAAGTTTATTTTGGACTAGACTGTCCCTTTAAATAAGTTAAATAAATCATTTTGTTTCAGCAATTTAGTTTAGTTAAAGGGACACTAAACCCAAATTTTTTCTTTCATGATTCAGATAGAGCATGCAATTTTAAGCAGCTTTAAAATGTCCTCCTATTATCAATTTTTCTTCCTTCTCTTGCTATCTTTATTTAAAAAGCAGGAATGTAATGCATTGGAGCAGGCCCATTTTTGGTTGAGAACCTGGGTTATGCTTGCTTATTGGTGGGTAAATGTAAGCCTCCAATAAGACAAGCGCTATCCATGGTGCTGAACCTAAAATGGGCTGACTGCTAAGATTTACATTCCTGCTTTCAAAATAAAGATAACAAGAGAAATAAGAAAAATTGATAATAGGAGTAAATTAGAAAGTTGCTTTAAATTTCATGCTCTATCTGAATCATGAAAGAAAAAATTTGGGTTCGGTGTCGTAAGTTTAAAAAAAATGTGTTTCGGCAAATTAGCTATGTTAAGTTAAATCGTTTTTTCAGATCCGTTTATTTTTTCAGATCCATTCTTTATTCATATGCATTATTCTATTCTGAATTTTCGAATAGAATAATACATATGAATAAAGAATGGATCAGAAAAAACGAAAGGATCCAAAAAACGATTTAACTTAACATAACTAATTTGGCGAAACAAATTTTTTAAAGGACCTCCGCCGCTGAAGACCGCCGCGGAGGACCGCCGCCAAGGATCCGTGCATTGGGGAAGCCAGCTCCGTGCCGCCTTCACTCTGGATGAAGATAGAAGATGATGGAGCCGCCTGGAAGAAGACCTTCTCCGCTGGACTTTAGGAACGATGTAATTTAATGTTAGGTTTTATTTTAGTATAACTTAGTATTGGGGTTAATTTAGGGGGTGTTAGGTTGGGGGCTTAGTAATTCAATTAGTTTTTTGTGTTGTGAGGGGGGTTGGCGGTTTAGGGGTTAATAGGTTAATTAGCATTATTGTGATGTGAAGGTTTGTCGGTTTAGGGGTTAATTAGGTTTATTGCGATGTGGGGGTTTGTCGGTTTCGGGGTTAATAGGTTAATAAGGTTTATTGCGATGTGGGGGGTTGGCGGTTTGGGGGTAATATTTTAATTATGTTATTTGTGGATTAGGGGTTAATTACTTTATTATTTTGTGATGTGGCGGTTGGCGGTTTAGGGGTTAGTAGGTTCATTAGGTTTATTGCGATGTGGGGGGTTGGCGGTTTAGGGGTTAATAGGTTAATTAGGCTTATTGCGATGTGGGGGTTTGGTGGTTTAGGGGGTTAATATTTTAATTATGTTATTTGTGGATTAGGGGTTAATTTCTTTATGTGTGGGGGTTGGCGGTTTAGGTGTTTGTTAATACTTTGTGTAGGAGGTTAGTTTTTTTTTTGTTATACATTGTGCGTGCGGTTAATTGTTTTTTATTTATTTCTTGCGGGTGGTTATGTGTTTTGTCATTATTTCGTGCGGGCGGTTGCATGTTTTTTTTTAAGACTTTGGGTTTGCCTACGCTGCATCCATGTGGATTCCAAAAATGGCATGGCGGTGAAAGAATCCGAAGGTGGATTCTTTCACCTCCCTGCCATTTTCGGAATCCACCTGCATGCAGCTTATGCTGCATCCAGCTTGATTCTCAAAATGGCAGATTTGCTGCATCCAGGTGGATTCTTTTGGCTGCATGCGCAGCCAACATTCTTTTGGCCGCCTTGCACAGCCAACATTCCTTTAAGGATGGGTGTGCAACTGGCGACACCGATGGACGCATTACAAACACGATTATAGTATAGATATTACAAAATATATATGTACAGTATATATCTATACCTATATACAAAGAGAGAAGCGCTCTACCAGGAATGAAAAACAGCTCATCAGCTAGTTCTATGGCAGTTTACCACCCTGAAGCAGCCTCCTTTAGACCAGTGTGCTTTTCACAAAGGAAAACTTTCCTGAAATATATCAGTCTGATCCCGCCAAGTAAGGTCAGTCCAGCCCCGAAATACCAGCCAATTCTCCTCTGAACAAGGAACATGACAACCCCAGACAATCGTTTTGCCTCCTATGGGCCTTGTCAGTGAGGAGCAGCCACATTCCTCTAAGCACACTGGGCAAGGAGTCCACATCTGCCCATCACCCATAGGGAGACTTCCCCAGGGTCATATTAATTTGCACACAAAGAGAGATGCGCTCTACCAGGAACGAACAATAGCTCATCAGCTAGTTCTATGGCGATGTACCACCCGGAAGCAGCCTCTTTTAGACCAGTGTGCTTTTCACAGAGGAAAACTTTCCTGAAGTATATCAGTCTGATCCCGCCAAGTAAGGTCAGTCCAGCCCCGAAATACCAGCCAATTCTCCTCTGAACAAGGAACATGACAACCCGAGAAGATTGTTTCGGCCTCGTCAGTGAGTTGCAGCCACATTACTCTAAGCACACTGGGCAAGGAGTCCACATCTGGTTTCCCCCATCACCCATAGGGAGACTTCCCCAGGGTCATATTAATTTGCATACAAATAGAGAAGGGCTCTACCAGGAACGAACAACAGTTTATTAGCTAGTTCTATGGTGATGAATGTGGCTACACCTCACTGACAAGGCCCATAGGAGGCCGAAACAATCGTCTGGGGTTATCATGTTCCTTGTTCAGAGGAGAATTGCCTGGTATTTCGGGGTTGGATGTACCTTACTTGGTGGCATCAGACTGATATACTTCAGGAAAGTTTTCCTCTGTGAAAAGCACAACTGATCTAAAAGAGGCTGCTTCCGGGTGGTAAATCGCCATAGAACTAGCTGATGAGCTGTTGTTCATTCCTGGTAGAGCGCTTCTCTCTTCATATGCAAATTAATATGACCCTGGGGAAGTCTCCCTATGGGTGATGAGGGAAACCAGACGTGGACTCCTTGCCCAGTGTGCTTAGAGGAATGTGGCTGCACCTCACTGATGAGGACCATAGGAGGATGAAACAATCATCTGGGGTTATCATGTTCCGTGTTCAGAGGAGAATTGCCTGGTATTTTCGGGGCTGGACTGACCTTACTTGGCGGTATCAGACTGATATACTTCATGCATCAGCCAATAAGATTTTTTCTACCTTAATTCTGATTGGCTGATAGAATTCTATCAGCCAATCGGAATCTAAGGGACGCCATCTTGGATGACGTCACTTAAAGGTACCTTCATTCAGCTTTAGTCATCGGATGAAGAGGATGCTCTGCGTCGGATGTCTTGAAGATGGAAGATGCCGTCTGGGTGACCACTTCGCCCGGCTTGGATGAACACTTCTCCCGGCTTCATTGAGGACTTCGGCCCGGCTTGGATCAAGACTTCTTCCGGTAAGTCGATCTTCAGGGGGTTAGTGTTAGGTTTTTTTAAGGGTGTATTGGGTGGGTTTTATTTTTTAGGTTAGGGACTTTGGGCTGCAATAGAGCTAACTGCCCTTTTAAGGGCAATGCCCATCCAAATGCCATTTTCAGGGCAATGGGGAGCTTAGGTTTTTTTAGATAGTATTTTATTTGGGGGGTTGTTTGTGTGGGTGGTGGGTTTTACTGTTGGGGGGTTGTTTGTAATTTTTTTACAGGTAAAAGAGCTGATTACTTTGGGGCAATGCCCCGCAAAAGGCCCTTTTAAGGGCTATTGGTAGTTTAGTTTAGGCTAGGGTTTTTTTATTTTGGGGGGGCTTTTTTATTTTGATAGGGCTATTAGATTAGGTGTAATTAGTTTAAATATCTGTAATTTGTTTATTATTTTGTGTAAGTTAGTGGGGTTTTTTTTGTACTTTAGCTAATTTAAATTAGGTAATTGTATTTAATTTAGTTAATTTATTTAATTATAGTGTAGTGTTAGGTGTTAGTGTAACTTAGGTTAGGTTTCATTTTACAGGTACTTTTGTATTTATTTTAGCTAGGTAGTTAATAACTATGTAATAACTAATCTACCTAGTTAAAATAAACTTGCCTGTAAAATAAAAATAAACCCTAAGCTAGCTACAATGTAACTATTAGTTATATTGTAGCTATCTTAGGGTTTATTTTATAGGTAAGTATTTAATTTATTTAGATTTATTTTAATTATATTTAAGTTAGGGGGGGTTAGGGTTAGACTTAGGTTTAGGGGTTAATAACTTTAATATAGTGGCGGCGACGTTGGGGGCGGCAGATTAGGGGTTAATAAATGTAGGTAGGTTGTGGTGACATTGGGGATGGCAGATTAGGGGTTAATAAATAGTATGTAGGTGTCGGCAATGTTGGGGGCAGCAGATTAGGGGTAAATACATCAAATGTAGGTGGCGGCGGTGTCCGGAGCGGCAGATTAGGGGTTAAAATTTTTATTATAGTGTTTGCGATGCGAGAGGGCCTCGGTTTAGGGGTTAATAGGTAGTTTATGGGTGTTAGTGTACTTTTTAGCACTTTAGTTATGAGTTTTATGTTATGGCGTTGTAGTGTAAAACTCATAACTACTGACTTTTAAATCCGTTCGGCATCTTGGAGGTAGAGGGTTTACCGCTCACTTTTTGGCCTCCCAGGACAGACTCGTAATACCGGCGCTATGGAAGTCCCATAGAAAAAAGTCTTTACGTGTCGTTTTGCGGTAAGGCCAAAGAAGTGTGTGGTGACCCTAAACTTTCAAGACTCGTAATACCAGCGGGCGTAAAAAAGCAGCGTTAGGACCTCTTAACGCTGCTTTTTTACCCTAATGCACAACTCGTAATCTAGCCAAGTATGTTCTATGAGTGTGTGGTTGCAAATTAGGTGCTCCGTAGATGATACATACTGTAGATGATATCCTTGATGTTTAGTTTATTCTTTAAATTTGTAAAAATGTTTTAACCATATGTGCAAATCCAGGCCTCGATCCGATATGCAGCGTCGCCCGCAAAAGCCAGCGACGCCAAATTTTGTGCGGGTTTGGTATCCTATATACGGCGTAACCTAGAAGTTACACTCGTATATTTCTGCCTTCGGCCGTAGTTTTTTGGCCCATAGGCAGGTATACCAAACCCGCGCAGTTTGGTATCCAATATACAGCGTAAGGATTTACGTGGCGAAAATGGAGAAATCTTACTCCATTTTCACCTCGCCACAAAATGCAGCCGTAGTAAGCCTTACGCTGTCTATTGGAGCCCCGTAACTCCCTAAACTACCTGCCAAATAAAACCTAACACCTAACACCTAACGCATGCGCAATGTCTACCTACCTGTCAACCGCGATCTGCTAAATAAAACCTAACACCTAACGCATGCGCAATGTCTATTTACCTGTCAACCGCGATCCCCCACCGCAATCCCTAATAAAGTATTTAACCCCTAAACCGCCGCTCCCGGACCCCGCCGCCACCTACATTAAAAGTATAACCCCCTAATGTGATCCCCCTACACCGTCGCCAGCTACATTACATACCCCCTAATGTGATGAAAAAACAATTAAGAGTGAGTGCACCTATTGGATTGAGATAGCTCAACCCTGATACACAGTTGTTCCTTCAAACAACTGTGAGGGATTTTAAGGGGTAAAAAACAGGTGAGGGGAGCTGTGTATAATTCAAGATGTATATATATATTCCTGACCTTTAAGTGTGGTTCTCGTATTTGTTTGTGATTTTTGCGCAAATTATATTGCACTATGAAATGGGTGGAAATAAGGAAGGTGTGACTACAAGAGGTTAAAAATACAAAATATTTAATTGTTGCAATAAAAAACAAGGATATATTCTGACTGGATTACAAGTTAATGGTAAAGAGCTCTATTACCTTTAGAAAATATAAAATTACTAAAATTTCATCAATCAAACGTTTAAGTTAAAATGGCTTTATATTCATAATATAGTATTCAAAGCATTTGATTAAGAAAAAAATAAAAGCAATTATCGTGGAAGGTAGATATAAATGTTCATCTGATGGTCTGCTTTTATCTTTTGATGTGACTTTATAGTGGGAAAATAATTACTCACAGTTTACATGAACAAGTTCCAAGGTGTCTGATTGGGTTAATATAGTTAATATATATAATATAATAACGATATTAACTATATTAACCCTAATATAATTAGGGTTAATATAGTTAATATAGCTGGCGGCGGTGTAGGGGGATTAGATTAGGGGTTAATGTATTTAATATAGCTGGCGGCGGTATAGGGGGATTAGATTAGGGGGTTAATTAATTTAATATAGCTGGCGGCGGTATAGGGGGATTAAATTAGGGGTTAATGTAATTAATATAGCTGGCGGCGGTATAGGGGGATTAAATTAGGGGTTAATGTAATTAATATAGCTGGCGGCGGTGTAGGGGGATTAAATTAGGGGTTAATAATTTTAATATAGCTGGCAGCGGGGTAGGAGCTCACATTAGAGGATAGGTAATATAGATGGTGGCGGTGTAAGGGGCTCACATTAGGGGGTAGGTAATGTAGATGGCGGTGGTGTAAGGGGCTCACATTAGGGGGTAGGTAATGTAGATGGCGGCAGTGTAAGGGGCTCACATTAGGGGGTAGGTAATGTAGATGGCGGCGGTGTAAGGGGCTCACATTAGGGGGTAGGTAATGTAGATGGCGACGGTGTAAGGGGCTCACATTAGGGGGTAGGTAATGTAGATGGCGGCAGTGTAAGGGGCT
Source organism: Bombina bombina (assembly GCF_027579735.1). Lineage (NCBI taxonomy): Eukaryota > Metazoa > Chordata > Amphibia > Anura > Bombinatoridae > Bombina > Bombina bombina. Next base: position 348,271,858 of record NC_069499.1, read on the forward strand.
CACATTAGGGGGTAGGTAATATAGATGGCGGCGGTGTAAGGGGCTCACATTAGGGGGTAGGTAATGTAGCTGGCGGCGGTGTAGGGGGATCACATTAGGGGGTTATACTTTTAATGTAGGTGGCGGCGAGTTCCGGGAGCGGCGGTTTAGGGGTTAATACATTTTTTATTGTTAGGATAGTGAGGGGGGATAGCGGATAGAGGGTTAGACGTGTCGGGCTATGTTTGGGAGGCGTGTTAGACAGTATGGGTGATTTTATAACTTAGTCAGGTTTTGTAGGCGCCGGCAGTTTCTAAAGTGCCGTAAGTCACTGGCGACTCCAGAAATTTGTACTTACGCAGATTTCTGGACATCGCTGGTTTATCCGACTTACGGCACTTTAGCCTCTGACGGGGCCATATATGAGATAGCTCGAGTTGCGAGCTGAAACTACGGGTGGCGGGGGTTCCCTCGCTTGCTCCGCAAACTACGATCTTTATCGGATCGCGCCCCAATATGGTATAATAATTACATTTTTTAAATAATTAACAAATTTATAGGTAGGAAAGTCATAATCTTTATAGAAAAAAAAGTTATTGTGTGTGATCAAAAATCTATTCATTCCAATATTTTGAACAAGAAGTTTCTAAATAAGGGTTACTCAAAGTGTTAGTTTGACAGATGTAATATTGTGCAAACAAAAAACTGAGATAATCACTTTTTACAATGAGAAATTACTAAAAAATAATATAAAAAAATTAAGCAAGACAATAGTAACTGAAATGTATAATAAAGGATATAGAGGCCGAATTATCAAGCTCTGAATGGAAAGGCTCTAAAGACCGTTGCTCCATAATTTGTCTGCTGCCTCTGAGGCTGCGGTCTTCAATCCGCCCGATCTTATAGGATCCCCTGCTAGCGGCCGATTGGCTGCAAATCTGCAGGAGGCTGCATTGCACAAGCAGTTCACCAGAACTGCTTGTGCAATGATAAATGCAGACAGCGTATGCTGTCGGCATTTATCGATGTGCAGTGGACATGATATGCTACACCGTATCATGTTTGCTTGCACATTAATAAATCGGCCCCATAGTCTTTAAGACTGTTTTCTTTGACCGAGTCAATCTTGAGAAAATGTTTAAGGAAAGAGCAAAAAAAATAAAATATATATAAAATGTTAGAAGGGGCTGAATACTTTCAAATAGATAAATGTATAAATATATATGTGGTGTGTATATACATATATATATATATATATATATATATATATATATATATATATATATATATATATATATATATTTATACACACACAAATATGTATGTATGTGTATTTACATTTATATAAAAAATATAGAAAAAGTAGCAGAGAAGGTTACCAATCGGTAGTTTCTATTGTATTTTGTAAATTAAATAAATATGTTTTTTCATATATACAATAAAAAGTGGAAGAACTGTATGGAGTCTGATATGTTTAACATTCATCACATTACAAAAGTATGCAAAGTATGTTTCAGGAGATGCAAAGGGATGCAAATCAATAGTCATATTATAGATACACATTCAGAGGATTGCTAATTTATAAGTGGAGCTCCCTGAATAAACTGCTTTCCATTTTATTTTTCCTCATAGATTATACTCTTTCCATCAAAATGTTAAAGCAGATACTAAAAAGAACAGGCTATTGTACTTGTAGTTAGACATTATCATTCTATGTTACAAACTTTAAATACAAAACATATTTATTGAGTGAGGTTACCAATGCACAGCTAAATTATTTCAGTGTCTCCAATACAAAATCTCTCACTTTTTTCTCTTGTAGGTTACTTTAGAATGCTAAATGTCAACCCTTTATGTACTGTACATATTTTGCTGTCACCTACTGGTAACAACAGGTAATAAAGTTCAAGCACACAAATACAAAAGTAGACTATAATGGGAGAGCTAAATATTACCGTGCTTAAAGTGAAAGTAAATCCTAGCGTTTTACAAACGCTTGGATTTACTATTGAAACAAATAAAGGGCACTTTCATTCATGAAGTATAACGGCTAGTTGTGCATTAAGGTAAAAAAGCAGCGTTAACAGGTCCTAACGCTGCTTTTTTATGCCCGCTGCTATTACGAGTCTTGCTGGTATAGGTGTACCGCACACTTTGTTGGCCTTACGGCAAACCGACTTACGTAAAGTTCGTAAAGACTTTTTTCTATGGGACTTCCATAGCGCTGGTATTACGAGTTTGTCCTGGGAGGCCAAAAAGTGAGCGGTACAGTCTCTACCGACAAGATTCCTAACACATTTTAAAGTCAGTAGTTATGAGTTTTACACTACAACTCCGTAGCATAAAACTCATAACTAAAGTACTAAAAAGTACACTAACACCCATAAACTACGTATTAACTCCTAAACCGAAGCCCTCCCGCATCGCAAATACTAAAATAATTTTTTAACCCCTAATCTGCCGCTCCGGACTTCGCTGCAACCTACATTATATTTATTAACCCCTAATCTGCTGCCCCCAAAATCGCCGATACCTACATTATATTTCACACACAGAAAATAAATGACAGTGGCGCTAACACCCTCTTTAAATATAATAAAAACACTAATGTCAATTCTTACAACCACATGTATAATTTCTAAAAAATAGATAAAAACCTGTATACAATTATATGATATTTAAAAGACTATAAAAATTAAAAATAGAACAAATGGAATAACAAAAACGTTTTACCACTTTCCAAAGAAATGTCAGTCCATAAACCACTAGAGTCCTCTGCTGCTTGTTAACCAAATGGATCCTTCACACCAAATGAAGTAGGGCAAAAAACTTGAATTCTGAAAGAAAAAAGCGCAAAGAGAGACTCAAGTGCAATAAATAACACAGACGCTGCTGCTCTTAAAAAAATGCACTTACAATGTTTATTAATAATAAAGCAGGTATAAAACAGTTTTCTCCTTCAAGGTAATTAATCCAAATACTCAGCTGCTCCGGTCTGTTTTCACAGCCTTACAATGTCCGCTCCCTTCTGATGTCCACCGGAACTTTCAGTGTAGGGGAAATCCTTGTTGATGGGGCTACGGTAGCCCTGAGAGTCCAAAAAGCAGAGTGTTCTATTCTTAGAACTACGGCTCCTCTGCAGATCCAAAATTCAGTCCTGTGGTACCTCTACGCGTTTCTTCTGCTATCGTGCAGACTTTCTCAAGAGGATGAAGAGTCTAATGCTGAGTGGATTCAATATCCATCCCAATAAAAACCCTCATAGTAAATCCTATTGGTTGAAATTTCCTCTGTGTAATATGGGTAAGAAATGCTCACTGGGTCCTAGAGACCAAGTTATAAAATGCTACGTTCCTTTTGCACATAACAAATAATGTGTACAGTTAATTACAACACATCTATAGTTAATAAAAGCAAAAGACAAGGGACAATTATTTTGCACAAAAAATTATAACAATAATACAAAACTCCTACCACTAGGTAAAATTTAATAAAGCAAAAAATATATTAAAAGTTGATACAACGTGTGTTAATACATATACTAAAAATCCCTGCAAACTAAACAATATTCATCTATGTATACTTAATATCTACACATCCAAAATTAGTATATGTTGCAATCCCAAAAAACAAATAATTAACCCAACAAATGTAACAACAATACTCTGATCCTACAACTAGGTTTAATTCGATGAAGCAAATATAATTAAAAATTAAAACAAGATATATTTATGCGCATATCCTTGCAGCTTAAGCAAGATTCATCTCTATATATGATGAGCATTCACAATCTGGAAAACACATTTTTATTCTCTATGTATATATATGTGTATACCTTTCCTACTAAAAAGGAGTGATTTAATCCTAAGTATCCAAGTTGATCTGGAGTATAGAGGGATGGATCTACAAAAATGTGTTTAGAAAATTTGATAGTATGTACACTGTCATCTCTATTTAGGTATCATCCAATTAATTCTATACAATTATTAAAGGTTGTTTAAAATTTATTTAAAAGTTGTTTAAAATGGAAGGGAAAAGAGGAGGAAATAATTATTATATAAACAAGAATTATTAAAGGAACCTTAAGAATATCTAAAAAATGTCAGATTTTTTTATATATTAATTACATAAAAGCTGCTATGTCAATGTCTATGTTTAATCCTTTTGGATGTAAACTATTGAGCTTTTGGATCCAAAAAGTTTCTTGTTTTCTTAGGCTCATCAACCTATTGCTACAACTCTTAGGTATCCAATCAATTGCTTGAATTTTTAGAGACCTAGAGTCTCCCCCATGATGTTCCAGAAAATGTAATGGTACACTGTGATTAACTACTTTCTCTTTTATATTATATAGATGTTCTGTCAGTCTACTTCTTATCTTTCTTTTGGTGCGCCCTACATAAATTTTATTACACCCACAAGTTAGGAGGTACACTACATATGTGGTGTCACATGTACACCTACTCTTGATATTAAAAGACTTAATGCCTTCGCTGTCTTTAAAATGACTATCCTTATTGATATGTTTACACATACTGCAAATTTTCTTTCCACACTTGTATGTGCCTGGTTTTAGACTCAGCCAATTACTCTTCCTATCAATTTCTGTTATTTCCAACTTCCTCAATTTACTGGGAGCTAGCAGATTTTTCAAACTTCTCCCTTTCTTAAAAGTAAACACAGGTTCTTCTGTCAAGATAGGGGCCAGTACAGGGTCCGTCTTAAGAACTCCCCAATGTTTTTTAATTACATTCTTGATGATCTTATGACCCTCGTTGTAAGTAGTAATAAACCTTAAAGTATCCTTATTATCTTGAGTTGATTTATCCTTTTTAGGTTTTAAAATAGAGTCTCTATCAGTTTCTTGTGCCCTATTATATGCTTGTTCTATTGTATTTCTGTTATAGCCCTTTTCTATGAACTTAGTACTCATATGTTCAGCCTCTTTTTTAAACATCTCTATATCTGTACAGTTACGTCTGAGTCTTAAGAACTGCCCATAAGGCACATTGTCTTTCCACCTCTTAAGGTGGGCACTTCCATTGTCTATGTAACTATTTCTATCAGTAGGTTTACTAAAATTACTCACCGCTGTTTTTAAGTTGGCATCTACATATAACCAAAGGTCTAAAAATTCAATTCTTGTTCGTGAATGTTTACCTGTAAAATTTAAGTTAAAATCATTATTGTTCATATGTGTTAAAAAGCTATTAATCAATGATTCGTCACCCTCCCAGAGGATGATTACGTCATCTATGTAACGATAATATTTTATAATGTTGTTTATAAACGGATTATTGTTCCAAACCTTCTCAATTTCAAATCTGTGCATATAAATATTAGCATACGATGGGGCAAATGTAGTCCCCATCGCTGTTCCTTTGACCTGTTTATAGAACACATTTTCAAAAATAAAATAATTGTGCTCTAAGATAAATCTCGTGCAATCTAGGATAAAGTTTAATTGCTCTGCTGAAAATTTCCAATTCAACAGTTCCATTTCAAGGGCCTTCAATCCTTTCTCATGGGGGATAGAGGTATAAAGCGCAGACACATCGCACGTTACCCAACAATAATTTTCTTTCCAGTTTAAACCTTCAAATATATTGATGGTTTGTGTGGTGTCCTTGATATATGATTTAGTATTCTTGACTATTGGTTGTAGATAAAAATCAATATATTTAGAAACTTTATCGCTCAGGGAATCAATCCCTGAGATTATAGGTCTCCCAGGTGGCTTATGTATATCTTTATGCACCTTTGGCAGGTGGTAGAATATGGGGATCCTAGGTTCATTTTCCTGTAAGTATCTAAACTCATCATTATCAAGGACTCCTTCTGTTTTTGCTAGCACTAATATTTTATTAAGCTTATTTTGGTATTGTTTCGTGGGATTCCCATTGATAACTTGGTATGTGTCTATATCTTTTAATAGATTATAAGCTTCTGCTAAATAGTCTTCCCTCTTCTGTATAACAATCCCACCCCCCTTATCTGCTGCCCTAAAAATGATATCTTTATTGTCCATCAATTTCTTAAGAGAGTTTCTCTCCTGGGAGGTTAAATTGTCATTATACTTATTAACTAAATTCTTTCTTTTCTTGTGGAATAGATTAAAAACCTCGTCCATAACCATCTTTGTGAAGACTGGAATTTGGTCCCCCTGTGTTCCAACTGGATAAAATGTGGAAGGTCTTTTCAAATTACTATGGTGAATCTTAGATTCTTCCTCATATATGGAAATATTAAACAATTCCTCTATTGTATCGATACTCTCATTAACATCCTGGCTATCAACACCCATATCTTCTAGGGATTTTAGAATGGTTAAAGTTTCTATATCTTTCCCTTCCAAGTGATCTTTATTAACCGCTGATTTTAAATTGCATTCTTTTTTGGCATAAAATCTTTTTAAGACTAGCTTTCTAACAAATTTCTGAATGTCGATGAAAACTTCAAAATCATTCGGTAGTGTTTTGGGTGAAAAGTTGAGACCTTTATTTAAAAGTTTAATATCATTGGCATCTAACTCTATATTAGCCAAGTTAAAGATGTCTAATTCCTGTCTTCTTCTCGCCTCTGCCTTCTGTTTGGTTGTTGTAACTCTGACCCCTCCTCTCTTTCCTCTCCTTGTTCTAAACCTCTTTTGTTTTGTCTTTGTCTGGTTTCCCACGCTCCTTGTTGTGTGTACCTCGGTTCTGGTTCTAATCGTTGGTTGTGGGGTAATGGTGTTTTCCCTAAAAAATGATTCTGATGATTGGTATTTCCCTCTTGTCTTTGATTATTTCTCCATTCATTATTCTCTGATCTATGGTTATAATCTTGATAATCTGATTTAGGGCGAGCCCCCAAAACAGGCCAACTTGATTCATTCTGATGCTGATTAAGCACTTCAAATCTATTTGATGTATTGATATTAAGACCATTTGAATTTTCTCTGGAATTGTCCCTCCTATTAGAATTAGATGGGCCATCTCTTTCCTCTCTCCTTCCCTTCCATTGCTCATTGTTACCATAGTAATTACGGTTTTTATTAGGATATTCATAATGTTTATCCATCCAAAACTGCCTGTTAGTGTTATCATTATAGGGTCTCCTATAGTTCCCATTCCTATTATGGTTGTAATTATCCATATGTACTCTATTAGTTTGTGGAGCCACCCTATTATTATTACTAAAACCCACTTCATTTCTATTCATACCTCCTTCAAGTTTTTCCTCAGCATTATGATAATAAGTACCTATTTGAGTATTCCCTCCTCTTCTAAAATCGTTTCCCTGTGGGTTTTTACCTCTATTTATCAAGCGCATATTCTCTGTCTTCTTTTTAAAATTATAAACCTTGTCCTCCTTAAAATCTTGTATATCCCTAGTTAACTTTTGTTGTTTACTCCTCTTAAGATCTATTTCCAATTGTTTGATTCTATTTTGGATACTGTTATTCCTAGTCACCCATTTCTCTTCAGTTTTAAAAACCTGTATTTTGGGAAGTATCTCATCTAGATCCTTCTTAATCCTATTCAGCTTGAACTCTCTATACTTAATGAGTACCTTAATTAGTTTGAGAGAACATTCCTGTAGAGCCTCCTCCCACTCACTAGTATATTCCACATCCTCCAAATCAAATGCAGGATATTTAAAAATGCGGAGGCCCCTTGGAACAACATTATGAAGTACATAGTTGTCTAGCAGTATTAAATCCTGCCATTCACGGGTATCTTGTTGTAATAACTTCTCTAATTTTTTAAAAAGCATATCAGGTGATTCTGTATTATTGTTAATGGAATTTGGAATGTCATTAGTAAGATCTAAGTCCCGTTTTCTATTATTCCTAGCACTATAATCCCCAAAGGTCTCTGGGGTTTCAACATTATCTATCAGGGTAGTCATGCTGCCTATTTATAAAAAGATTCAAAAAATAACACACACAGAAAATAAATGACAGTGGCGCTAACACCCTCTTTAAATATAATAAAAACACTAATGTCAATTCTTACAACCACATGTATAATTTCTAAAAAATAGATAAAAACCTGTATACAATTATATGATATTTAAAAGACTATAAAAATTAAAAATAGAACAAATGGAATAACAAAAACGTTTTACCACTTTCCAAAGAAATGTCAGTCCATAAACCACTAGAGTCCTCTGCTGCTTGTTAACCAAATGGATCCTTCACACCAAATGAAGTAGGGCAAAAAACTTGAATTCTGAAAGAAAAAAGCGCAAAGAGAGACTCAAGTGCAATAAATAACACAGACGCTGCTGCTCTTAAAAAAATGCACTTACAATGTTTATTAATAATAAAGCAGGTATAAAACAGTTTTCTCCTTCAAGGTAATTAATCCAAATACTCAGCTGCTCCGGTCTGTTTTCACAGCCTTACAATGTCCGCTCCCTTCTGATGTCCACCGGAACTTTCAGTGTAGGGGAAATCCTTGTTGATGGGGCTACGGTAGCCCTGAGAGTCCAAAAAGCAGAGTGTTCTATTCTTAGAACTACGGCTCCTCTGCAGATCCAAAATTCAGTCCTGTGGTACCTCTACGCGTTTCTTCTGCTATCGTGCAGACTTTCTCAAGAGGATGAAGAGTCTAATGCTGAGTGGATTCAATATCCATCCCAATAAAAACCCTCATAGTAAATCCTATTGGTTGAAATTTCCTCTGTGTAATATGGGTAAGAAATGCTCACTGGGTCCTAGAGACCAAGTTATAAAATGCTACGTTCCTTTTGCACATAACAAATAATGTGTACAGTTAATTACAACACATCTATAGTTAATAAAAGCAAAAGACAAGGGACAATTATTTTGCACAAAAAATTATAACAATAATACCAAACTCCTACCACTAGGTAAAATTTAATAAAGCAAAAAATATATTAAAAGTTGATACAACGTGTGTTAATACATATACTAAAAATCCCTGCAAACTAAACAATATTCATCTATGTATACTTAATATCTACACATCCAAAATTAGTATATGTTGCAATCCCAAAAAACAAATAATTAACCCAACAAATGTAACAACAATACTCTGATCCTACAACTAGGTTTAATTCGATGAAGCAAATATAATTAAAAATTAAAACAAGATATATTTATGCGCATATCCTTGCAGCTTAAGCAAGATTCATCTCTATATATGATGAGCATTCACAATCTGGAAAACACATTTTTATTCTCTATGTATATATATGTGTATACCTTTCCTACTAAAAAGGAGTGATTTAATCCTAAGTATCCAAGTTGATCTGGAGTATAGAGGGATGGATCTACAAAAATGTGTTTAGAAAATTTGATAGTATGTACACTGTCATCTCTATTTAGGTATCATCCAATTAATTCTATACAATTATTAAAGGTTGTTTAAAATTTATTTAAAAGTTGTTTAAAATGGAAGGGAAAAGAGGAGGAAATAATTATTATATAAACAAGAATTATTAAAGGAACCTTAAGAATATCTAAAAAATGTCAGATTTTTTTATATATTAATTACATAAAAGCTGCTATGTCAATGTCTATGTTTAATCCTTTTGGATGTAAACTATTGAGCTTTTGGATCCAAAAAGTTTCTTGTTTTCTTAGGCTCATCAACCTATTGCTACAACTCTTAGGTATCCAATCAATTGCTTGAATTTTTAGAGACCTAGAGTCTCCCCCATGATGTTCCAGAAAATGTAATGGTACACTGTGATTAACTACTATCTCTTTTATATTATATAGATGTTCTGTCAGTCTACTTCTTATCTTTCTTTTGGTGCGCCCTACATAAATTTTATTACACCCACAAGTTAGGAGGTACACTACATATGTGGTGTCACATGTACACCTACTCTTGATATTAAAAGACTTAATGCCTTCGCTGTCTTTAAAATGACTATCCTTATTGATATGTTTACACATACTGCAAATTTTCTTTCCACACTTGTATGTGCCTGGTTTTAGACTCAGCCAATTACTCTTCCTATCAATTTCTGTTATTTCCAACTTCCTCAATTTACTGGGAGCTAGCAGATTTTTCAAACTTCTCCCTTTCTTAAAAGTAAACACAGGTTCTTCTGTCAAGATAGGGGCCAGTACAGGGTCCGTCTTAAGAACTCCCCAATGTTTTTTAATTACATTCTTGATGATCTTATGACCCTCGTTGTAAGTAGTAATAAACCTTAAAGTATCCTTATTATCTTGAGTTGATTTATCCTTTTTAGGTTTTAAAATAGAGTCTCTATCAGTTTCTTGTGCCCTATTATATGCTTGTTCTATTGTATTTCTGTTATAGCCCTTTTCTATGAACTTAGTACTCATATGTTCAGCCTCTTTTTTAAACATCTCTATATCTGTACAGTTACGTCTGAGTCTTAAGAACTGCCCATAAGGCACATTGTCTTTCCACCTCTTAAGGTGGGCACTTCCATTGTCTATGTAACTATTTCTATCAGTAGGTTTACTAAAATTACTCACCGCTGTTTTTAAGTTGGCATCTACATATAACCAAAGGTCTAAAAATTCAATTCTTGTTCGTGAATGTTTACCTGTAAAATTTAAGTTAAAATCATTATTGTTCATATGTGTTAAAAAGCTATTAATCAATGATTCGTCACCCTCCCAGAGGATGATTACGTCATCTATGTAACGATAATATTTTATAATGTTGTTTATAAACGGATTATTGTTCCAAACCTTCTCAATTTCAAATCTGTGCATATAAATATTAGCATACGATGGGGCAAATGTAGTCCCCATCGCTGTTCCTTTGACCTGTTTATAGAACACATTTTCAAAAATAAAATAATTGTGCTCTAAGATAAATCTCGTGCAATCTAGGATAAAGTTTAATTGCTCTGCTGAAAATTTCCAATTCAACAGTTCCATTTCAAGGGCCTTCAATCCTTTCTCATGGGGGATAGAGGTATAAAGCGCAGACACATCGCACGTTACCCAACAATAATTTTCTTTCCAGTTTAAACCTTCAAATATATTGATGGTTTGTGTGGTGTCCTTGATATATGATTTAGTATTCTTGACTATTGGTTGTAGATAAAAATCAATATATTTAGAAACTTTATCGCTCAGGGAATCAATCCCTGAGATTATAGGTCTCCCAGGTGGCTTATGTATATCTTTATGCACCTTTGGCAGGTGGTAGAATATGGGGATCCTAGGTTCATTTTCCTGTAAGTATCTAAACTCATCATTATCAAGGACTCCTTCTGTTTTTGCTAGCACTAATATTTTATTAAGCTTATTTTGGTATTGTTTCGTGGGATTCCCATTGATAACTTGGTATGTGTCTATATCTTTTAATAGATTATAAGCTTCTGCTAAATAGTCTTCCCTCTTCTGTATAACAATCCCACCCCCCTTATCTGCTGCCCTAAAAATGATATCTTTATTGTCCATCAATTTCTTAAGAGAGTTTCTCTCCTGGGAGGTTAAATTGTCATTATACTTATTAACTAAATTCTTTCTTTTCTTGTGGAATAGATTAAAAACCTCGTCCATAACCATCTTTGTGAAGACTGGAATTTGGTCCCCCTGTGTTCCAACTGGATAAAAAATTTGTTAGAAAGCTAGTCTTAAAAAGATTTTATGCCAAAAAAGAATGCAATTTAAAATCAGCGGTTAATAAAGATCACTTGGAAGGGAAAGATATAGAAACTTTAACCATTCTAAAATCCCTAGAAGATATGGGTGTTGATAGCCAGGATGTTAATGAGAGTATCGATACAATAGAGGAATTGTTTAATATTTCCATATATGAGGAAGAATCTAAGATTCACCATAGTAATTTGAAAAGACCTTCCACATTTTATCCAGTTGGAACACAGGGGGACCAAATTCCAGTCTTCACAAAGATGGTTATGGACGAGGTTTTTAATCTATTCCACAAGAAAAGAAAGAATTTAGTTAATAAGTATAATGACAATTTAACCTCCCAGGAGAGAAACTCTCTTAAGAAATTGATGGACAATAAAGATATCATTTTTAGGGCAGCAGATAAGGGGGGTGGGATTGTTATACAGAAGAGGGAAGACTATTTAGCAGAAGCTTATAATCTATTAAAAGATATAGACACATACCAAGTTATCAATGGGAATCCCACGAAACAATACCAAAATAAGCTTAATAAAATATTAGTGCTAGCAAAAACAGAAGGAGTCCTTGATAATGATGAGTTTAGATACTTACAGGAAAATGAACCTAGGATCCCCATATTCTACCACCTGCCAAAGGTGCATAAAGATATACATAAGCCACCTGGGAGACCTATAATCTCAGGGATTGATTCCCTGAGCGATAAAGTTTCTAAATATATTGATTTTTATCTACAACCAATAGTCAAGAATACTAAATCATATATCAAGGACACCACACAAACCATCAATATATTTGAAGGTTTAAACTGGAAAGAAAATTATTGTTGGGTAACGTGCGATGTGTCTGCGCTTTATACCTCTATCCCCCATGAGAAAGGATTGAAGGCCCTTGAAATGGAACTGTTGAATTGGAAATTTTCAGCAGAGCAATTAAACTTTATCCTAGATTGCACGAGATTTATCTTAGAGCACAATTATTTTATTTTTGAAAATGTGTTCTATAAACAGGTCAAAGGAACAGCGATGGGGACTACATTTGCCCCATCGTATGCTAATATTTATATGCACAGATTTGAAATTGAGAAGGTTTGGAACAATAATCCGTTTATAAACAACATTATAAAATATTATCGTTACATAGATGACGTAATCATCCTCTGGGAGGGTGACGAATCATTGATTAATAGCTTTTTAACACATATGAACAATAATGATTTTAACTTAAATTTTACAGGTAAACATTCACGAACAAGAATTGAATTTTTAGACCTTTGGTTATATGTAGATGCCAACTTAAAAACAGCGGTGAGTAATTTTAGTAAACCTACTGATAGAAATAGTTACATAGACAATGGAAGTGCCCACCTTAAGAGGTGGAAAGACAATGTGCCTTATGGGCAGTTCTTAAGACTCAGACGTAACTGTACAGATATAGAGATGTTTAAAAAAGAGGCTGAACATATGAGTACTAAGTTCATAGAAAAGGGCTATAACAGAAATACAATAGAACAAGCATATAATAGGGCACAAGAAACTGATAGAGACTCTATTTTAAAACCTAAAAAGGATAAATCAACTCAAGATAATAAGGATACTTTAAGGTTTATTACTACTTACAACGAGGGTCATAAGATCATCAAGAATGTAATTAAAAAACATTGGGGAGTTCTTAAGACGGACCCTGTACTGGCCCCTATCTTGACAGAAGAACCTGTGTTTACTTTTAAGAAAGGGAGAAGTTTGAAAAATCTGCTAGCTCCCAGTAAATTGAGGAAGTTGGAAATAACAGAAATTGATAGGAAGAGTAATTGGCTGAGTCTAAAACCAGGCACATACAAGTGTGGAAAGAAAATTTGCAGTATGTGTAAACATATCAATAAGGATAGTCATTTTAAAGACAGCGAAGGCATTAAGTCTTTTAATATCAAGAGTAGGTGTACATGTGACACCACATATGTAGTGTACCTCCTAACTTGTGGGTGTAATAAAATTTATGTAGGGCGCACCAAAAGAAAGATAAGAAGTAGACTGACAGAACATCTATATAATATAAAAGAGAAAGTAATCACAGTGTACCATTACATTTTCTGGAACATCATGGGGGAGACTCTAGGTCTCTAAAAATTCAAGCAATTGATTGGATACCTAAGAGTTGTAGCAATAGGTTGATGAGCCTAAGAAAACAAGAAACTTTTTGGATCCAAAAGCTCAATAGTTTACATCCAAAAGGATTAAACATAGACATTGACATAGCAGCTTTTATGTAATTAATATATAAAAAAATCTGACATTTTTTAGATATTCTTAAGGTTCCTTTAATAATTCTTGTTTATATAATAATTATTTCCTCCTCTTTTCCCTTCCATTTTAAACAACTTTTAAATAAATTTTAAACAACCTTTAATAATTGTATAGAATTAATTGGATGATACCTAAATAGAGATGACAGTGTACATACTATCAAATTTTCTAAACACATTTTTGTAGATCCATCCCTCTATACTCCAGATCAACTTGGATACTTAGGATTAAATCACTCCTTTTTAGTAGGAAAGGTATACACATATATATACATAGAGAATAAAAATGTGTTTTCCAGATTGTGAATGCTCATCATATATAGAGATGAATCTTGCTTAAGCTGCAAGGATATGCGCATAAATATATCTTGTTTTAATTTTTAATTATATTTGCTTCATCGAATTAAACCTAGTTGTAGGATCAGAGTATTGTTGTTACATTTGTTGGGTTAATTATTTGTTTTTTGGGATTGCAACATATACTAATTTTGGATGTGTAGATATTAAGTATACATAGATGAATATTGTTTAGTTTGCAGGGATTTTTAGTATATGTATTAACACACGTTGTATCAACTTTTAATATATTTTTTGCTTTATTAAATTTTACCTAGTGGTAGGAGTTTTGTATTATTGTTATAATTTTTTGTGCAAAATAATTGTCCCTTGTCTTTTGCTTTTATTAACTATAGATGTGTTGTAATTAACTGTACACATTATTTGTTATGTGCAAAAGGAACGTAGCATTTTATAACTTGGTCTCTAGGACCCAGTGAGCATTTCTTACCCATATTACACAGAGGAAATTTCAACCAATAGGATTTACTATGAGGGTTTTTATTGGGATGGATATTGAATCCACTCAGCATTAGACTCTTCATCCTCTTGAGAAAGTCTGCACGATAGCAGAAGAAACGCGTAGAGGTACCACAGGACTGAATTTTGGATCTGCAGAGGAGCCGTAGTTCTAAGAATAGAACACTCTGCTTTTTGGACTCTCAGGGCTACCGTAGCCCCATCAACAAGGATTTCCCCTACACTGAAAGTTCCGGTGGACATCAGAAGGGAGCGGACATTGTAAGGCTGTGAAAACAGACCGGAGCAGCTGAGTATTTGGATTAATTACCTTGAAGGAGAAAACTGTTTTATACCTGCTTTATTATTAATAAACATTGTAAGTGCATTTTTTTAAGAGCAGCAGCGTCTGTGTTATTTATTGCACTTGAGTCTCTCTTTGCGCTTTTTTCTTTCAGAATTCAAGTTTTTTGCCCTACTTCATTTGGTGTGAAGGATCCATTTGGTTAACAAGCAGCAGAGGACTCTAGTGGTTTATGGACTGACATTTCTTTGGAAAGTGGTAAAACGTTTTTGTTATTCCATTTGTTCTATTTTTAATTTTTATAGTCTTTTAAATATCATATAATTGTATACAGGTTTTTATCTATTTTTTAGAAATTATACATGTGGTTGTAAGAATTGACATTAGTGTTTTTATTATATTTAAAGAGGGTGTTAGCGCCACTGTCATTTATTTTCTGTGTGTGTTATTTTTTGAATCTTTTTATAAATAGGCAGCATGACTACCCTGATAGATAATGTTGAAACCCCAGAGACCTTTGGGGATTATAGTGCTAGGAATAATAGAAAACGGGACTTAGATCTTACTAATGACATTCCAAATTCCATTAACAATAATACAGAATCACCTGATATGCTTTTTAAAAAATTAGAGAAGTTATTACAACAAGATACCCGTGAATGGCAGGATTTAATACTGCTAGACAACTATGTACTTCATAATGTTGTTCCAAGGGGCCTCCGCATTTTTAAATATCCTGCATTTGATTTGGAGGATGTGGAATATACTAGTGAGTGGGAGGAGGCTCTACAGGAATGTTCTCTCAAACTAATTAAGGTACTCATTAAGTATAGAGAGTTCAAGCTGAATAGGATTAAGAAGGATCTAGATGAGATACTTCCCAAAATACAGGTTTTTAAAACTGAAGAGAAATGGGTGACTAGGAATAACAGTATCCAAAATAGAATCAAACAATTGGAAATAGATCTTAAGAGGAGTAAACAACAAAAGTTAACTAGGGATATACAAGATTTTAAGGAGGACAAGGTTTATAATTTTAAAAAGAAGACAGAGAATATGCGCTTGATAAATAGAGGTAAAAACCCACAGGGAAACGATTTTAGAAGAGGAGGGAATACTCAAATAGGTACTTATTATCATAATGCTGAGGAAAAACTTGAAGGAGGTATGAATAGAAATGAAGTGGGTTTTAGTAATAATAATAGGGTGGCTCCACAAACTAATAGAGTACATATGGATAATTACAACCATAATAGGAATGGGAACTATAGGAGACCCTATAATGATAACACTAACAGGCAGTTTTGGATGGATAAACATTATGAATATCCTAATAAAAACCGTAATTACTATGGTAACAATGAGCAATGGAAGGGAAGGAGAGAGGAAAGAGATGGCCCATCTAATTCTAATAGGAGGGACAATTCCAGAGAAAATTCAAATGGTCTTAATATCAATACATCAAATAGATTTGAAGTGCTTAATCAGCATCAGAATGAATCAAGTTGGCCTGTTTTGGGGGCTCGCCCTAAATCAGATTATCAAGATTATAACCATAGATCAGAGAATAATGAATGGAGAAATAATCAAAGACAAGAGGGAAATACCAATCATCAGAATCATTTTTTAGGGAAAACACCATTACCCCACAACCAACGATTAGAACCAGAACCGAGGTACACACAACAAGGAGCGTGGGAAACCAGACAAAGACAAAACAAAAGAGGTTTAGAACAAGGAGAGGAAAGAGAGGAGGGGTCAGAGTTACAACAACCAAACAGAAGGCAGAGGCGAGAAGAAGACAGGAATTAGACATCTTTAACTTGGCTAATATAGAGTTAGATGCCAATGATATTAAACTTTTAAATAAAGGTCTCAACTTTTCACCCAAAACACTACCGAATGATTTTGAAGTTTTCATCGACATTCAGAAATTTGTTAGAAAGCTAGTCTTAAAAAGATTTTATGCCAAAAAAGAATGCAATTTAAAATCAGCGGTTAATAAAGATCACTTGGAAGGGAAAGATATAGAAACTTTAACCATTCTAAAATCCCTAGAAGATATGGGTGTTGATAGCCAGGATGTTAATGAGAGTATCGATACAATAGAGGAATTGTTTAATATTTCCATATATGAGGAAGAATCTAAGATTCACCATAGTAATTTGAAAAGACCTTCCACATTTTATCCAGTTGGAACACAGGGGGACCAAATTCCAGTCTTCACAAAGATGGTTATGGACGAGGTTTTTAATCTATTCCACAAGAAAAGAAAGAATTTAGTTAATAAGTATAATGACAATTTAACCTCCCAGGAGAGAAACTCTCTTAAGAAATTGATGGACAATAAAGATATCATTTTTAGGGCAGCAGATAAGGGGGGTGGGATTGTTATACAGAAGAGGGAAGACTATTTAGCAGAAGCTTATAATCTATTAAAAGATATAGACACATACCAAGTTATCAATGGGAATCCCACGAAACAATACCAAAATAAGCTTAATAAAATATTAGTGCTAGCAAAAACAGAAGGAGTCCTTGATAATGATGAGTTTAGATACTTACAGGAAAATGAACCTAGGATCCCCATATTCTACCACCTGCCAAAGGTGCATAAAGATATACATAAGCCACCTGGGAGACCTATAATCTCAGGGATTGATTCCCTGAGCGATAAAGTTTCTAAATATATTGATTTTTATCTACAACCAATAGTCAAGAATACTAAATCATATATCAAGGACACCACACAAACCATCAATATATTTGAAGGTTTAAACTGGAAAGAAAATTATTGTTGGGTAACGTGCGATGTGTCTGCGCTTTATACCTCTATCCCCCATGAGAAAGGATTGAAGGCCCTTGAAATGGAACTGTTGAATTGGAAATTTTCAGCAGAGCAATTAAACTTTATCCTAGATTGCACGAGATTTATCTTAGAGCACAATTATTTTATTTTTGAAAATGTGTTCTATAAACAGGTCAAAGGAACAGCGATGGGGACTACATTTGCCCCATCGTATGCTAATATTTATATGCACAGATTTGAAATTGAGAAGGTTTGGAACAATAATCCGTTTATAAACAACATTATAAAATATTATCGTTACATAGATGACGTAATCATCCTCTGGGAGGGTGACGAATCATTGATTAATAGCTTTTTAACACATATGAACAATAATGATTTTAACTTAAATTTTACAGGTAAACATTCACGAACAAGAATTGAATTTTTAGACCTTTGGTTATATGTAGATGCCAACTTAAAAACAGCGGTGAGTAATTTTAGTAAACCTACTGATAGAAATAGTTACATAGACAATGGAAGTGCCCACCTTAAGAGGTGGAAAGACAATGTGCCTTATGGGCAGTTCTTAAGACTCAGACGTAACTGTACAGATATAGAGATGTTTAAAAAAGAGGCTGAACATATGAGTACTAAGTTCATAGAAAAGGGCTATAACAGAAATACAATAGAACAAGCATATAATAGGGCACAAGAAACTGATAGAGACTCTATTTTAAAACCTAAAAAGGATAAATCAACTCAAGATAATAAGGATACTTTAAGGTTTATTACTACTTACAACGAGGGTCATAAGATCATCAAGAATGTAATTAAAAAACATTGGGGAGTTCTTAAGACGGACCCTGTACTGGCCCCTATCTTGACAGAAGAACCTGTGTTTACTTTTAAGAAAGGGAGAAGTTTGAAAAATCTGCTAGCTCCCAGTAAATTGAGGAAGTTGGAAATAACAGAAATTGATAGGAAGAGTAATTGGCTGAGTCTAAAACCAGGCACATACAAGTGTGGAAAGAAAATTTGCAGTATGTGTAAACATATCAATAAGGATAGTCATTTTAAAGACAGCGAAGGCATTAAGTCTTTTAATATCAAGAGTAGGTGTACATGTGACACCACATATGTAGTGTACCTCCTAACTTGTGGGTGTAATAAAATTTATGTAGGGCGCACCAAAAGAAAGATAAGAAGTAGACTGACAGAACATCTATATAATATAAAAGAGAAAGTAGTTAATCACAGTGTACCATTACATTTTCTGGAACATCATGGGGGAGACTCTAGGTCTCTAAAAATTCAAGCAATTGATTGGATACCTAAGAGTTGTAGCAATAGGTTGATGAGCCTAAGAAAACAAGAAACTCTTTGGATCCAAAAGCTCAATAGTTTACATCCAAAAGGATTAAACATAGACATTGACATAGCAGCTTTTATGTAATTAATATATAAAAAAATCTGACATTTTTTAGATATTCTTAAGGTTCCTTTAATAATTCTTGTTTATATAATAATTATTTCCTCCTCTTTTCCCTTCCATTTTAAACAACTTTTAAATAAATTTTAAACAACCTTTAATAATTGTATAGAATTAATTGGATGATACCTAAATAGAGATGACAGTGTACATACTATCAAATTTTCTAAACACATTTTTGTAGATCCATCCCTCTATACTCCAGATCAACTTGGATACTTAGGATTAAATCACTCCTTTTTAGTAGGAAAGGTATACACATATATATACATAGAGAATAAAAATGTGTTTTCCAGATTGTGAATGCTCATCATATATAGAGATGAATCTTGCTTAAGCTGCAAGGATATGCGCATAAATATATCTTGTTTTAATTTTTAATTATATTTGCTTCATCGAATTAAACCTAGTTGTAGGATCAGAGTATTGTTGTTACATTTGTTGGGTTAATTATTTGTTTTTTGGGATTGCAACATATACTAATTTTGGATGTGTAGATATTAAGTATACATAGATGAATATTGTTTAGTTTGCAGGGATTTTTAGTATATGTATTAACACACGTTGTATCAACTTTTAATATATTTTTTGCTTTATTAAATTTTACCTAGTGGTAGGAGTTTTGTATTATTGTTATAATTTTTTGTGCAAAATAATTGTCCCTTGTCTTTTGCTTTTATTAACTATAGATGTGTTGTAATTAACTGTACACATTATTTGTTATGTGCAAAAGGAACGTAGCATTTTATAACTTGGTCTCTAGGACCCAGTGAGCATTTCTTACCCATATTACACAGAGGAAATTTCAACCAATAGGATTTACTATGAGGGTTTTTATTGGGATGGATATTGAATCCACTCAGCATTAGACTCTTCATCCTCTTGAGAAAGTCTGCACGATAGCAGAAGAAACGCGTAGAGGTACCACAGGACTGAATTTTGGATCTGCAGAGGAGCCGTAGTTCTAAGAATAGAACACTCTGCTTTTTGGACTCTCAGGGCTACCGTAGCCCCATCAACAAGGATTTCCCCTACACTGAAAGTTCCGGTGGACATCAGAAGGGAGCGGACATTGTAAGGCTGTGAAAACAGACCGGAGCAGCTGAGTATTTGGATTAATTACCTTGAAGGAGAAAACTGTTTTATACCTGCTTTATTATTAATAAACATTGTAAGTGCATTTTTTTAAGAGCAGCAGCGTCTGTGTTATTTATTGCACTTGAGTCTCTCTTTGCGCTTTTTTCTTTCAGAATTCAAGTTTTTTGCCCTACATTATATTTATTAACCCCTAATCTCCCGCCCCCAATGTCGCCGCAACCTACCCACCCTTATTAACCCCTAATCTGCCGCCCCCAATGCCGCTGCCACTATATTAAATGTATTAGGGTTTATTTTTATTTTACAGGCAAGTTTGTATTTATTTTAACTAGGTAGAATAGTTACTAAATAGTTATGAACTATTTACTAACTACCTAGCTAAAATAAATACAAATTTACCTGTAAAATAAAACCTAACCTAAGTTACAATAACACCTAACACTACACTACAATTAAATCAATTCCCTTCATTAAATACAATTAAATAAATTAAATTAGCTAAATCACAAAAAAACACACTAAATTACAGTTTACTAAACGCTAGGATTTACTTTCACTTTAAGAAATTGTGCACAAAAATATCCTATGATGTATCTAAATGGAAACTTGTGATCTGATATACCAATTTGAAGCTACAATTTACATCAGTCTGTACCCTAAGGCCTAATAAAGCTTCATTAATTTGAAATCATATTAACATTATGTCTGTTCTTTCTGAAAAATTTACCATAATCCTGTTGCATATCTTTTTTTATTTTTAATTTATGCAGTATCAAAGGTGCATCTGTGCAGCCTGCTACCAGATAATAACTGGCAAATCTGTTTTATTTTGCAAGCTGAAAGTTAGATTGTGACAAATTACGTTAAACTTATTACCTTAATAGAAAAATAGAGGCAATTGTAAGATTCTATGCATTGAAAACAGAGTAATTTTATTTGTATTGGCTACAGAATTTAATTTTCTATGTTTATTTTTTTACTAATTCTGGTCAGCAAAGTTTCCCTTTCTAGTAAACTCCCTTACTTTCTAACGGCCAGATTACAAGTTTTGCGTTAGAGGCTGTGCGATGCTAACAAGCAGTCACCGCTCACTTACCTGCAGCGCTGGTATTACAGGTTTTTACAAACCCGGCATTAAAAGACAAGAAGTGAGCATTGAGTAAAATTGTGCTCCTTACCGCACTCCAATACCAGCGCTGCTTAAGTCAGCGGTGAGCTGGTCGTATGTGCTCATGCTCGATTTCCCCATAGGAATCAATGTGGAGAGCCAGCTGAGAAAATGTCTAACACCTGCAAAAAAGCAGCGTAAAACTCAGTAATGCAGCCCCATTGATTCCTATGGGGAAATAAAATTTATGTTTACACCTAACACCCTAACATGAACCCCGAGTCTAAACACCCCTAATCTTACACTTATTAACCCCTAATCTGCCACCCCCGACTTCGCCGACACCTACATTATAATTATTAACCCCTAATCTTCCGCTCCAGACACTGGCCCCACCTACATTATATGTATTAACCCCTAATCTGCTGGTATTACGAGTCTTGCAGGTTTAGGGGCACCGCACACTTCTTTGGCCTTACCACAAAATGACTTACGTAAACTTCGTAAAGTCTTTTTTCTATGGGACTTCCATAGCGCTGATATTACGAGTCTGTCCTGGGAGGCCAAAAAGTGAGTGGTACACCCTACCCTGTCAAGATCCCTAACGCATTTAAAAGTCAGTAGTTATGAGTTTTATGGTACAACGCCGTAACATACAACTCATAACTAAAGTGCTAAAAAGTACACTAACACCCATAAACTACCTGTTAACCCCTAAACCGAGGCCCTCCCGCATCTCAAACACTATAATAAAATTATTAACCCCTAATCTGCCACTCCGGACACCTACGCCACCTACATTATATTTATAAACTCCTAATCTGCTGCCCCCAACATCGGCGACACCTACATTATATTTATTAACCCCTAATCTGCCGCCCCCAATGTCGCCGCAACCTACCTACATTTATTAACCCCTAATCTGCCTCCCCCAATGTCGCCACCACTATATTAAAGTTATTAACCCCTAAACCTAAGTCTAACCTTAAACCTAACACCCACTAACTTAAATATAATTTAAATAAATCTAAATAAATATTCCTATCATTAACTAAATAATTGCTATTTAAAACTAAATACTTACCTATAAAATAAACCCTAAGCTAGCTACAATATAACTAATAGTTACATTGTAGCTATCTTAGGGTTTATTTTTATTTTGCAGGCAAGTTTGTATTTATTTTAACTAGGTAGAATAGTTATTAAATAGTTATTAACTATTTAATAACTACCTAGCTAAAATAAATACAAAAGTACCTGTAAAATAAAACCTAACCTAAATTACAATAACACCTAACACTACACTATAATTAAATAAATTAACTAAATTAACAACAATTAAATAAATTAAATTAAATTAGCTAAAGTACAAAAAAAAACAAACACTAAATTACAGAAAATAATAAACAAATTACAGATATTTAAACTAATTACACCTAATTTAATAGCCCTATCAAAATAAAAAAAGCCCCCCCAAAATAAAATAACCCTAGCATAAACTAAACTACCAATAGCTCTTAAAGGGCCTTTTGCGGGGCATTGCCCCAAAGTAATCAGCTCTTTTACCTGAAAAAAAAAAATACAAACAACCCCCCCCAACAGTAAGGGATGCCATCTTGGATGACGTAACTTAAAGGTACCTTCATTCAGCTTTAGTCGTCGGATGAAGAGGATGCTCTGCGTCGGATGTCTTGATGAAGATAGAAGATGCCGTCTGGATGAAGACTTCTGCCCGTCTGGAGGACCACTTTGCCTGACTTGGATGAAGACTTTTCCCGGCTTCGTTGAGGACTTCGGCCCGGCTTGGATGAAGACTTCTCCCGGTAAGTCGATCTTACCACCCAAAAAACCCTTTAAAAAACCTATCACTAACCCCCGAAGATCGATTTACAGTTTTTGATGTCCCCTTTTAACGATCTTCATCCAGGCGGCGAGAAGTCTTCATCCAGACGGCCTCTTCAATCTTCATCCCGGCGGTGAAGTCCTCATCCAAGCGGCGAGAAGTTTTCATCCAGGCGGCCTCTTCAATCTTCATCCAGGCGGCATCTTCTATATTGATCCTGGCGGCGCGGAGCGGGTCCTTCCTGAAGACATCTGGCGCGAAGCATCCTCTTCATATGGTCGCTGCCGTACACTGAATCTTCAATGCAAGGTACGCTATCCAAGATGGCGTCCCTTGCATTCCTATTGGCTGAAAAATTTGAATCAGCCAATAGGAATTAGAGCTGCTATAATCCTATTGGCTTTTCAAAGCAGCCAATAGGATTTAAGCAGCTCTAATTCTATTGGATGATGAATCAGCCAATAGAATTAGCGCTGCTCAAATCCTATTGGCTGTTAAAATCAGCCAATAGGATTTAAGCAGCTCTCATTCTATTGGCTAATTCATCATCCAATAGAATTAGAGCTCCTTAAATCCTGATTTGAACAGCCAATAGGATTTTAGCAGCTCTAATTCCTATTAGGAATGCAAGGCACACAATCTTGGATCGCGTACCTTGCATTAAAGATTCAGTGTACGGCGGTGATCATATGAAGAGGATGATCCGCGCCGGACGTCTTCAGGATAGACCCACTCTGCGCCGCCAGGATCAAGATAGAAGATGCCGTCTGGATGAAGATTGAAAAGGCCGTCTAAATTGAGACTTCTCGCTGCTTGGATGAGGACTTCGACACCGGGATGAAGATTGAAGAGGCCGTCTGGATGAAGACTTCTCACTGCCTGGATGAGGACGTCTCCGCCGGGATGAAGATCGTTCAAGTGGGACTTCAAAAACTGTAAGTGGATTGTCAGGGGTTAGTGTTTTTTAAGGTTTTTTTTGGTGTTTTGTTTTTTTTAGTTTAGGGTTTGGGCATGTAAAAGAGCTAAATACTCTTTTAAGGGCAATGCCCATCTAAATGCCCTTTTCAGGCATTTTAGCTTAGGTTTTTTAGATAGTTTTTTATTTTGTGGGTTTGGGGGGGGGGGGTGGGGGTTTGTAATGTTAGTGGGTCTTTGTATTTTTTTAAGGGCCATTGGTAGTTTATTCTAGATTAGTTTTTTTTATTTTGGGCTGGTTTTTTTTTAATGGGTATTAGAAAAGGAATAATTTTTTATTATTTTTGATAATTTGTTATTTTGTGTAATGTATTTTTTTAAGGGGTGTTTGTTTTTTTGTAGCAAAAGAGCTGTTTAACTTAGGGCAATGCCCTACAAAAGGCCCTTTTGAGGGCCCCCCAAAAGGCCCTTTTAAGGGCCCTTGGTAGTTTGGGTGGTGGGGGTTTGTATACTGTTAGGGGTGTTTTGTTTCTTTTTGTAGCAAAATAACTGTTTAACTTAAGGCAATGCCCTACAAAAGGCCCTTTTAAGGGCCCCCCAAAAGGCCCATTTAAGGGGCCCTTGGTAGTAAGGGGGGTGGAAATTTGTATACTGTTAGCGGGTGTTTGTTTTTGTAGCAAAAGAGCTGTTTATCTTAGGGCAATGCCCTACAAATTATTCTAGATTAGGCTTTTTTCTTCTTTTTTTTTTAAGGGTATTAGAATAGGAATAATTTTTATTTTTTTTTGGATAATTTCGGTTTTTTTTGTAATGGTAGGTTTTTTATTTTTTGTAATTTTAGGCTTTAGTGTAAGGTAGCTTAGGTTTAATTTGACAGGCAATTTTGTATTTATTTTAACTAGGTAGTTATTAAATAGTTAATAACTATTTACTATCTAGTCTACCTAGTTAAAATAAATACAAACTTACCTGTGAAATAAAAAAAAGCTAAGCTAGCTACAATATAACTATTAGTTATATTGCAGCTAGCTTAGGTTTTATTTCACATGTAAGAATGTATTTAGTTTTAAATAGGTATTATTTAGTTAATAATTGTAAATTTAATTTAGATCTATTTTAATTATGGTAAAGTTAGGGGT
The DNA here is from genome assembly GCF_027579735.1 of Bombina bombina. Lineage (NCBI taxonomy): Eukaryota > Metazoa > Chordata > Amphibia > Anura > Bombinatoridae > Bombina > Bombina bombina. The sequence continues at coordinate 348,297,220 of NC_069499.1, forward strand.
AAAAGGGTTAGGGTTAGGGGTAGAGTTAGATTTAGGAGTTAATAGTTTAATTTTGGTTGTTGCGATGTGGGGGGTTAATAGGTTTATTTAGTGGTAGTGATGTGGGAGGCCAGAGGTTTAGGGGTTAATAACTTTATTTATTTGCGGCGATGTCATGGAGCGGCGGAATAGGGGTTAATAACTTTAATATAGTGGCGGCGATGTTGGGGTGCCGCGGAATAGGGGTTAATAACTTTAGTATAGTGGCGGCGATATCGGGAGCGGCAGATTAGGGGTTAATACCTTTGTTTAGGCGGTGGCGATATCGGGAGCGGCAGATTAAGGGTTAATAACTGTAGGCAGGTGTCGGCGATATTGGTGGGGGGCAGATTAGGGGTGTAGACGTGGGGTTTATGTTAGGGTGTTTAAGGTTCAAACGGTATTTTCTTTTTCCCCATAGACATCAATGGGGCTGCGTTACAGAGCTTTTCTTTCCGCAATCGCAGGTGTTAGACATTTTTCTGACCCGCTCTCCCCATTGATGTCTATGGGGAAAGCGTGAATGAGCACGTCAAAACAGCGCTTGTTTTTGGTGCGGTATAGGGCTTAAAAGCACCATATCGCCCGCACAAGCCGAGTTTTTTAAAACTTGTAATGGCAGCGCTATAGGGGATTAAATAACGCCACTTTTGTTGCATTCATTAATTTCCCTATAGTGCTCAAAACTTGTAATATAGGCATTAGTTAATTAAAAATACCATAACCCTATTTTTCAAATGATTGTATAGTAAACAAATATATTTATATATTTGTTTACTATGGGCTAGTTTGCAAGTGGCGCACCAAAGGGCTAAATTAAAAGTTGTACTAAACACAACATAAATACACTCATATATTGTCTATCTAATGCAAAATAATCATATTGATATTTAAAAAATAATTGTAAGGGTTAAAAGGTATATGACTCATGATAAGTTATTTGAATGGAAAGGCCTAAATATTATATGTATATATATATATATATATATATATATATGTATATGTATACATTTTAAATATTTACTCAGATAGAGCAGGCAGTTTTTAGCAATTTTCTAATTTACTCCTATTATACATTTTTCTTCATTCTCTTGGTAGCTTTATTTCAACCAATTTAGACACCAATCTGCAAGTGCTACCCAGGTGCTGAACCAGAAATGGGCCGGCTCCTAAGCTTACATTCTCGCTTTTCAAATAAAGATGCCAAAAGAACAAAGAAAACTTGATAATAGGAGTAAATTAGACAGTTGCTTAAAATTGCATTCTCTGTCTGAATCATGAAAGTTTCATTTTGACTTGACTATCCCTTTAATTTTACAAAAACAAGAAAAAACTCTAGTGGGAATAATGAGATCTAAAGAAAATCCACAATATATTTTATTTATTTATTTTATCACCAGCTGTCCTGCTCTTCTGGCAAAAAAAAATGAAAAAATGGAAACATTGGGATTAAGTGCAACTGCTCATAACATTTTCTAATATGAAAGTGTTATAATAAGGCATATTAGGAGAGGATCAAACTAGTCTCTCTTGCACTAACATATTTCAGCAAACTATTTCTCGAATGACCTTTACTGACTGTATGTTTGCAAGCTGACATCAAGCATCAACACATTTTTATTATACCAACTTAAAGTCTGCTGTGAAGCCATTAACACCAGATGTTACTATATATAATATGAACATGTGGTAGCAATTTCTTACAGTTGAAAGCCTTATTTGTAAATCCACAATTAAATGTTATGTGCTTCCAAATTTTTTATTTAAAATTACTTAAAAATCACATAGATTACGAATTTTGCGCTAAACAGGGTGCGAAAAAATTTGCGTTATTGCACTCTCCATAGCGCTGCCATTACGAGTTACTGAAAAGCCATACTGCACAAAAGCCAAGGGCTGAGTTTACGTGCTCGTGCACGCTTTCCCCCATAGACATCAATGGGGAGAAAGTGTTAGAAAAAAACTAACACCTGCGATCGCAGAATGGACATCGCCGTAATGCTACCCCATTGATGTCTATGGGGAAAAGAAAGCTACGTTTAAACCTAACACCCTAACATGAACTCCTAGTCTAAACACCCCTTTTCTGCCTCTCCCCGACATCGCTGACACTAATAAAAGTTATTATCCCTAATCCGCTGCTCCCCGACATTGCAGACACTAATAAAAGTTATTAACCCCTATTCCGCTGCCCCCAACATCGCTGACACCTAAATAAACCTATTAACCCCTAAACCTCCAGCCCCCCACATCATAACTACTAAACTAAACCTATTAACCCCTAAACCACCGCCCCCCACATCGCAAAACACTAAATTAAACGATTAACCCCTAAACCTTAACACCTCCCTAACTTTAAATTAAAATTACAATATAACTATCTTTAAAAAAAGAAAAACTTACCTGTGAAAAAACAAACTAAGTTTAAACTATAAATTAACCTAACATAACTATTCTAATAAAATAAAAAAACTATCAATTAAGAACTTAAATGAAAAATTTAAAAAACCTAACACTATGAAAAAAAATTACAAAATCTAACATTACAAAAAATAATAAACACAAAATTATGAAAAATAAAAATCTCTAAGATTACAAAAAATAATAAACAAAATGATCAAAAATAAAAACAATTACACCGAATCTAATAGCCCTATAAAAATAAAAAAGCCCCCCAAAATAAACACCCCCCTAACCTACAATAAACTACCAATAGCCCTTAAAAGGGCCTTTTGTAGGGCATTGCCCTAATTTAAACAGACCTTTTACCTTAAAAAATTACTAAGTCCCCCCTAAAAGTAAACCCCCCACACCCAACCAACCCCCAAAATAAAAAAACTTAACTCTAAAAAATCCTAAGCTACCCATTGCCCCTAAAGGGGCATTTGTATGGGCATTGCCCTTAAAAGGGCCTTCAGCTCGTTTACTGCCCTTAAAAGGGCATTCAGCCCTTTTACAAGTGCCAAAAGCCCTAGGGGCCCATTTATCAAGCTCTGGATGGAGCTTGAGGGCCTGTGTTTCTGACGATCCTGCAGGCTCGCCAGAAACAGCAGTTATGAAGCAGCGGTCTAAAGACTGCTGTTCCATAACCTGTCCACCTGTTCTGAGCAGGCGGACAGACATCGCCGCAATTCAACCTGATCGAGTACGATCAGGTTGATTGACACCGCCCTGCTGGTGGCCAATTGGCCGCGAATCTGCAGGGGCGACGTTGCACCAGCAGCTCACAAGAGCTGCTGGTGCAATGCTGAATACAGAGAGCGTATTGCTCTTCGCATTCTGCTACGTCTGTCGGACCTGATCCGCACTGTTGGATCAGGTCCGACAGACCTTTGTTAAATAGGGGCCCTAATCTTAGAAAAAAAAAAACCCCAAAACATAGAGGGCGCCACATAGTGCAGGTCATGCGAGAAGGATCCATAAAGTATATATAGCCAAATTGCTACTCACGTGATGTAATGCACTTTCGTGCAATATAGGCAAGCCAGAACCAAAAGTCGTCCAGCAGTACACAGGAAAATCCCAATTGACACACAGATGCACCTTATCCCACCAGGGGGAATCCGGAAGTGGAGGGTATTCCTTGGAAAAAAGCCAGGCGATCAAAGAGGGTGGCCAGTCATGTAGCCAATGTTTACACAGTAGTAGATATTGTAGTGAACAGTCCTCCAGAAATGAGACAGTGTAGCAGCAGATATATTAGTAAAAAGGATTTATTTAAAACAAGTTTAAAAAAACCCAACAACACTAACCTCATAAAATCTACTCATGGTTCCTGAAGTCCGGACATCCATCTTCATCCAGGTGGCGAGAAGTCTTCATCCAGGCGGCGACACGTTCATCCATCTCAGGGACGTCTTCTATCTTCATCCCGGCGGCACGGAGCGGAGCTATCCTGGAGGGCGATGACATCCTGCGCAGAGTGTCCTCTTCGTACGATCAACGCCGTACACTGAAGTTGAATGCAAGGTACCCATTTCAAAATCGTGTACCTTGCATTCCTATTAGCTGATTTGATTCTTGAAATTCAAATCAGCCAATAGGATGAGAGCTTCTTAAATCCTATGGGCTGTTCAAAACAGCCAATAGGATGAGAGCTACTGAAATCCTATCAGCCAATAGCTATACCGCCGCAACTCGTAATATGCGTTCCCGGTCATTCCACGCGCAATGGCCAATTTTTTAGCGATATAGCTGTACCGCAAAACTCGTAATCTAGCCGAGTGTTTAGAAAATGATTGCATGAAAAATAAACTTTATGCTTACCTGATAAGATAATTTTTTTCTGATGGTAAGAATCCTTGAGTCATCAAGAGTGGGAATTCCCTTCCTGAGCAATAGGAGTAGGGAAAAGTAATGTGCTCAAGGGGATTTTTCTATGCCATCAAATATGCCCTAAGAATTTAGGTTTTAAGTTAGGTAGCTAAAGTGACAGCCATAGCTTGTGATGCCCAGAAAAAATTACCAAGCTGTAGAGAACACTCTGCTTAGAGTTGTTAGGAGGACATAAAAGGACGATGTCATGATTGCTTCCGTTCATCGCCGTGTCGCCGCGGCTCCCGGAACTTCTCTGTGTGTCTGACGTCATGTTGCTTAGCAACATGACGCTTTCTCTCACACCCCTCTGATGACGGTTACGCTCCTGCCCTTTAAATCACGGCGGGAGATCTGAATCTGGGCCCGTTTGTTTGTTTCCCTGGATTGTGAGTACCATATCTATTTTGTTCTTTTGTGTACCGACTTCTGCCTGCCTGACCAAGCCTCTTGCCTAATCCCTACTTGCTGATATTTGGATATTGACTTCTGCCTGCCTGACCTTGCCTGTAGCTTTTACCCTTTTGCTGATACTTGGATGCCGACTTCTGCTTGCCTGACCTTGTCTTTTGCCTATACCTTTTGCTGATATTTGGATGCCGACTTCTGCCTGCCTGACCTTGCTTTTGCCTTTACCTTTAAACCTTTTCTTTGATAAACAAAACCTGCTTAAAGGGACATTTTACTTTTACAAGCTGCAAAAGAGAACTTTGCCTTTCTGTTTGTTATACACCTGCTTAAAAGGGACATTTACTTTTACAAGCTGCAAAAGAGAACTTTGCCTTTCTGTTTGTTATAAACCTGCTTAAATGGACATTATACTTTTACAAGCTGTACAAGAAACTGTGCTATTCTGTTTGTTCTAAACCTGTTAAAAAGGGGACATTTACTTTTACAAGCTGCAAAAGAGAACTTTGCCTTTCTGTTTGTTATACACCTGTTTAAAAGGGACATTTACTTTTACAAGCTGCAAAAGAGAACTTTACCTTTCTGTTTGTTATACACCTGCTTAAAAGGAACTTTTACTTTTACAAGCTGCAAAAGAGAACTTTTCCTTTGTTTTACAAGCCTGCTAAAGAGGACCTTTTTCAGAAGCTTCAAGTAAGAGCATTTCCTTTTTGTTCTTTGTACTACTTAAAGGGACGTTTTATCCTTTGTGGCTTTCCTGCATTCTGGAACAATATTCATTTTTGTTATCTTCTAATCTGCTTCCTGAGTGGGTCACGTCCTGGATATTTCTCAGTGTGCTAGCGTGTGCTTTCAATTCACGCTAGCAGTTGGGTTACATCCCGGATTGATTCCAGAGCGGCTGACATTACAAACGGGCCATAAAAATGGACCCCACTGAATTATCTATGGCCGTGGCTCACCAGGGACAGCTCTTGGGTTCTCATGCCACTCACTTGCAGTCTCTGGACACTAAACTTGATCAAATTACTGCTCTATTACAAAATTTGGTTGCTACCGCACCTCCCAATCCTAATCCCAATCCAAATCCGATTGAGGCATTACCTCCTCCGATTCCTAACAATCAGTCTCAGGTACAACTAAGTCCCAGGATACCTCTTCCGGATAAATATGATGGGAATCCTGAAGAATGTAGAGGCTTTCTGAATCAATGCCGTCTTCATTTCCGAAATAGCCCTACTCTCTTTGCTACTGCCTCTTCTAGAATCACGTTTCTTATTTCCTTAATGAAAGGAAAAGCCTTGGCTTGGGTGTCACCTTTGCTAGAAAAGAATGATCCTATACTGTTGGATGTTGATACATTTCTATCTACATTCTCAAACGTATTCGATAAACCTGGAAGGTCATCCGCTGCTGAAGCTACTCTCCTGGATTTACGTCAAGGAAATCAACCAGTCTCTCAATATGCAATTGAGTTCCGCACCCTTGCCTCTGAAACCACTTGGAATCAGGGAGCACTCAGAGCCGCTTTCCGTAAAGGACTTTCTGAGCGTCTCAAGGATGAATTGGTGTATCGTGAACTTCCAGAGTCCTTAGAAGCCTTAATAAATCTCTGTATCAGTCTCGACGCCAGGTTTCGAGAACGCCAACAAGAAAAGGATAGAACACAGAGGACTTCAACTCGAACTCCTTTTCGTTTAGCTCCTCGTTTTTCTAATCCAGTCACTCCAGCCTCTCCTACTACTGATCAGGCTGAACCCATGGAAGTAGGAAGTATAAAATTAACTGAGACTGAACGCTTGAGAAGACGGACTCTTGGCTTATGTCTGTACTGTGGCCTTAAAGGGCATTTATTAAGGGATTGTCCTACTAGGCCAGTAAAAGCCAGGGCTTAACTCTAGTCCAGGGAACTGAGTTAAGCCAAAATAGTGGTCATTCCCTATACAAGAAACTCTTTGTTCCAGTAACTCTTCTAATTGGACATAAGAAGATCTATACCCAAGCTCTAATTGATTCTGGTGCTGGAGGTGTGTTCATTGACTCTACATTTGTTTCTACTCATTCTATACCCTTACTAAAGAAGGAGTATTCCATTTCAGTCTCTACGGTCAGTGGAGATCCTTTGGGTTCTGGATACATTCAGTTTTCTACTCAACCCTTACTCCTCACCGTAGGAATACTTCATTCTGAGACAATTTGTTTCGATGTCATTCCCACTCCGCAATTTCCCATTATCTTGGGATTACCCTGGCTCCAGATTCACAATCCCATTTTTTCTTGGACTTTCGGTGAACTCACTTCCTGGGGATCTACATGCCAGACTAAATGTCTTCAAAAGATTACTAAGTTACCACTCACTATTGCTCTCACAGTTGAAACTCCGGAATCCTTACCTATGCATTACCATGACTTTGTGGATGTCTTCTCCAAAAAAGAAGCTGAACGTCTTCCTCCTCATCGCCCTTTTGATTGTCCCATTGATCTCCTTCCTGGGGCTGCCTATCCTCGAGGCAAGACATATCCACTTTCTAAACCAGAAAACATGGCTCTGGAAGAATATATAAAAGACAATCTGGCTAGAGGATTTATTCGACCCTCCTCTTCCCCTGTAGGGGCTGGTTTCTTTTTTGTGGGAAAAAAGGATGGCGGATTAAGACCCTGTATTGATTATCGTGGATTGAATCAGATTACCATCAAGAACAGTTATCCTCTGCCCCTTATTCCTGAACTTTTTACTTATCTTCAGGGAGCCACCATTTTCACCAAACTCGACCTACGTGGTGCATACAACTTGATCCGTATACGCAAAGGAGATGAGTGGAAGACTGCCTTTAACACTCGATTTGGGCATTATGAATATTTGGTCATGCCCTTCGGGCTATGCAATGCTCCGGCGGTTTTCCAGCATTTTGTAAACGAGATCTTTCGTGATTTTTTGAATATTTTTGTTATCATATACCTGGACGACATCTTAATTTTTTCTCAGAACCACCAAGATCATGTGCACCACGTCAAGAAAGTACTTCAACGTCTAAGAGAATTCCATCTGTTTGCTAAACTGGAGAAATGTTCTTTCCATCAAAGGTCCATACCCTTTCTGGGTTATGTAATATCGGCATCTGGATTCGAAATGGACCCTACTAAACTTTCTGCCATTTTGGATTGGCCTAGACCTGATTCTTTGAAGGCTTTACAACGTTTCCTAGGCTTCGCCAATTATTACAGAAAGTTCATCAAGAATTTTGCTACTATTACTTCTCCTCTTACTTCTCTCACAAGAAAAGGACAAAACTGTAAGGTATGGCCGTCTGAGGCTATAGAAGCTTTTGAATCTCTCAAAGAAGCTTTTTCCTCAGCTCCTATCCTTCGTCATCCAAATCCTGAGTTTCAATTTATTCTGGAGGTGGATGCTTCCTCTGTTGCTGCTGGAGCTGTTCTGTCTCAACGAATACCAGAGACTGGAAGGATTCATCCTGTTGCTTTTTTCTCTAAAAAATTCACTCCTTCCGAATTTAACTATGACGTAGGGAATAAAGAGTTGCTTGCCATCAAAATGGCATTGGATGAATGGAGACATTGGCTGGAAGGTACTTCTTTGCCATTTACTATACTTACTGATCATAAGAACCTTCTGTATCTTCAAACAGCCAAACGATTAAATTCCAGGCAAGCACGCTGGTCATTATTCTTCTCTCGGTTTCACTATAATTTGTCTTACATACCTGGTTCAAAAAATATTAAAGCAGACGCACTTTCCAGACAATTTCAAGATACCCCAGTTCCTGAGTCTGGTACCATTCTCCAACCTCATGAAGTCATTGCCCAGTTAACAACTTCTTGGTTACAAGAATTACAGTCCGCTCAAGAGCATCTTCCTTTGTCCTGTAAACCTCCCGATGGTTTACTCTTTGTTCCTGAACGCCTTCGTTCCAAGATTTTATTTTGGGCTCATGATAGTCCCCTTTCTGGACATCCTGGCATCAGTATTACCACTCGAAACCTCAAACAACATGTCTGGTGGCCTACACTCTCTCAAGATGTGAAGGATTACGTCTCAGTATGCACACAATGTGCCATGAACAAAACTCCACGCCAACTTCCTTCAGGATTACTCCAACCATTGCCTATACCTCACCAGCCTTGGACTCATGTATCCATGGACTTTATTACCGATCTTCCCTTGTCCACTGGGAACAATACTATCTGGGTGGTGGTCGACAGGTTCACTAAGACGGCTCATTTTGTACCCTTGCCAGGATTACCATCTGCCAAAAGACTCTCTGAACTTTTTATTCTACATATTGTAAGAATCCATGGATTTCCTCTAGATATTGTTTCAGATAGAGGGGTACAATTCGTTTCTCGATTTTGGAGGTCACTTTGTAAACATTTTGGTACTACTATATCTCTCTCTACTTCTCACCACCCACAATCGAATGGTCAGACTGAAAGAGTAAACCAGTGTCTTGAAACTTATCTTAGACATTATGTGGATCATTATCACTCTAACTGGACTTCTTACCTTCCTTTGGCTGAATTGGCTCATAATGCCCGGTACAATTCCTCCCTTCAGACTTCTCCTTTTCATGCAGCTTACGGATATCAGCCTAGGACATTCCCTTTGCATACTTCCTCCACAGTGAATCCTGCTTCTGATCTTACAGCCCGAAGATTAACTCGACATTGGCAGAAGATACATCGTATTCTTTCTGTAACTTCTAGACGTTACAAGTTCTTTTCGGATCTTCGACGGAAGAAGGCTCCCAAATATCGCCCTGGTGATAAAGTTTGGATTTCCTCTCGATTTCTTCGCCTGAAACAACCTTCTAACAAATTGGGACCACGATATGTGGGTCCTTTCCGAATACTGGGTCAGGTATGTTCCACTGCTTATCGGGTAGCTTTACCCAAGTCTCTCAAAGTCCATCCGGTATTCCATGTTTCTCTTTTAAAACCTGTGATGATTAACAGGTATTCTAAGCCTTTTTCTAAACCTCCACCGTTATTGGTGCATGGACATCCTGAGTTTGAGATCAGCCATATTCTAGATTCCAAGTGGCGGGGCAAGAAATTGTATTATCTCATTCATTGGAAGGGTTATCCAGTCACGGAACGTTCTTGGGAACCTGCTCATCAAGTAAATGCTCCTATTTTGGTCAAGACCTTCCACAAGACTCATCCTGATAGACCTGGTCCTGTCCCCCGGAGGGGTCCTTGAGGAGGGGGTGCTGTCATGATTGCTTCCGTTCATCGCCGTGTCGCCGCGGCTCCCGGAACTTCTCTGTGTGTCTGACGTCATGTTGCTTAGCAACATGACGCTTTCTCTCACACCCCTCTGATGACGGTTACGCTCCTGCCCTTTAAATCATGGCGGGAGATCTGAATCTGGGCCCGTTTGTTTGTTTCCCTGGATTGTGAGTACCATATCTATTTTGTTCTTTTGTGTACCGACTTCTGCCTGCCTGACCAAGCCTCTTGCCTAATCCCTACTTGCTGATATTTGGATATTGACTTCTGCCTGCCTGACCTTGCCTGTAGCTTTTACCCTTTTGCTGATACTTGGATGCCGACTTCTGCTTGCCTGACCTTGTCTTTTGCCTATACCTTTTGCTGATATTTGGATGCCGACTTCTGCCTGCCTGACCTTGCTTTTGCCTTTACCTTTAAACCTTTTCTTTGATAAACAAAACCTGCTTAAAGGGACATTTTACTTTTACAAGCTGCAAAAGAGAACTTTGCCTTTCTGTTTGTTATACACCTGCTTAAAAGGGACATTTACTTTTACAAGCTGCAAAAGAGAACTTTGCCTTTCTGTTTGTTATAAACCTGCTTAAATGGACATTATACTTTTACAAGCTGTACAAGAAACTGTGCTATTCTGTTTGTTCTAAACCTGTTAAAAAGGGGACATTTACTTTTACAAGCTGCAAAAGAGAACTTTGCCTTTCTGTTTGTTATACACCTGTTTAAAAGGGACATTTACTTTTACAAGCTGCAAAAGAGAACTTTACCTTTCTGTTTGTTATACACCTGCTTAAAAGGAACTTTTACTTTTACAAGCTGCAAAAGAGAACTTTTCCTTTGTTTTACAAGCCTGCTAAAGAGGACCTTTTTCAGAAGCTTCAAGTAAGAGCATTTCCTTTTTGTTCTTTGTACTACTTAAAGGGACGTTTTATCCTTTGTGGCTTTCCTGCATTCTGGAACAATATTCATTTTTGTTATCTTCTAATCTGCTTCCTGAGTGGGTCACGTCCTGGATATTTCTCAGTGTGCTAGCGTGTGCTTTCAATTCACGCTAGCAGTTGGGTTACATCCCGGATTGATTCCAGAGCGGCTGACAGACGAGTTTGAAGAACTCAAGAACTCTAAGAATTCTGAAAAAATTCCAACAGTAACCTTTGTGACCACACCATGCAAAAAAGGTTTTCCAGACCTTATAATAAATACATCTGGCAACAGGTTTCCTAGCCTGAATCAAGGTTTCAATATCCTTGTCAGAAAGACCTCTATGAGGCAGCACTAAGCATTCAATCGCCATGACATCAAATTCAGGGTTTTGTGGTGTTGATAAATGGAAGGGCCTCGAGAGAGAGAGGATCCCTTCATAAAGGAAACCTCCAAGGCGGGTATAAGGACATCTGAACCATATCTGCAAAATAAAATCTGTGAGGCCACGCTGGAGCAATCAGAATTGCTGAAGCTTGATCCTGCTTGATTCTGGCTATCCCTTTGGATAGCAACACAAATGGAGTAAATATATAAATTAGGTTAAATGAGCAGGGAACCACTAGGCCATCTATCAGACTCACCTGAGGGTCACAAGACCTTGCACAACATTGGGTCAGTTTGTGATTCAAGCAAGAGGTCATGAGATCTATCTCTGGCAGACCCCAACCTCACACAATCTGGTTAAACTTACTGATTCAAAGACGACACTCCTAGGTGAAGAGATTGGTGACTGAGAAAGTCTGCCTCTCCATTGTTCACACTAGGAATGAGGATGGCAGAAATAATCTAATGATGAAATTCTGCCTAGTAGATGATGCAGGATTCTTCCCTCATCACTAAAGAACTATGAGCTCCTCCCTTGATGATTGATACAGGCCACTGCTGTGACATTCTCTGACTGGAATCACAGAAAAGATTTGTGTCTAAAATTCGGCCAACTCAGGAGAGTATTCAGCTGCAGAAGGGCATAGGCCTGTTGCAGCTTCAGTCTGCACTAACGTGCATTGCACTTAATCTATTATGAACCCCAGAAAAGACCGAGTTAAGGAGCTCTGTAGAAGATTTATTTTCCAACCTTGAATCTGAAGCAACTGAAGTACCATCTGAGTGTGAGACACAGCCAGGAAAAAAAGATGGAGCCTGAACCAGAAGGTTGTCCAAGTAAGGAACTACAGACATTCCTTGAGCTGGAACTACAGACAATACAGCTCCTGGCACTTTTGTTAACTGTCTTGGTGCTGTAGCTAAACCAAAAGGGAGGGCCACAAACTGATGCTTCTCTAGAAAATCAAATCTCAAAGAACCCTACATGATACCTGTGTATAGGGATAAATAAATAGCATATTTTAAGTCTATGTAGGCATAAACTGACTCTCCTGAACTAAAGGAAATAAAGTGTGAATTGTCTCCATCTTGAAATTTTCCAGCCACTTACTTCCTTCCAGTAGACTTCCTGCAGACGAGCCCACCCTAGGCAGTGCAAGCCTGCTATCAAGGATATAAAAAGTAACAGCATCTACAATCCAGGGAATTGGTTGACATTTAATTATTGTTAATTAAATGAGAACAATAAAAGTTGACCACAATGTTGCCATGTTGATATTTATGAAATGTCCGAACGTTGCCATGAAAATAGAAAAGGATTGGCCACATAGGAAATAAGGGTGTGGTATAGCACTTAAACATAAGACAATGTATCAATATGAGTCATTGAGAAAGTTACGTCTAAACGGAAAGCATTTGACTCATTTGTGTCATGCTTTTATGAAGACTAAATAAATGTGCTTTGATTTTACTGCATACCTGCCTCTGATATTGTCTATGAACTCAGTGCGAGGATTTAATACTTGTGGATTGTGTTTTCCAGAGGTCGCGGTGAAGCCTTTCTATTCTGGGCACCTGTTTTGTGGAACAAAGTTCCGGTGGAATCATTGGCCAGAAACACGTGCAACGTGAAGAACATTGAACTCTGCGGCTGATGGATGTATCACTAAAGCACATACTGAAAGATAATACAACTATTGGTGCACATTTTATCTGAGGAGAGCTGTGGATCTCACAAGGAGCAGCTCAATGTAGACCAGGGGATTGGTTGACAAGTCTACATTTTAACTGGGAGGAATGTGATATCTTTCACTGCCTGGCTTATAACTTCTTGTCTACCCCTCTGTGAGGAGGAAAATGGCCCTTGAACAATGAGTAGATCTGCACTTCACTTTCCCCTTGCTCCTCATGAAGGAGGCAAAAGAAAATGACTGAGGAACATAGGAAGTGGGAGGGATTTAAAGTTGTGGTGTGTTGGGGTATATTTTGCCCAAAACACAATTATTAGCATGTTTTCAATCCCACCAAGAATATTGTAGAATATTACTCTGTTATCTCTCTCTCCTGCTCCCTCCCTCTGTTATCTTTCTACTTCCCTCTATTTTCTCTTTCCATCCCTCCCTCTGTTGTTTCTCTCCCTCTCTCTCTCTCTCTCTCTCTCTCTCTCTCTTTCTCTGCTCCCTCCCTCTGTTTTCTCTTTCCTGCTCCCTCCCTCTGTTTTCTCTCTCCCGTTTCCTCCCTCTGTTTTCTCTCGCCTGCTCCCTCCCTCTGTTTTCTCCCTCCCTCTGTTTTCTCTCTCCTGCTTCCTCCCTCTTTTTTCTTTCCACTTCTGAGTATGTGTGAGAAAGTGTGTGTTAAAACACCCTTTTATATACTGTATTTCTCCCTCCCTGGTATCTCTCTCTCCCTCTGTTATCTCTACATCCCCCTTTTATCCGTCTTCCTCCTTCTTCCTCACTTTCTCTCTCCCTCTCTCTGGGATCTCTCTCTCCCTCTGTTATCTCTCTCCCTCTTCCTCCCTCTGTGACCTCTCTCTCTTCCTCTGTTTTCTCTCTCCCCCTCTCTCCCTCTGTTATCTCTCTCCCTCTTCATCCCTCTGTAATCTATCTCTCCTTCCCTCTGTTTTCTCTCTCCCCCTCTCTCCCTCTCTTATCTCTCTGCCTCTTCCTCCCTCTGTTATCTCTCTCCCCCTTTCTCCCACTGTTATCTCTCTCCCCCTTCCTCCCTCTGTTAACTCTCTCTCTCTTCCAACCTCTGTTATCTCTCTCCCACTTCCTCCCTCTGTTATCTCTCTCGCTCCCTCTTTTATCTGTCTCCCTCTCTCTCCCTCTTCCTCCCTCCTTTATCTCTCTCTCCCTCTCTTATCTATCTCCATCTTCCTCCTTCTGTTCTCTCCCTCTCTCTCCCTATTTTATCTCTCTTCCTCCCTCTGTTATCTCTCTCCCTCTTCCTCCCTCTGTTATTTCTCTCTCTCTCTCTCTCTCTCTCTCTCTCTCTCTCTCTCTCTCTCTCTCTCCCTCTGTTATCTCTCTCCCTCTCTCTCCCTCTGTTATCTTTCTCCCTCCCTCACTTATCTATCTCCCTTTTCCTCCCTCTGTTATCTCTCTCCCTCCCTCTGTTATCTCTCTCCCTCTCTCTCCCTCTTCCTCCCTCTGTTATCTCCCTCCCTCTCCCTCTTCCTTCCTCTTATCTCTTTCTCTCTCTGTTATCTCTCTCCCTCTTCCTCCCTCTGTTATCTCTCTCCCTCTGTTATCTCTCTCTCTCCATCTGTTATCTCTCTGCCTCTCTCTCCCTCTTGTATCTATCTCTGTCTTCCTCCCTCTGTTATCTCTCTCAATCTCTCTACCTCTTTTATCTCTGTCCCTCTTCCTCCCTATGTTATCTCTCTCCCTCTTCCTTACTCTGTTATCTCTCTCTCTCTCCCTGTTATCTCTATCCCTTCTCCTCCCTCTGTTATTTATCTCTTCCTCTCTCTCCCTCTCTCTCCCTCTGTTATTTATCTCTCCCTCTGTTACCTCTCTCCCTCTCTCTCCCTCTGTTATCTCTCTCCCTCTGTTATCTCTCTCCATTTTCATCCCTCTGTTATCTCTCTCTCTCTCTCTCTCTCTCTCTCTCTCTCTCTCTCTCTCTCTCTCTCTCTCTGTTATCTCTCTCCCTCTCCCTGTTTTCTACTCTTCTGCTTTCTTTCCCTCTTCTATTTTCTCTCCCCCTTCTTTTTTTCACTCTTTCCCCTTTAGTTTTCTCCCCTCTTATGTTTCCACTCTCTCCCCTTCTGTTTCCACTCTATCACCTTCTATGTGTAAGAGTGTGTGTAAGAAAGTGTGTGTGCATGAGAGAGTGTGTGTGCATGAGAAAGTGTGTGTGCATGAGAAAGTGTGTGTGCATGAGAGAGTGTGTGTGCATGAGAGAGTGTGTGTGCATGAGAAAGTGTGTGTGCATGAGAAAGTGTGTGTGCATGAGAGAGTGTGTGTGCATGAGAAAGTGTGTGTGCATGAGAGAGTGTTTGTGCATGAGAGAGTGTGTGTGCGTAAGAGAGTGTGTGTGCATGAGAGAGTGTGTGTGCATGAGAAAGTGTGTGTGCATGAGAAAGTGTGTGTGCATGAGAGAGTGTGTGTGCATGAGAAAGTGTGTGTGCATGAGAGAGTGTTTGTGCATGAGAGAGTGTGTGTGCGTAAGAGAGTGTGTGTGCATGAGAAAGTGTGTGTGCGTAACAGAGTCTTTGTGCATGAGAGAGTGTGTGTGTGCATAAGAGAGTGTGTGTACGTGAGAGAGTGTACATGCGTGACAGTGTGTGTGCGTTAGAGAGTGTGTGTGCATGAGAGAGTGTGTGTGCATAAGAGAGCGTGTGTGCATGAGAGAGTGTGTGTGCATGAGAAAGTGTGTGTGCATGAGAGAGTGTGTGTGCATGAGAAAGTGTGTGTGCATGAGAGAGTGTTTGTGCATGAGAGAGTGTGTGTGCGTAAGAGAGTGTGTGTGCATGAGAGAGTGTGTGTGCATGAGAAAGTGTGTGTGCATGAGAAAGTGTGTGTGCATGAGAGAGTGTGTGTGCGTTAGAGAGTGTGTGTGCATGAGAGAGTGTTTGTGCATGAGAGAGTGTGTGTGCGTAAGAGAGTGTGTGTGCATGAGAAAGTGTGTGTGCGTAACAGAGTCTTTGTGCATGAGAGAGTGTGTGTGTGCATAAGTGTGTGTACGTGAGAGAGTGTACATGCGTGACAGTGTGTGTGCGTTAGAGTGTGTGTGCATGAGAGAGTGTGTGTGCATAAGAGAGTGTTTGTGCATGAGGAAGTGTGTGTGCATGAGAAAGTGTGTGTGCATGAGAGAGTGTTTGTGCATGAGAGAGTGTGTGTGCGTAAGAGAGTGTTTGTGCATGAGAGAGTGTGTGTGCATGAGAGAGTGTGTGTGCGTAAGAGAGTGTGTGTGCATGAGAGAGTGTGTGTGCATGAGAGAGTGTGTGTGCGTAAGAGAGTGTGTGTGCATGAGAGAGTGTGTGTGCGTAAGAGAGTGTTTGTGCATAAGAGAGTGTGTGTGCATGAGAAAGTGTGTGTGCGTAACAGAGTCTTTGTGCATGAGAGAGTGTGTGTGTGCATAAGAGAGTGTGTGTACGTGAGAGAGTGTACATGCGTGACAGTGTGTGTGCGTTAGAGAGTGTGTGTGCATGAGAGAGTGTGTGTGCATAAGAGAGTGTTTGTGCATGAGGAAGTGTGTGTGCATGAGAAAGTGTGTGTGCATGAGAGAGTGTTTGTGCATGAGAGAGTGTGTGTGCGTAAGAGAGTGTGTGTGCATGAGAGAGTGTGTGTGCATGAGAAAGTGTGTGTGCATGAGAAAGTGTGTGTGCATGAGAGAGTGTGTGTGCATGAGAGAGTGTGTGTGCATGAGAGAGTGTTTGTGCATGAGAGAGTGTGTGTGCGTAAGAGAGTGTGTGTGCATGAGAGAGTGTGTGTGCATGAGAAAGTGTGTGTGCATGAGAAAGTGTGTGTGCATGAGAGAGTGTGTGTGCATGAGAAAGTGTGTGTGCATGAGAGAGTGTTTGTGAATGAGAGAGTGTGTGTGCGTAAGAGAGTGTGTGTGCATGAGAAAGTGTGTGTGCGTAACAGAGTCTTTGTGCATGAGAGAGTGTGTGTGTGCATAAGAGAGTGTGTGTACGTGAGAGAGTGTACATGCGTGACAGTGTGTGTGCGTTAGAGAGTGTGTGTGCATGAGAGAGTGTGTGTGCATAAGAGAGTGTTTGTGCATGAGGAAGTGTGTGTGCATGAGAAAGTGTGTGTGCATGAGAGAGTGTTTGTGCATGAGAGAGTGTGTGTGCTTAAGAGAGCGTGTGTGCATGAGAGAGTGTGTGTGCATGAGAAAGTGTGTGTGCATGAGAGAGTGTGTGTGCATGAGAAAGTGTGTGTGCATGAGAGAGTGTTTGTGCATGAGAGAGTGTGTGTGCGTAAGAGAGTGTTTGTGCATGAGAGAGTGTGTGTGCGTAAGAGAGTGTGTGTGCGTAAGAGAGTGTGTGTGCGTAAGAGAGTGTGTGTGCATGAGAGAGTGTGTGTGCATGAGAAAGTGTGTGTGCATGAGAAAGTGTGTGTGCATGAGAGAGTGTGTGTGCGTTAGAGAGTGTGTGTGCATGAGAGAGTGTTTGTGCATGAGAGAGTGTGTGTGCGTAAGAGTGTGTGTGCATGAGAAAGTGTGTGTGCGTAACAGAGTCTTTGTGCATGAGAGAGTGTGTGTGTGCATAAGAGAGTGTGTGTACGTGAGAGAGTGTACATGCGTGACAGTGTGTGTGCGTTAGAGTGTGTGTGCATGAGAGAGTGTGTGTGCATAAGAGAGTGTTTGTGCATGAGGAAGTGTGTGTGCATGAGAAAGTGTGTGTGCATGAGAGAGTGTGTGTGCATGAGAAAGTGTGTGTGCATGAGAGAGTGTTTGTGCATGAGAGAGTGTGTGTGCGTAAGAGAGTGTTTGTGCATGAGAGAGTGTGTGTGCATGAGAGAGTGTGTGTGCGTAAGAGAGTGTGTGTGCATGAGAGAGTGTGTGTGCATGAGAGAGTGTGTGTGCGTAAGAGAGTGTGTGTGCATGAGAGAGTGTGTGTGCGTAAGAGAGTGTTTGTGCATAAGAGAGTGTGTGTGCATGAGAAAGTGTGTGTGCGTAACAGAGTCTTTGTGCATGAGAGAGTGTGTGTGTGCATAAGAGAGTGTGTGTACGTGAGAGAGTGTACATGCGTGACAGTGTGTGTGCGTTAGAGAGTGTGTGTGCATGAGAGAGTGTGTGTGCATAAGAGAGTGTTTGTGCATGAGGAAGTGTGTGTGCATGAGAAAGTGTGTGTGCATGAAAGAGTGTTTGTGCATGAGAGAGTGTGTGTGCGTAAGAGAGTGTGTGTGCATGAGAGAGTGTGTGTGCATGAGAAAGTGTGTGTGCATGAGAAAGTGTGTGTGCATGAGAGAGTGTGTGTGCATGAGAAAGTGTGTGTGCATGAGAGAGTGTTTGTGCATGAGAGAGTGTGTGTGCGTAAGAGAGTGTGTGTGCATGAGAGAGTGTGTGTGCATGAGAAAGTGTGTGTGCATGAGAAAGTGTGTGTGCATGAGAGAGTGTGTGTGCATGAGAAAGTGTGTGTGCATGAGAGAGTGTTTGTGAATGAGAGAGTGTGTGTGCGTAAGAGAGTGTGTGTGCATGAGAAAGTGTGTGTGCGTAACAGAGTCTTTGTGCATGAGAGAGTGTGTGTGTGCATAAGAGAGTGTGTGTACGTGAGAGAGTGTACATGCGTGACAGTGTGTGTGCGTTAGAGAGTGTGTGTGCATGAGAGAGTGTGTGTGCATAAGAGAGTGTTTGTGCATGAGGAAGTGTGTGTGCATGAGAAAGTGTGTGTGCATGAGAGAGTGTTTGTGCATGAGAGAGTGTGTGTGCTTAAGAGAGCGTGTGTGCATGAGAGAGTGTGTGTGCATGAGAAAGTGTGTGTGCATGAGAGAGTGTGTGTGCATGAGAAAGTGTGTGTGCATGAGAGAGTGTTTGTGCATGAGAGAGTGTGTGTGCGTAAGAGAGTGTTTGTGCATGAGAGAGTGTGTGTGCGTAAGAGAGTGTGTGTGCGTAAGAGAGTGTGTGTGCGTAAGAGAGTGTGTGTGCATGAGAGAGTGTGTGTGCATGAGAAAGTGTGTGTGCATGAGAAAGTGTGTGTGCATGAGAGAGTGTGTGTGCGTTAGAGAGTGTGTGTGCATGAGAGAGTGTTTGTGCATGAGAGAGTGTGTGTGCGTAAGAGAGTGTGTGTGCATGAGAAAGTGTGTGTGCGTAACAGAGTCTTTGTGCATGAGAGAGTGTGTGTGTGCATAAGAGAGTGTGTGTACGTGAGAGAGCGTACATGCGTGACAGTGTGTGTGCGTTAGAGTGTGTGTGCATGAGAGAGTGTGTGTGCATAAGAGAGTGTTTGTGCATGAGGAAGTGTGTGTGCATGAGAAAGTGTGTGTGCATGAGAGAGTGTGTGTGCATGAGAAAGTGTGTGTGCATGAGAGAGTGTTTGTGCATGAGAGAGTGTGTGTGCGTAAGATAGTGTTTGTGCATGAGAGAGTGTGTGTGCATGAGAGAGTGTGTGTGCGTAAGAGAGTGTGTGTGCATGAGAGAGTGTGTGTGCGTAAGAGAGTGTGTGTGCATGAGAGAGTGTGTGTGCGTAAGAGAGTGTGTGTGCATGAGAGAGTGTGTGTGCATGAG
Organism: Bombina bombina; assembly: GCF_027579735.1. NCBI lineage: Eukaryota > Metazoa > Chordata > Amphibia > Anura > Bombinatoridae > Bombina > Bombina bombina. The sequence goes on from NC_069499.1 coordinate 348,316,690, forward strand.
AGAGTGTGTGTGCGTAAGAGAGTGTTTGTGCATGAGAGAGTGTGTGTGCGTAAGAGAGTGTGTGTGCGTAAGAGAGTGTGTGTGCGTAAGAGAGTGTGTGTGCATAAGAGAGTGTGTGTGCATGAGAGAGTGTGTGTGCATGAGAAAGTGTGTGTGCATGAGAAAGTGTGTGTGCATGAGAGAGTGTGTGTGCGTTAGCGAGTGTGTGTGCATGAGAGAGTGTTTGTGCGTAAGAGAGTGTTTGTGCATGAGAGAGTGTGTGTGCGTAAGAGAGTGTGTGTGCGTAAGAGAGTGTGTGTGCGTAAGAGAGTGTGTGTGCATGAGAGAGTGTGTGTGCATGAGAAAGTGTGTGTGCATGAGAAAGTGTGTGTGCATGAGAGAGTGCGTGTGCATGAGAAAGTGTGTGTGCATGAGAGAGTGTTTGTGCATGAGAGAGTGTGTGTGCGTAAGAGAGTGTGTGTGCATGAGAAAGTGTGTGTGCGTAACAGAGTCTTTGTGCATGAGAGAGTGTGTGTGTGCATTAGAGAGTGTGTGTACGTGAGAGAGTGTACATGCGTGACAGTGTGTGTGCGTTAGAGTGTGTGTGCATGAGAGAGTGTGTGTGCATAAGAGAGTGTTTGTGCATGAGGAAGTGTGTGTGCATGAGAAAGTGTGTGTGCATGAGAGAGTGTGTGTGCATGAGAGAGTGTTTGTGCATGAGGAAGTGTGTGTGCATGAGAAAGTGTGTGTGCATGAGAGAGTGTGTGTGCATGAGAAAGTGTGTGTGCATGAGAGAGTGTTTGTGCATGAGAGAGTGTGTGTGCGTAAGAGAGTGTTTGTGCATGAGAGAGTGTGTGTGCATGAGAGAGTGTGTGTGCGTAAGAAAGTGTGTGTGCATGAGAGTGTGTGTGCGTAAGAGAGTGTGTGTGCATGAGAGAGTGTGTGTGCGTAAGAGAGTGTGTGTGCATGAGAGAGTGTGTGTGCATGAGAGAGTGTGTGTGCGTAAGAGAGTGTTTGTGCATGAGAGAGTGTGTGTGCATGAGAGAGTGTCTAAAGACCGCTGCTCTATAACCCTGTCCACCTGCTCTGAGCAGGCGGACAGGAATCGCCACTCTTGTGAGGTGCGGGTGCAATGCTGAATACGGAGAGCGTATTGCTCTCCACCTGATCCGACCTGATCCGCACTGTCGGACCTGATCCGCACTGTCGGACCTGATCCGCACTGTCGGATCAGGTCCGCAAGACCTTTGATACATAGCCTCAGTGTGTGTATGAGAATGTGTGTATGAGAGAGTGTTTGTGCATGAGAGTGTGTGTAATAGAGTGTTTGTGCATGAGAGTGTGTGTAATAGAGTGTTTGTGCATGAGAAGGTGTTTGTGCATGAGAGAGTGTTTGTGCATGAGAGAGTGTTTGCACATAAGAGAGTGTGTGTGCATGAGAGTGTGTGTGCATAAGAGAGTGTGTGTGCATGAGAAGGTGTTTGTGCATGAGAGAGTGTTTGTGCATGAAAGAGTGCGCATAATAGTTTGTGTGCATAAGAGAGTGTGTGTATGAGAATGTGTGTGCATGAGAGTGTGTGTGCCTAAGAGAGTGTTTGTGCATAAGAGAGTGTGTGTGCATGAGAGAGTGTGTGTGCAGGAGAGAGTGTTTGTGCATGAAAGAGTGCGCATAATAGAGTGTGTGTGCATAACTGAGTGTGTGTATGAGAATGTGTGTGCATGAGAGAGTATTATGTGACAGTGTTGGAGTGTGTGTCGCCGCTCCCTCCCTCTGTTTTCTCTCTCCCTTTCTGTTTTCTCTCTACTTCTGAGTGTGTGTGAGAGAGAGTGTGTGTTATATCTCCCTTTTATATATCTCTCCCTCCCTGGTATCTCTCTCTGTTATCTATACATCCCCTTTTATCCGGCTCCCTCCTTCTTCCTCTCTTTAGCTCTCTCCCTCTATGATCTCTCTCCCTTTGTTATCTCTCTCCCTCTCCCTCCCTTTGTGATCTCTCTCTCTCTCTCTCCCGCTTTCTCCCGCTTTCTCCCTCTGTAATCTCTCTCTTCCCCCCTTGTGTTTGTGCATGAGAGAGTGTGTGTGCATGAGAGTGTTTGTGCATGAGAGAGTGTGTGTACGTAAGAGAGTGTTTGTGCATGAGAGAGTGTGTGTGCATAAGAGAGTGTGTGTGCATGAGAGAGTGTGTGTGCATAAGAGAGTGTGTGTGCGTAAGAGAGTGTGTGTGCATGAGAGAGTGTGTGTGCATAAGAGAGTGTGTGTGCATAAGAGAGTGTGTGTGCATAAGAGAGTGTTTGTGCATGAGAGAGTGTGTGTGCATAAGAGAGTGTGTGTAATAGAGTGTTTGTGCATGAGAAGGTGTTTGTGCATGAGAGAGTGTTTGTGCATGAGAGTGTGTGTGTGCATAAGAGAGTGTGTGTGTGCACAAGAGAGTGTTTGTGCATGAGTGTGTGTGCATAAGAGTGTGTGTGCATGAGTGTGTGTGCATGAGAGTGTTTGTGCATGAGAGAGTGTGTGTGCGTAAGAGAGTGTGTGTGCATAAGAGAGTGTTTGTGCATAAGAGAGTGTTTGTGCATAAGAGAGTGTGTGTGCATAAGAGAGTGTTTGTGCATAAGAGAGTGTTTGTGCATAAGAGAGTGTGTGTGCATAAGAGAGTGTGTGTGCGTAAGAGAGTGTGTGTGCGTAAGAGTGTGTGTGCATGAGAGAGTGTTTGTGAATAAGTGAGTGTGTGTATGAGAGAGTATTTTGTGACCTTGTTGGAGTGTGTGTGTGTGTGTAAGAGTGTATCTCAAAGTGCGAGTTTATGGGCTCCATGTACTAAGCAGTCAGCGAGCTACCCGCAACAAATCTCGCGTCAAAATTCGCAAACTGATATGTACAAAGCCGTCAATTATGTTAAAACTCGCATCTTTAAAATTGCGAGCGTACTTATCCGCCAAACCTCGCTACCGCTCCATTTTTCACTGTAATTAGACACATTTGACCACCAACTCGCCAAAAACGAATGTACTAAAAAATCTATTTGTCCGCTCGCTACAATTTCCGCTCCCACCTCGTTATTTTTGCCTCGCCACCTTTTAGGTGGCGGGCAAGGTACAAAACAATAGGAAAGTCAATCTAGACGCCAGTCTAGACATATATAAAAGGCAGTAATATCAGCATTGTACTTACAGCATAACTGGCGTCTAATTTGTCTCTCATTTCCATGTACATAAATTGCGCCCAATTTGTCAACTGTAATTAAAGAGTAATCTATATTTTAAATTTGTATTGTATAGTTGTCAATCTTTATAATTATTTTTATATTAATATTTATATATTATCAGATCCAGATGAAGCCATATCCAAATTGTAAATAAATATTACAAAAATAACGCTCTGTTATCACTCTTCAAAAAATTTTGAACAATAATAAAGTTGTTTAGATAAGTTGAACTTTTATAGGAGCAAAATTCTATTCCCGTGACTACTATGATGTTCGTGACACCTTGCATGTCACGTGTTAATAATTGGCCAGACAATTCAACTGAAAGTTAAGTACATCAGCTTAGTCGCGGCGAGCGAGGCGTCAAATTTATCAACAATACGCAACTGCTCGCGGCGGGCTAGACTTGTCTATTTATTGGGGGAATATTAGTACATAGCGACAGCGGACACCATTTCGCCCGCGGCGAGTAACGGCGAGTTTATCCGCGTCTACAATGACGGATGAATTGACGGCTTAGTACATGGAGCCCTATGTATGTGTTTTGTTACCTTCACAACATTTTCAAGTTTCACTACACTCAAGAATAAAAAGTGTGCACACATTTTAATTACTTGACCAAAAATTGCACAGTTCATTTTATTTGTACAGAGTGCTCAAAAAAGGGAACAATCAATACAAAAATATGTACATATCTGCCAGACCTGCAGATATATACATATTTTTGTATTGATTTTAATTTCAACTTTTAATAAATATACCCCATGCTTTGGGATATTTGCTTTTTATGATTTGTGAGCTTTATTTGAGGGATATATTCCTTCTGTAGATCCTGGTTCCTGTGTACTGGAGTGAGCCAGCTGGTGGGCTCTGATATACCAGCCTGCTTTATTTGCACTGTATTATAGTGCGCTGCCTATGAGAGTATTCAATCTCAGTGGGGATTCATTATTGGGGGCACTGTTCCTTTATAAGTGACCATCTGCACTATTGGAGTGTTGTCCCCTCTCCCCTACTTTCTTTCCCACTACTACAGAGCTGAAGGTTTATTGAATCCGGTGTGAGCTAGCTGGTGGGCTCTGATCAATCCAGCCTGTTGGAATAGCACTGTATCATAGTGCGCTCTCCTTGTGAGTACCAACTTTTAGAGAGGGTGTTTCTGGGAACATTGTATCTATTTGATGTAACATACTGCACCATTGGAGCGCCTTCTTCTTCCTATTGTTTTTATGCCTAGGATATTTTCCAAAAACTGCTTTGAAAAAATAATAAAATTTGCATTGAGGTTCAGTATTCGCTTTCCTCAACAAAAGGTCTGTTAAAAAGCTTAAAGGGACACGAAATGCGATCAACATTTTTCTTTCATGATTCAGGTAGAGAATACCATTTTAAACAACTTTCAAGTTTGCATCTATTATCTAATTTGCTTTGTTCTCTTGGTATCCTTTTTTGAAGGGGCAGCAATGCACTAATGGGAGCCAGTTAAACACATCAGGTACTCCGATGACAAGAGGCATAAGTGGGCAGCTAGCTCAAAGTAGTGCTTTGCTTCTCCTGAGCTTACCTAGGTATTCTTTTTAACTATGGATAGCAAGAGAACAAAGCAAATTAGATAATAGAAGTATGTTGGAAAGTTGTTTAAAAATTACATGCTCTGTCTGAATCATGAAAGAAAACGTGTAGGTTTCATATCCCTTTAATTCTTATTGTTGTATCATTTGTTTAGCTATTATTTCCTGTTAATGTAAATGCAATTTGAAACAAATGGATTATAAATAATAGAATTAAAAAATCAACACAGTTTTCTGATTAATGGGAATGAGGGCCAGGATATGATTAAATTTTTTATTTCTACTTGTTTTTTTTCTTAAAGTGCAAGACAACACTATGGGGTATATTTATTAAAGTGAATGTAAATTTTGATGCTAAAGTGCCCGTTTTTTAAAAATTTGATTAAAAACAGGGGCACTTTAATTCATCAAAATTTACATCTCATTCGTGTTGTGAAAAAAAACTTACCTTTAAACTTGACAGCAGCTCCAGCTTCCTCCGGTCGTCACAAGCCATTTCTGACGTCAGAAATGATGGATAGGTCATCCTCCAATCACGGCTTTCCTCCCAGGGGAATCAGTGTCTGATTCAATGCCGTGATTCACAGCACGAGTGAAATGTAAATTTTGATGAATTAAAATGCCCCTGTTTTTAATCAAATTTTTAAAAACCAGGCTCTATAGCATCAAAATTTACATTCACTTTAAGCTGCGAATGCAGCTGTTTCCGCGTGAGCCTTCAGGCTCGCCAGAAACAAAAGTTAAGAAGCTACTCCTTAACTCATCTGCCACCTCTGAGGTGGTGGACTGCAATCATACTGATCAGATACGATCTGGATGATTGACACCCCCTGCTAGTGGCCTATTGACCACGAAAGTGAAGGGGGCGTATGCTGTTGGCATTTTGCGATGTCGGATGGACATGATCCACTACAATGGATCATGCCCACTCGACAGTTAATAAATCTACCCCAAAGTGACAACATAAATATGTTTGCCTATTTACAGTTCTGTCACAACAATGTACAAATCCCAAGTGATCAAATCAAGCCAAACAAATATGGATGCTTGGATGTAGCTACATAGTCAGGGGTTTTGTACAGCTGCAGCTACACTATTTTTATAATAAAATGCAACAATAGCTTTTACCCCCAAATAACGATTTGTTGACATGCAAAAAAGATTGTCCACATTGATTGTGTACCCATAGTAACATAGTAATAAAGCATTCTCATGACCTGGTCACCACTGTGCTAAAATCTCCCAGACCACTGTAAAGCCTATATATGACACAACCCTCCACTGCCATATCCCCATTACCAAACAGACACACTACAAACTTTACCTCATGTTGCAATATCCTCACTTAAATGCAACCACCAACTCTGTGATTCCCCCATATCACATTTTTTAAACACCCAATCGATCTACAAACAATTTTAAAAAAAGAAAATAAACAGACCGTATTAAAAAAGCTCTTAAATGAGCTAACCTGAATTTAGGATGACAAATCCTGTTTCCATCCTTCTTCATGGCCATTAGTAATAAGTAACACGTGTGTAACACAACCTGTCTTTTTTATGCAGTTGAATGACACCAGTGATACAGCCTGTGACTGCCTGTACCACCCTATGTAGCAGTCTTAGATAAACATACTTTTACAGACAAGCAGGGTATCAAGAGGGAACAGCCCAGTTTTGGGGGCCAATATGTGGGGGAAAATACTTTTACAAATGTTCATTGGGCCCATACTGTAGCATGAAATAAAAATATTCTCTATCTGAATCATGAAAGAAAAATGTTGGGTTTCATGTCCTTTTAACTGTTTATATATGCACGTGAGCAGGGGCTGTCAATCCCGATTGGATCATATCCTGATGATGTAAGTGTAATAAATGGGGCCCATATCTTTTGGTAAAGAGTAATCCTAGGTGAGCTCAGAAGTGTGCACGTGTCTTTAGTCATCAGGCAGTAGTGTCTGCAACAATGTTGGTAGCACTGCTATACATAGTTGCAAACACTGCTGCCATAGAGGGCTAAAGACACATGCACACTCCTGAGCTCATCTCAGCCTACCTAGAGAATAACAGAAACTAATTGTCCCTTTAATACATTGAACAATGACCTCATTACTTTTGTAAAATAGTTTTGAATAGTCCTAAAACCGTCTTGCACAGCAGGTAGCTATTTTTACTATGGGAACCTGCTATAGTGGTTGGCCTTAGCCAGAATATCCATTTACTGTTAAATTTAGCCATAATAATGTGAAAATAATATTTAATTCCATCCTAGTATGCCTTAGTACGGCAACACGTTTGGACTTTGAGAAGCTGGCACCTTTGCCGCCCTTGCTATATGGGATGAGGACATTCTCAGTTACTGCTGCATAGTGCAAGATGCACAGGCTGTGTTGATTGCATTGGTAACGATCCTTTAATGTGAAGTGTTAATTATGAGATATTGATTGTGCTGGACAATGCTGGCTGCATAATGAACATGTTGATATGGCAGAGGTGCACCGCATTCTAGAGAGCTGATCCTTACAGGAGGATTTCTGCAGCATGCAGGGAAATGCTAACTTAACCCTTTTAGAACCTTTGGAGTAAGCAACACAATGGCTTCCCATCTTAAGGTCATTCCTTAAAGGCAGCCGTCAGATTTATATGCACACAGGAAATCAGTGTAGATATCTTTGGTGTAGGAACTTGCGTTTATTATAATGTTTAAAAGATGTGATAATGTGTGACGATGTAACAATATCCAGACTATAATGAAAGTTACCGTACAAAACAAAGATGCAGAATGCATTTAACAAGCAGCAACATTTTCCCATGTAGATTGTTTATAAATGAACATCACGTGTGGACTGTTTTACATCACCATACTCAGAGCAGTAAGCAGAGATCCAAAATGAGCTGCATTTATTAATTCCTTCAGCTTATAAACAGCAGATTAGCAAGTAAACTGTCACAGTTTGCATTATGTACAGAGGCTTACAGGGTACACCATACACTAAAAGTTAATTAACAGATGTTGCATCTTTATTGTTTAGAGAAATAGTTTTTTATGTTTTTCACTAGATTTGTAATATAAGCAAGGATTTCTCCTGCTCCCTTCCCTTACACAAATATGGGCTAGATAACAAGTGGGGCGCCCGGACAATAAGGGGTATGTTTGCATGAGCGAAATCGCAATTTACGCTAGAATAATTACCTCGACTTCAGAGCTCTGGTTAACTGTTTTGCAAAAAATAAGTCACAAAACACATCAAAAATACAATACAAAGTACACTTACACTCATGATAACACCATCTAATAAAAATTATTCCAAAACAATATTGCACACAAAAGTTATAAGGACTCAAAGATATGAGATTGCAGGTGTTAGAAAAAAAGGCAGGCAAAGGTCTTTAACATTGAGACACATTCATATACATCTCTAAAGATGTATTTGTATGTGTATATATATATATATATATATGTCTATATATGTGTACATATGTATTTATATCTGTATATAAGTATTAACAGACATGTATACACATACATACATATGTATACATAAATAAACCTATATATAAGTGTTTTGGAGCGGTTGGACATCCTTCAACCATTTGTGGAGACAAGTCCTTGTTATGTTAAAGATACTACACATGTACTGAACATAATGAAGAACCAAAAGTGGAATGACTCATACAGATGGCTGACATCCCCCATGACCTAGGCATCAAAGCAATTGAATACCATTTATTCCTTATGAGTGATTTTTCAGTTGAACTAATAGAATTCCTCCTTGACATGTTAAGGTTTTTATTCATTTTTTTATGTTTCACTCAAAGAATTACTTACAAGTATGCCCCCTCATATGCCAACTTGTTTCTAGGATGGTTTGAGTCAACATTTATTTATGGGGATCAAAATGTTTATGGCCAGTATATCCAGATGCATGCAAGATATATAGACAACCTAATTGTAATTTGGTCAGGTACTGAGGATCAAGCATCAGACTTTGTAAAACATCTTAACTCCAACAATGTGAATTTAAAATGTACATATCAGACAACTAGTCATAGTATCCAATATCTAGACATACTATTGATTGGAGAAAATGATATAGTGTCATCAGCACAATATAGAAAGGAAATTGCTGGTAACAACATTCTAAGGGCCAATTCATGCCACCCTAAACACCTCAAAAAAGGAATCCCCAAAGGCCAACTAAATAGAATAAGAAGAATCTGTACAAATGTGGAATAGTCTGACTGACACTCCCTAGATCTAGAACAGACTAGTAAAAAGGTGCTATGAGAGAAAAACTTTACTACACATGAGAGCAAAAATTAAAGACAATAACAAGGAAATATTCTTAAAACCAAGGGAAAAGTTAAATCCTAATAACAAGATAGAGGATATGAAATTTATAACCCAGTTTAGTAACCAATTTATGGCTGTAAGAGAAATTATACACAACCAAACTTGACATTCTAACTTTAGATCCACAATGTAAGGACATTTTGGAGAAGGGGATTAAATATATTCCTTAAAAAGCCCTTACCATAGGCAGCCGTATAATTAACTATCAGCTAGATTACAAGCTTTGCGTTGTGGCTTGTAACGCTGAAAATATGGCATTTTCAGCATTAAAACAGCGCCGCAGCTATTACAAATGTTGTCGGTATAGGTGTACCGCACACCTTTTAGCCTGTAAGGCAATGTTAGTCCCGCACACGTAAAAATTATGTTTTTTCATGGGATTCCCATAGCGCCGGTATTACGAGTTTTGCGTTCTGGCTAAAAAGTGAGCGTTACAGCCTAAAACGACAAGATCTGTACCACCATCTAAAGTCAGTAGTTTTGAGTTTTATGCTACAAATCTGTAACATAAAACTCATAACTAAAGTGCTACAAAGTACACTAAACACGCATAAACTACCTATTAACCCCTAAACCGAGGCCCTCCCACATCGCAAATACTATAATAAATTTATTAACCCCTAATCTGCTGCTCCCGACATCGCCGCCACTACAAAAATATATTAACCCCTATTCCGCCGCTCCCCGACATTGTCGCCACTATAATAAACTTAATAACCCCTAAACCTCCACCCTCCCACATTGCGAACACTATTAAAATATTATTAACCCCTAATCTGTTGTCCGCCCACACCGCTGCTATAATAAACCTATTAACCCCTAAACCGCAAGTCCCCCACAACGAAATATACTAAAATAAACTATTAACCCATAAACTGAAAGCTCCCCACAACGAAATAAACTAATTTAAACTAGTAACCGCTAAACCTAACGACCCCTAACTTTATATTAAAATTACAATTTCCCTAGCTTAAATTAAATTAAAACTTACCTGTCAAATTGAAAAAAAATATTTTAAACTAACAATTAAACTATTATAATTATTAAACTAAAATTAAACTAACTAACAATAAAATAAAACTAAACTACCAATAAAAAATCCTAACACTACTCTTAAAATTGCAAAAAGTATCAAATTACAAAAAATAAAAACTAACCGCTAGATTTAGAGTTTTGCGGCCAAAGGGGTGCGTTAGCTACCCGTGTTTTCCCCCCCGCACCGTTTAAACAACGCTGGTATTTAGAGTTCTCTGAAGGGCTGCGTTAGGCTCCAAAAAGGGAGCGTAGAGCATAATTTACCGCCACTTCAACTCTCAATACCAGCGTTGCTTACGGACGCGGCCAGCTTCAAAAACGTGCTCGTGCACGATATCCCCATAGGAAACAATGGGGCATTTTGAGCTGAATAAAAACCTAACACCTGCAAAAAAGCAGCGTTCAGCTCCTAACGCAGCACCATTGTTTCCTATGGGGAAACACTTCCTAAGTTTGCACCTAACACCCTAACATGTACCCCGAGTCTAAACACCCCTAACCTTAGACTTATTAACCCCTAATCTGCCGCCCCCGCTATCGCTGACCCCTGCATTTTATTATTAACCCCTAATCTGCCGCTCCGTACACCGCCGCAACCTACATTATAGCTATGTACCCCTAATCTGCTGCCCCTAACATCGCCGACCCCTATATTATATTTATTAACCCCTAATCTGCCCCCCCCAACGTCGCCGCTACCTTACCTACACTTATTAACCCCTAATCTGCCGACCGGACCTCGCCGCTACTCTAATAGAGTTATTAACCCCTAAAGCTAAGTCTAACCCTAACCCTAACACCCCCCTAAATTAAATATAATTTAAATCTAACGAAATAAAATAAATCTTATTAAATAAATTAATCCTATTTAAAGCTAAATACTTACCTATAAAATAAACCCTAATATAGCTACAATATAACGAATAATTATATTGTAGCTATTTTAGGATTTATATTTATTTTACAGGCAACTTTGTATTTATTTTAACTAGGTACAATAGCTATTAAATAGTTATTTACTATTTCATAGCTACCTAGTTAAAATAATTACAAAATTACCTGTAAAATAAATCCTAACCTAAGTTACAATTAAACCTAACACTACACTATCAATAAATTAATTAACTAAACTACCTACAATTATCTACAATTAAATCAACTAAACTAAATTACAAAAAACCCCCACTAAATTACAAAAAATAAAAAAAGATTACAAGAATTTTAAACTAATTACACCTACTTTAAGCCCCCTAAAAAAATAACAAAGCCCCCCAAAATAAAAAAATGCCCTACCCTATTCTAAAATAAAAAGTTAACAGCTCTTTTACCTTACCAGCCCTTAAAAGGGCCTTTTGCGGGGCATGCCCCAAAGTCATCAGCTCTTTTGCATTTAAAAAAAACATACAATACCCCCCCCAACATTACAACCCACCACCCACATACCCCTAATCTAACCCAAACCCCCCTTAAAAAAACCTAACACTAAGCCCCTGAAGATCTCCCTACCTTATCTTCACCACGCGGGTATCACCGATCCGTCGGAAGAGGGTCCGAAGTCTTCATCCTATCCGGCAAGAAAAGGTCCAGAAGAGGCTCCGAAGTCTTCATCCTATCCGGCAAGAAGAGGATATCCGGACTGGTAGACATTAATTCGTCGGGAGTCGCCGGAAGAAGAGGATGGATCCGCGTCGGCTGCTTCAAGATGGTCCCGCTCCGCGCCGGATGGATGAAGATAGAAGACGCCGCCTGGATGAACATGTCTACCGGTCCGGATGTCCTCTTCTTGCCGGATAGGATGAAGACTTCGGAGCCTCTTCTGGACCTATTCTTGCCGGATAGGATGAAGACTTCGGACCCTCTTCTGGACGGATCGGTGATACCCAGCGTGGTGAAGATAAGGTAGGGAGATCTTCAGGGGCTGAGTGTTAGGTTTTTTAAGGGAGGTTTGGGTTAGATTAGGGGTTAATAAGTGTAGGTAAGGTAACGGTGACATTGGGGGGGGCAGATTAGGGGTTAATAAATATTATGTAGGTGTCGGCGATGTTAGGGGCAGCAGATTAGGGGTACATAGGGATAATGTAGGTTGCGGCGGTGTGCGGTCGGCAGATTAGGGGTTAAAAAATTTAATTATAGTGGTGGCGATGTGGGGGGACCTCGGTTTAGGGGTGCATAGGTAGTTTATGGGTGTTAGTGTACTTTAGAGCACAGTAGTTAAGAGCTTTATGAACCGTCATTAGCCCATAAAGCTCTTAACTCCTGATTTTTTTTTTTTTTTTTAAATAGTTTTTTATTGAGGAACAATATAAATTTAACAAGAAAGACAAAACAGAAAACCAGGTATTACATAATCTGTACAATCGTACTACTTCAAGGTATCAAAATATATAATTCTCGTAACACCATATGACATTTACTTTGTTAAAATTGGGACAATATGTAAAAAACAAATTGGTTTTACTCAGAAAGTAAGAACATGTATATATATATTGTTTCCTTATTTTTTCTTTTTTCATTTATGCAAGATACTTCCATATGCAAAGAAATATACATTTAGATAACAAACTTGTATCTTAACCTCTGAACATTCAGTGCATCCTAGGTATAGTAATTATTTCCCAAAATTAGGTTCAAGCCATACTTGCCTTAGTGTATAATTCATCTCTCTATATAAGTGAATTTGCGAAATTAGTTTATAATAGGGGGTATATATAAAGGAGTACTAAGCACTCAGGGTTTCAGTTATTAATGTAACGGGGCGAGAGGGTAAAGAGGAGGGGGGGAGGTGGGAAGAGAGGAAGAAAAAAAAAGAAAAAAAAAAAGAAAGGGGGGGGGGAAAGAGGGAGCAAGTCAGTCAGGTCACTTCTTATCAGTGATAGTATACTGTATAATTCCCATATGCCTATGGACAATGTATCACACTCCATTTGCTCCAAATTTCCTGGTAAAGTTCTAGCTTGTTTAAATATCTAAATGCAAACTCTTCCATCTGTCTAATATGGTCAATTATTACAATTATTTTCTTGGGTGAAGGACAGAAGGATTGCTTCCAATCTCTGGCAATAGCCAGCTTGGTGGCCATAAGAACGTACAGGGCAATATGTTTGTCAGCTTCAGACATAACTGGTAGTTTATGATGCAGGAGACCTACTGATGGTACTGGACTCAATGAAATGTCAAGTGACTTGAGAGCATCAAATGCAAATCTCCAGGCACCCCTGATTACAGGGCAGTCCCACCATATATGGGCCTGCGTGCCCAAGTGCCCACAATTCCGCCAGCACAAAGGGGATGCCATTTGATAGTATTTATTCAGTGTAATTGTTAACTCCTGATTTTTTTCTGCGGCTGGAGTCTTGTCGTTAGAGTGCTAACGCTCACTTCAGCCAAGACTCTAAATACCAGCGTTAGAAAGATCCCATTGAAAAGATACGATACGCAATTGACGTAAGGGGATCTGCGGTATGGAAAAGTTGCGGCTGGAAAGTGAGTGTTAGACCCTTTCCTGACTGACTCTAAATACCAGCGGGTGGCCAAAACCAGCGTTAGGACCCCTTAACGCTGGTTTGGACGGCTAACGCAAAACTCTAAATCTAGGTGTAACTAAATTACAACCCCCCCCCCACTAAATTACTAAAAATAACAAATTATCAAAAATTAAAAAGAATTACACTTAATCTAATAGCCCTATCAAAATAAAAAAACAGCCTACAATAAACTACCTATGGCCCTTAAAAGGGCCTTTTGTGGGACATTGCCTCAAAGATATCAGCTCTTCACCTGTAAAAAAATACAAACCCCCCAACAATAAAAAGGCGTCCCTTGCTTGCCTATTGGCTGAAAAATTTGAATCAGTCAATAGGAATTAGGGCTGCTAAAAACCATTGGCTGCTCAAATCAGCCAATAGGATTTAAGCAGCTCTCATTCTATTGGCTAATTCGAATTAAAAAAAGAAGAGCTGATATCTTTGGGACAATGTCCCACAAAAGGCCCTTTTAAGGGCCATTGGTATTTTATTCTAGATTAGGTTTTTTATTTTGCGGTGTTTTTTTATGGGTATTAGATTAGGAATTTTTTTTTTATTTTTGATAATTTGTTTATTATTTTGTGTAATGTATATTTTTAGCGGGTGCTTTGTTTTAGAAAAAGAGCACTTATATTAGGGCAATACCCTACAAAAGGCCCTTTTAAGGGCCCCCCAAAAGGCCCTTTTAAGGGCCCTTGGTAGCTTGGGGGTTTGTATAGTGTTAGGGGGGGTTTGTATTTTTTGGAGTAAAAGAGCTGTTTATCTCAAGGCAATGCCCTACAAAAGGCCCTTTTAAGGGCCCTTGGTAGTTTCGGGGGTGGGGGTTTGTACAGTGTTAGGGGGTGTTTGTATTTTTTTTGGAGTAGAAGAGCTGTTTTTCTCAGGGCAATGCCCAACAAAAGGCCATTTTAAGGGCCCCCCAAAAGACCCTTTTAAGGGCTCTTGGTAGTTTATTCTAGAGTAGTTTTTTTATTTTGGGGTGTTTTTTTTAAGGGTATTTTTTATTTTTTTGGATAATTTTTTTTTTTTTTTAATGATAGGTCTTTTTATTTTTTGTAATGGTAGATTTTTTTTATTTATTGTGATTTTAGTGTTTTTTATTTTTTGTAATGTTAGGTTTTAGTGTAAGGCAGGTTAGGTTTTATTTCACAGGTTAGTATTTATTTTAACTAGGTAGTTAGTAAATAGTTAATAACTATTTACTAACTAGTCTACCTAGTTAAAATAAATACAAACTTACCTGTGAAATAAAAATAAAACCTAAGCTAGATACAATATAACTATTGTATCTAGAAAATATAAGAGGTGACAGATATCGCCAACTATTAGATAAAGAGGTCCAATGGATATTCAAGCTAGGGGCTCCATGTACTAAGAGGCGGGCGGACAGCTTCTTAACTCGCAAAGCTGTCCGCCCGCCTCCGCTACACACGGGCAGCGGATCTATTGATCCGCTTGCCCGTATGTATCATTACACACTCAGCGGAGTGTGTAATGCCCGCCCCTTCAGTCGCGCGACCAATCACGCGACTGAAGGGGCTGTCAATCACCGAGAGCGAGCGAGCTCTCGGTGATTCTGCTTCGCCACCTAAGAGGTGGCGTAGGGTGTAGGAAGCAGCGGTCTAATGACCGCTGCTTCTTACATTGCGGGAAGCAGGCTCGCATATGCGAACCTGCCCCGCAAAGGCTCCGGAGCAGCTTTCGCTGCTTCGTACATGGAGCCCTAGGTACTAAAGAACCATTTAGGAAATCACGTCATGTCTGATGAAAAGCGTTTGGCCTAACCTGCTACTTACATGGTTTTAACTTTTGGAATAAAGGATTGATTTGTTTTCAATGGAAGTTCTGTTTATTTGAGTGAGAGGATGTCGATTGTGGTTTTCATACTAAAGAACCAGCAGGTATTAATCTGAGGTGGAATTTGGACCTTTACTAAGGTCTGTAATGAAAAAAAAATAGCCAGCTCTCATGACATATATAGCAAAAGAGTAGTATGGAGATGAGAATAAACTCAGATTTACTATACCAATGAAATAAAGTTAGCCTATGAGTGAAGCACACAATCAATGTGCTTTTCTCATTCCACATTGAATATAGCCAATTATACCTTTTGAAATGTTTTATGTTAGGCTACTATGCATAGCACTTCAGTTGTTTATATAAGACAGTTTATACTGACTTGCAATCTTTAGTCTATGTAATTTAATAGGTTTTTGTTGGTTATTTTTGTGTTTAATTTGTGTAATCATCTGATGGAACAAGTTTACTGTTTTAACAATATGATGTATATTTCTCCAAATTTATCCTGAGATATGTATATATAAACTCACAAACTTATTGCCATGTTTTCATACATCTATGTACAGGTGGACCTTGTTTTGTGCTGGTTCAATTTGCGCCGTTTCAGAATAACGCACTTTTTTTCAGTCATGTGACTGCTTTGGAAAAGCACTGAGAAGCAGTGCATTGATTAAAATAAGGGCAGGCCAGTAGGTGGAGCTGTCTGTTTTGTGTTGCAGCAAAGATATGCAAGCCAAGTAGGCTGAAATTAATCAGTGTAACCAGACCTGAGCTATTGAGCAGCTTTCAAAGAAACAAGATCTAGCAGCCACTTCCCTTTTATCTTCCTGCCCAGCTGCTTGAAGGTCAGGGTGCCTATAAATCAGTCCAGACTGGAATGCATAGAATAGCTGCAGATCCGATATTATCTAACATGCTAACAATGCAGAGAACTGTATGCAGAAAAATGCAAGTAAATTTTTTTTTGTTCATTAAACTTAGTTTGATGATACATTCTGTGTTGTGTGGTTATTTTATTAGGTTTATAATGCTGTTTAGTAAATGCTTTTGCTCATTAAACTTAGTTTGATAATATATTCTTTGTTGTGTTATTATTTTATTAGGTTTATAATGTTGTTTAGCATTTAAAGTCTTCATTTCAAAGCTTTAAACATAATGTATTAGGTATTACTTATGTCAATTTTGAGAGGGGCCTGGAACCTAACTCCCTCACTTCCCATTGACTTAAATTATAAACTGTGTTTCAATTTACAACGGTTTCTATTTACAACCATTCCTTCTGGAACCTAACCCTAACATAAACTGAGGGCTACCTGTATTCCATAGTCCATTTGGTTCATGTGCGGTATAATCACTGTATCACATGTAATACCATTTCTTTTGGTTTGGTTTTTAATAATGTGTTTTTTAGCATTCTTTTTAGGTTTAGCTTTGTTAATGTACTTATATATTATACCCTCTGTGTAGTTTGCATAAATATGTAAATAACCTGCATTGAAAAATGCTCTGATGAGTGGTTACGTATATTTCATCAGTTCCACCTGCACAGAGTGTATAGGTCATGTTTATTTGGGGGCAGGTTTGCCAGGCTTAAATAGTCAGAGCTCACCTGTTCAAAAATCAACTTTGAGAAAGCGCCAGGAGGGAGTGAAATGCGTCAGCTGACGTGACTTGTTGCATCTTTTGCTTCACTGTGAGTTTTTCTCTTCAAATGTTTTAATGGATTTCGATTTAATTACCTACGTTTTAATAAGGCTGTGCATAGTGTGTATTTCCCTTTTGAGGATCTGCTACCTGGTTTCTTTCCTGTGTTCCACGGGGGATTCCCTTTTGCTGCTTTGTTACTTTTGGAGCACCCGCTGGAGGTAGCGACGTCATTACCTGGGGGTGTTTCCAAAATGGCGTTGAGGATGACGGTGTCTTCTCCCTACAGCACGTCTAAGGTACAAACACTTTCCTCTCTTAAATATATATATATATATATAGTACAAAAAAAATACAAATGTAGAACTATGTATTTAGGAATAAACCAAACATATTATTTTATGTGAAGAACAAAGGAATGTGAAATATTTCGGGTTAACACACATGAAAATATACGATTGGGTTTGCGCTAGAGTGGGGTGTTTTTTCCACTTTTTTTTTACTTCTAAGGGGGAATACGTGAACGTGCCTGTGATATTCTAAGTTTGACTTTTTGTGCTCGTCAGTTTAGCGCATGAGCTAAAACAGTTTACTTTCAACTCATAATACGAGTGCAACTCGACGAGTGCAAAAAGCTTACGTCTAGCGCAGTTAAAGGGAGCGTGTGTTTTTAGTCATTTCCCAGCCTTTGGGCTCTGCTCTAGGACTGACATTTACTTCTCAGCTTAGAAACAGAAAACTTGAAATACCAAGCAATAAATCTCAGTTACTGAAAGAAAGGATAGCATTCCCAAAATGTTACTATAGGTTATTTAATGGCATGTTGCCATTGTGAGCTTTCTCAGTGGAATATATACCATGGTTTTAAGCTACTCCAGGGGATTGAAGGACACTGACTCCAATGAGAGGGCTTCTTTTGGAAACGGCATTGCGAGGTCACTGAGCTATTACTACATGTGTGCGTTGTGATGTTAAAGGCATCAGGAAACCAGGAGGTGCTAAATTATTACCAATGTGCTTGCAACAGTGTTTGTAACAATGATATACAACTAGTGTTCAGGTTATGTGAAAGTTTCTGAGCCTATATTAGTATGGTTTTATGGAAAGGGGCCTAGTTTCAGCAAAGCTTAGGAGATACATTTGTTAATAGGGTTAAACTGTATTTTTTTTTTAATTGTACTCTCTATCTGTATTGCAAGAGTTTAATTTTAATGTCCATGTCCCATTAAAGACTATAGACAAATACAGGCTGGGTGGCAACTTTATTACTAGCCCAAATCTCTGTGACATCCTTAGGCAGGTGACACACTGCTGTGGGCTAAAAAACTGTCTGAGATTTATTGGGTTAAACAGTTACTTTCCAGTTAGGTTGTCATTGTTATGTATGTTATCACAAACTTCAACAGAAAATATTACATTACCTAAAAAAACCTCTTGTAACTTTATTAGCAATCACTAACTGCCAAAATTATACGAACAGCTATTATACAGGAGTGTAAAACTGCTTTTGGCGTGCATAGGGTCATTCTGAAGATTAATTAATCCCTTCAGGTGGCGCTGTATTTTCTTGTTCTTCTGCTGAATCTGTTTTAGAGTTTTTGCTCATTGCATGTAAACGAGATCTGCACATTGTATATCTATATAATTCATGTTCAGAAGGTCTGTTCTATATTTTTCATCATTTTATCTTTTAAAATAACAGAATTTAAAATTGAACAAATATGTTTACCACTATACACAGAGGCATGATTTGCAAATATTAAGTAGTATGATCTATCAGTCTGTATGTGTAACACAAATTCTATCTGTTTAAGAGTGACACGTTTTACAGCAATATATGTTTGTCTATATTTATGGAACTCTAGAAACTAGATCCTTAAAGAGATAATAAACACCTTGAATTTGTATATACAATGTTTGGTTATACATAATAAAACAACTTTGCAATATATTTCCATTGTTTATTTTGCCCCCTTTCAGGTAATTTAGCTCTTGAAATTGAGCAATGTAACTCTCAGACCTTGGAAAGCACCCTGCTGACTTATCAAGGCTAATCCTGCTACATATATGTCCCTAATTGACTTTATCAGATAGCAACTGCAGACAATTCACTTTACACTAACATTATGACCATGGCTAGCCTTGTCGTCTGCAGACTAAAGCCCAGATTGGCTCCTCCAAATAAGGTAAATGAAGGGTGGAGTTTGGTGATAGAAAAATAATTGCCGTAAAAAACATGTTAAGACTTAGCGAATATATTATTCTATAGGAACACAACAGAAGCATCTTGCACTTACAAGGTGTTTAACGTCCTTTTAAAGCAGAAAATAAATATCAATAAAACAATCATTACACAGACTGAATAATCCTTTATAGATCTACAGTACCGTGTTATGTTTTTATACTTTTCTGCTTCCCCCAGTAACCAGGATACCCCTCTTTAAATGTAATTGTTCGTTTGATTAGGGCCTTTGTTATCTCTCTGTGTTTTCAGTATTGTAATGTGCAGTTCTATCCATCTCTATGTGATTTGTTAATCATTCTTTAATAAATGTAACTTCGCTTGAGGGGCTTGAAGAACAGATTTTTAACCCCACACAGAATGTGAAGTGGGGTTAAATTGCCGCTGTGAAGGGTATAAAGGAAAGGTGGTCTCATCTTGCCTCCCCCACCTGATTTATTGTGATTGTTGCAGCCGAGCGCTGGGATTTTGCCACAATCCTTTAGAAAAACGTATGTAATGATTATCAGCAGGAAATGGGGTGTTATGTAAATAGATCATTTTATTATCCCCTGTGTGTTTATCCCTGCAAATGGGTTAAACACAGAGTTAAACAGCACTGTTGTTCCTGCATTTCAACAAAGGAATCAAAGATGAAATTAGATAGTTTTATAATACTATGCTCTATCGGTAGGATTGCATTTTCATTTTTATGTCCCTTTAAGCTAGAGGAAGGCAGGGGATGGCTTTTAAGGGTGCAGTTATTTCAGGGGTAGTTAGAAATGGTTCATAAGAAGGATTTGTTAAAGGTTCTATAGAGTTTTGATAATGCTATTTTGTATTAGCGTAATAATTAAGGTGGAGCATGAATTTATATAAATATATATATACACACATACTTACCCAGAACAACTACCAGGGGACCATCAGTACTAGTGCTATCAGTTGACACACATAATACATTCAGAAAACCCTTTTTTATAACAAGGGAATCACTATTCATAGTCTAACTTGGTCCTGAAAACCATTAAGATCCCATTCCATAAAGTACCACATGATGGCAGTGTGACACCAGGACAGCCAATCTGAGCTAAATCTAAATGGAAGAATTGTTATACCCAAAGGGAATAGTAAAAGTGACTTGATTCAGTTTGAGTTTCAAATAAAGTTAACTATTATATCATAAATACAGTAGACACTGTATTATCTCTAATTAAAGTACAGTGGTCATATAAGGAAATATTTTAGTGCAGAATGATGGCTATAGAGGCTAGTGCAATGTAAGATTACTGCTTGGTGATTAATACGACTCCATGGAGAATTGTTTAGGGGCTGATGCAGGTGTTTTATCTCACATGTATCATTATGGTTGTTATGTCATGATATTGATGTTATTCTAACAAGAGCAACTAATACGCATTGCTGGTTTAGCTGATAATTATGACACAACTTTGTTAAGAACTAACCATTTACAGTACTGGAACGCTGTCCATCATAAAAATACCCTTATCAATAGCAGTACACGGGGCAGTTTTTTTTTTTTTAATAACCATAGCAAAACAATAAATTGTGCACTTTTAGTATATCTATACTCACCCCTTTAGTTTCTTTTAGTTTCTTTATGGTGGTGTTAAACTGTAGCACAAAATGTTATTTAAGTGAAAAATAGAAATGTAGAGATCAAGAGATCAAGTGAAGGGTATTTTTTTAATAGGGCAGTAAAGGCAAATTTTAAGGGACAGTCTACACCAAAATTGTGTTTGTTTAAATATATAGGTAACGCCTTTACTTCTCATTCCCCAGCTTTGTACAACCAACATTGTTATATTAATATACTTTATAACATTTATAGCTCTAAATCTCTGCCTGTTTCTAAGCCACTACAGACAGCCTCTTAAATGCAAGTCAATAGATAATAAATAAAATGTCATGTGATTAGGGGGCTGTCAGAAGAGGCTTAGATACAAGGTATTAAGAGAGGTTAAAAGTGTACTAATATAACTGTGTTGGTTATGCAAAACTGGGGAATGGGTAATAAAGGGATTATCTATCTTTTAAAACAAACATTTTGGAGTTGACTGTCCCTTTAAATACTCATGATTCAGACAGACAATGCAATTTTAAACAACTTTCCACTTTAATTTTTGTTTTCACATTTGCTTTGCTCTCTTGGTATACCTATCGGCTAGATTACAAGTGTTGCGGTATGGCTTTTAACGCTGAAAAAATGGCCATTCCAGTGTAATGGCCTGGAAAGCATATTACGAGTCGTGTTGGTATAGCTATACCACAAGCATTTTAACCTGTAACGCAACATCCATTCCGCACTCAAAAAAATGAAATTTTTTGTGGGATTTTCATAGCGCTGGTACTACAGGTTGTGCGTTCAGGCTAAAAAGCCTACGTTACAGCCTATACCGACATGATCCATACCGCCATCTGAGACCCCTAAACCGCTGCCCTCCTGCATCGCAAACACTATTTAAAAATTATTAACCCCTAAGCTGCCGACCACCCACATTGTGACTATTAAATAAACCTAATAACCCCCAATCCGCCGCCCCCGACATCGCCACAACTATAATAAAGCTATTAATCCTTAATCCGCCGCTCCCCGACATCGCCGGCACTATAATAAAGTTATTAACCCCTAAACCTCCGGCTTCCTACATTGCCGCCACTAAATAAACCTATTAACCCCTAAACCTCTGGCCTCCCACATCACCGCCACTAAATAAACCTATTAACCTAAGCTACCCATTGCCCCTAAAGATGCATTTGTATGGGCATTGCCCTTAAAAGGGCATTCAGCTATTTTTCACTGCCCTTAAAAGGGCATTAGGCTCTTTTATAAAAGCTCAAAGCCCTAATCTAAAAAAAAAACACCCCAAAAAAAAATTAAAAAAAATGTAAACTAAAAGTGTTCATCGAGGCGGCGATCTTCATCCATCCTGGGGGCGTCTTCTATCTTTAACCCGGCTGCGCGGAGCGGAGCCATCCTGGAAGCCGATCCCATCCTGCGCGGAGCGTCCTCTTCATATGGTCACGCCATACACTGACGTTGAATGCAAGGTAGCCATTTCAAAATGGTGTACCTTGCATTCCTATTGACTGATTTGATTCTTCAAATTCAAATCAGCCAATAGGATGAGAGCTTCTGAAATCCTATTGGCTGTTCAAAACAGCGAATAGGATGAGAGCTACTGAAATCCTATTGGCCGGGATGAAGATAGACAACGCCCCTAGGATGAATGAAGATATAGAAGCCTGGATGAAGACTTCTCGCCGCCTGGATGGAGATAGATGTCCGGACTTTAGGAACCGGGAGTAGATATTCTGGGGTTTATTTTTAATAATTTCCTTTATTATTTTTGTAAGCTTAGTGTTTTTTATTTTTCGTAATTTAGTGTTTTTTTTATTTTTTGTAATTTTAGATTTTTTTATTTTTTTCGTAGTTAGGTTTTTTTAAATTTGTAATTTAGATTTTTTAATTGGTAGTATTTTTTTTATTTTATTAGAATAGTAATGTTAGTTTAATTTATAGTTTAATGTTAGGTTTATTTTTATTTCACAGGTAAGTTTTTATTTATATAAATATAGTTATATTGTCATTTTAATTTAAAGTTAAAGGGGGTGTTAGGATTAGGGGTTGATAGTTTAATTTAGTGTTTTGCAATGTGGGGGGGCTGGCGGTTTAGGGGTTAATAGGTTTATTTAGTAGCGGCGATGTGGGGGCCGGAGGTTTAGGGGTTAATAGTTTTATTTAGTAGTGGCGATGTGGGAGGATGGAGGTTTAGAGGTTAATAGGTTTATTTCGTGTCGGCGATGTGGGAGGCCGGAGGTTTAGGGGTTAATAGCTTTATTATAGTGTCGGCGATGTCGGGGAGTGGAGGAATAGGGGTTAATAACTTTATTATAGTGGCGGCGATGTCGGGGAGCGTGGAAGAGGGGTTATTAACTTTTATTAGTATTGGCGATGTCGGGGAGCGGTGGAATAGGGGTTTATAACTTTTATTAGTGTCCGCGATGTCGGGGGCGGCAGATTAGGGGTGTTTAGACGTGGGGTTTATGTTAGGGTGTTAGGTTTAAACGTAACTTTTTTTTTCCCCATAGACATCAATGGGGTTGCCTTACGCAGATGTTTCATTCCGCACTTCAGGTGTTAGGTTTTTTTTAACACTCTCTTCCCATTGATGTCTATGGGGGAAAGTGTGCACAAGCACGTCAAAGCAGCCCTTGGATTCAGTGCGGTATGGAGCTTAACGCCACCATATCCCGGCTTTTCAGCAATTAGTAATGGCAGCACTATGGAAAGTGAAATAATGCAACTTTTGGGGCGTTAGTTTCACACCCTGTTTAGCGCAAAACTTGTAATCTAGGTGTTTAGTAGCTCGGGAGCATGCACGTGTCTGTAGCATACTATGGCATTTTTTGCAATAAATATTACTACAAACTTGAGATGTGCATTTGGTTCATCATGAATGCACATTATCTGTGTTAACGTATAATAGCTCAGTGGGGGTGGGGCCACGCTAATATGACAGAGTCCAGGGCCGAGCTAATAGGAGGATAGGTGTGGCAGGATCCTGGAGTCTTTGCTAAAGGAGAAGGAGACTGTGCCACCCGCAACACGATGACATTTACATTTGTATTAAAGAAAACTAATCTAAGTATTCAGTATTTGCTGTGTTTTAAACAAATAAATACCGAATAGTGCAGCACACGAATATACTGAAAAACTAATTTTTCAGTATATTCATTCCCAATGATTTGTCCGAAACAAATTATTTAGCGCTGCACATCCACTACAAACACTGCTGTCATAGAATGCTAAAGACACATGCATGCTCCTGAGCTACTATAAGCCTACCTATGTTTACTCTTCAAAAAAAAAATACCAAGAGAACAAGAAAAATTTGATAATCGAATTTAACTGCAAAATTGTTTAAAATTGCATAACTTTACTGTCCCTTTAATAAATTATATTTAGTTAAAAAAATATATATATTTTTTGAACTACAAATATTTTATTTACTTTCTTTCACCTAGATTACGAGTTATGCACGCTATAGGGAAATTAACGAACGCAACAAAAGTTGTGTTATTTAACCCTCTATAGCGCTGCCATTACAAGTTTTGAAACACCCGGATTGTGCGTGCGATATGGTGGTTTTAAGCTCCATACCGCACACAATTCAAGCACTGTTTTGACGTGCTCATGCACGCCTTCCCCATAGACAACACCTGAAGCGTGGAATGAAAAGCTCCGTAACGCAGCCCCATTGATGTCTATGGGGAAAAAAAAGTTATGTTTAAACCTTACACCCTAACATAAACCCCAAATCTAAACACCCCTAATCTGCCGCCCCCGACTTTGCCAACACCTACATAAACGTATTAACCCCTAATCTGCTGCTCCTGATATCGCTGCCCCACTAAATAAATCTATTAACCCCTAATCTGCCGCTCCCGATATCGCCGTCACTATACTAAAGTTATTAACCCCTATTACCCTTCAGCCCAACATCGCCCACAATATAATAAATTTATTTACCCCTATTCCGCCGCTCCCCGCCACTAAATAAAGTTATTAACCCCTAAACCCCTGGCCTCCCACATCACTACCACTAAATAAACCTATTAACCCCTAAACAGCCAGCCCTCCACATCGCAACAACCTAAATTAAACTATTAACCCCTAAACCTAACCCTAACACCCCCTAACTTTAACATACTTAAAATAGAGCTAAATTAAAATTACAATTTATTAACTAAATAATACCTATTTAAATATAAATACATACTTACCTGTGAAATAAAACCTAAGCTAGCTAAAATATAACTAATAGTTATATTGTAGCTAGCTTAGGTTTTATTTTTATTTCACAGGTAAGTTTGTATTTATTTTAACTAGGTAGACTAGTTAGTAAATCGTTATTAACTATTTACTTACTACCTAGTTAAAATAAATACAAACTTACCTGTGAAATAAAACCTAAGCTGCCTTACACTAACCTACTATTACAAAAAAACCCCCACTAAAATTACAAAAAAATTAAAAAAAAACCTACCATTACAAAAAATAAAACGAAATTATCTAAAACAATAAAAATGATTCCTATTCTAATACCCTTTTAAAAAAAACAACACCCCAAAATAAAAAACACTAATCTAGAATAGACTACCAAGGGCCCTTAAAAGGGCCTTTTGTGGGCCCTAAAAAGAGTCTTTTGTAGGGCATTGCCCTAAAGTTAACAGTTTTTTTGCTACAAAACAAAACAAACACCCCCTAACAGTATACAACCCTCCACCCCCCAAACCCACAAAATAAAAATAAAGTAAAACTTAATCTACCCATTGCCCTGAAAAGGGGCATTTTTTGGACATTGCCCTTAAAAGGGCATTTAGCTTGTTTACGAAATGCCCAAGCCCTAATCTAAAAATAAAAACCCACCCCAAAATGAAAAAAGACATTACACAAAATAACAAACAAATTATCAAAAATAATAAAAATTATTCCTATTCTAATACCCATTTTAAAAAAAAAACCCACCCCAAAATAAAAGACCTAATCTGGAATAAACTACCAATAGCCCATAAAAGGGGCTTTTGTAGGGCATTGCCCTAAGTTAAACAGCTCTTTTACCTAAAAAAAATTACAAATATCCACTAACATTACAAACCCACACCCCCCAAACCCACAAAATAAAAAAAAACTATATAAAAAAACTAAGCTACCCATTGCCCTGAAAAGGGCATTTAGCTTGTTTACAAAAAGCCCAAACCCTAAACTAAAAAAAAAAACACCCAAAAAACCTTAAAAAATCCTAACACTAACCCCAGAAGATCCACTCACAGTTGCTGAAGTCCCGCTTGAAGGATATTCATCCCGGCGGCTCCATCTTCATCCAGACGGCAGGCCACTCCATCTTCATCCAGGCGGCATTGTCTATCTTCATACCGGCGGTGTCTTCTATCTTCATCACGGCGGCGCGGAGCAGATCCATCCTGAAGACATCCGGTGTGGAGCATCCTCTTCATACGGTCGCCGGTGGCTGATTTGAATAGCCAATAGAATTTCAGTAGCTCTCATCCTCTTGGCTGATTTGAACAGGCAATAGGATTTCAGTAGTTCTCCTCCTATTGGCTGATTTGAATTTCCACAATCAATATCAGCCAATAGGCATGCAAGGGAAGCCATTTTGAATCGTGTACCTTGCATTGAAGATTCAGTGTACGGCGGCGACCGTATGAAGAGGATGCTCCTCGCCGGATGTCTTCAGGATGGATCTGCTCAGCGCCACCAGGATGAAGATAGAAGACGCTGCCGGGATGAAGACAGAAGATGCCGTCTGGATGAAGATGGAGCCGCCTGTAAGAAGATGGAGCCGCCTGCTGCCTGGATGAAAATCGAGATGCCTGGATGAAGATGGTGCCGCCGGGATGAAGATCCTTCAAGCGGGACTTCAGAAACTGTGAGTTGATCTTTGGGAGTTAGTGTTAGCATTTTTTAAGGTTTTTTGGGTGTGTTTTTTTTTAGTTTAGGGTTTGGGCTTTTTGTAAACAAGTTAAATGCCCTTTTAAGGGCAATGCCCATACAAATGCCCTTTTCAGGGCAATGGGTAGCTTAGTTATTTTTTTAGAGTTAGGTTTTTTTATTTTGGGGGTGGTTGGGTAGTGGGTTTTAACTGTTTAACTTAGGGCAATGCCCTACAAAAGGCCCTTTTAAGGGCTATTGGTAGTTTATTGTAGGCTAGGGTTTTTTTATTTTGGGTGGGCTTTTTTATTTTTATAGGGCTATTAGATTAGGTGTAATTCTTTTTTATTTTTGATAATAGTGTTTGTTATTTTTTGTAATTCAGTGTTTGTTATTTTTTTGTAATTTAGTCTTTTTTATTATTTGTAATTAGATACTTTGTAATATTTAGAGTAAAGTTAGGATTTTTTTTTAGTTTATTTAATTGGTAGTTAGTTTAATTTTAGTTTAATAGTTATATTAGATTAATTGTTAGTTTAAAGGGACACTGAACCCAATTTTTTTCTTTTTGTGATTCAGATAGAGCATGCAATTTTAAACAACTTTCTAATTTACTCCTATTATCAAATTTTCTTTATTCTCTTGGTATCTTTATTAAAAATGCAAGAATGTAAGTTTAGATGCCGGCCCATTTTTGGTGAACAACCTGGCTTGTTCTTGCTGATTGGTGGATAAATTCACCCACCAATAAACAAGTGCTGTCCATGGGTCTGAACAAAAAAAATAGCTTAGATGCCTTCTTTTTCAAATAAAGATAGCAAGAGAATGAATAAAAATTGATAATAGGAGTATATTAGAAAGTTGCTTAATATTGCATGCTCTTTCTGAATCACAAAAGAATACATTTTGGTTCAGTGTCCCTTTAAACTTATTTTTTTAAACTTGACAAGTAAGTTTTCATTTAATTTAAGATATGGGAATTGTAATTTTAATCTAAAGTTAAGGGGGCGTTAGGTTTAGGGGTTACTAGTTTAAATTAGTTTATTGATATGTGGGGGGCTTTCAGTTTAGGAGTTAATAGTTTAATTTAGTATATTTCATTGAGGGGGCTTTCGGTTTAGGGGTTAATAGGTTTATTATAGTGGCGGCGGTGTAGGGCTTAATAACTTTAGTATAGTGGGGCAATGTGGGCCAACGACAGATTAGGGGTTAATTATATTTAAATAATGTTTGCGATGTGGGAGGGTGGCGGTTTAGGGGTTAATAACTTTAGTATAGTGGCGGCGATGTCAGGGAGCGGTGGAATAGGGGTTAATAAATATTATTAGTGGCGGCGATGTCGGGAACAGCAGATTAGGGGTTAATAACTTTAATATAGTATTTGCGATGCAGGAGGGCCTCAGTTTAGGGGTTAATAGGTAGTTTATGGGCGTTTAGTGCACTTTGTGACAGTTTAGTTATGAGTTTAATGTAACAGTTTTGTAGTGTAAAACTCATAACTACTGCTCTCAGATTGTGAAACGAATCTTGTCAGTATAGGCTGGAATGCAAGCTTTTTAGCCTCACCGCAAAACTCGTAATGGCAGCGCTACGAAAGTCCCATGAACAACCTTCATTTTTACGAGTGCAGGACTGACGTTGCATTACAGGCTAAAAGGTTTGCGGTACAGCTATACCGACAAGACTTGTAATGGCTGCGGTGCTGTTTTAACAATGACATTTTTTTAAGCGTTAAAACAAGAACGCACAACTTGTAATCTAGGTGTGTGTCATTATGGAAAATAAACAGTTTATATACTCTTATTCTTTATTCAGAGCTTTTGAAAAACCAAACAAACAATAACAAACCACAATTGTGTGATGTGGCTTGGTGCAAAGATACACCAGGTTGTCCTTTCTGGGGATCGTTTATGTGTACCCAGAAGGAGCAGTAAATGCATATCTGAGGTAATTCATAAAAATGTCTTTTGAAGGGGCATAAAATTGAACTTCAAATGCTCAGTGGTGCATTTCAAATTACATTAGAAGCATTTTTGGGATATGCTGATATTTGCATATACTTTTGCAAATACTTATTTGAAACATCATCACATCTTTTGGGATAATGTTTTTGTGGCTGTGACACCACATGCATGTGTATCTGTTACATGAAACATCACTGCTGACAGTGGCAACATGCACAACTGGCACACACTTAAGTACTCAGCCTACCACCATACATTTCGCATCCTCCCTGAACAAGAAAAGTTATATGTATAACTTATTGTATTGGAACATGAAATATTATTATGCACATTTCAAATGTAAAATAGTCATTCTTGGCCTGGTAACTCTAAGGAAACAAAGATCCAGGTACCTCAGCTATATATTTACCTATAATGTATAGCAGATATATATAGATGTATGTAAAGGCCATACAAGTCAAACTCAATAAACTGATGCCTAGGCTAAGAAAACAATCTCAGAGTGTGGGATGAGCTACCTCTCATGTTGTGTAATTCATTATATTCCTGCCTTCTGTCTTGTTATAACCTATCCCACAACTGATCAAGACAAATCAGCTACTGTATACAATATATATATATATAAAATTAGAGTCATTATGAGGACTAATGTAATTGTGTAACGTACCATATAATGCATGACTCTTTTTTTATTTAATATCTAAATCCAGAAACACTGTTAAGGTCATGTCATGCTATTTTTAGCAAATGATTCCACTCATTACAACAGGAAATCTCATTTAGGCAGCCATCTTTAAAAACATCAACCCAAAGTGCCTTTGTGTACTTATTTTAAATTGCTCTGTTTTTAATACTCTATAAAACATTTTGGGTGACTGTTATGGCTAAATCACCCGTCTGTTATGGATTATCATAACCGTTTTTACAGCCAAACAACCATGAAAACGTGGCTGACAATGAGAGGTTAGGTTATATTAGCTCAAAGAGGTACCAGACATACTTCCTCTATAATTATTCTCACAATACTCAGACTAAGAAATAATAGCTTATCAGATTTTGCTAAACATGTATGATTGGCGTATGAAAGGACACCTGAAATAATAAGATTTGTGGAAATGTTTTAGAATGTGTTTAACATAAAATATGATGTTAATAATGTGCTCTTTGTTCGTCTGTTTTAAAATATCACATCCATTTGGGCCTCTTTTTAAGGACAATGGAGACTTAAAGGGACATTTTTTTATGATTTAGAAAGAACATGCAATTTTAAACAACTTTCTAATTTACTTCTATTATCTAATATATTTCATTCTCTTGATATCCTTTACTGAAAAGCATATCAAGATAGGCACAGTAGTTGCTGATTGGTGACTGCACATAGATGCCTCATGTGATTGGCTCACCCATGTGCATAACTATTTCTTCAACAAAGGATATCTGAAAAATAATGCAAATTAGATAATAGAAGTATTTTGGAAAGTTGTTTAAAATTGTATTCTCTATCCGAATCTTGAAAGAAAATGTTGGGTTTAATGTCCCTTTAAGCTTTTCAATGCATTTTTAAATTCACTTAGAATTGCCACAATGAATCTTTGGTGCAATTCTATTTTCTCACATCATTTTTATGTCTCATAATACATTGGATGACCCTGCATTTTACCTAACAGCAAATTGAGTCCTTTGCACGTTCAATTGTTTTTTTGGACCTCTGTTCAGCTGAGCCTCTAAGAAGCAAGAGCTTGACTCATTAAACATTTTAAGCTGAGAATAAAGCTGCATGCCCTCTTGAGGTGTGACTAATAAA
Organism: Bombina bombina; assembly: GCF_027579735.1. Lineage (NCBI taxonomy): Eukaryota > Metazoa > Chordata > Amphibia > Anura > Bombinatoridae > Bombina > Bombina bombina. Next base: position 348,347,265 of record NC_069499.1, read on the forward strand.
TGGATGACATTGATTGTAATGTCTGTTGAAAATGTACGTGTGCAGATTTTAGATTGGCTATTAAAACAAGATGAAAATATAAGTAGCTGATTTAATATTGTCATCAATCTTGCACTCTGCTATCTCTCCTCTCTTCTTAGCTCACCATCATATGCTATAGCTTCCCTTCCCAACTAGTGTTTTTCCCTAATTTCTCTATCCCCAATTTCTCCTTACACCTTCACGTTACCTCTCTCTTTCCTAATATTTACTCAATTCCATTTTCCAACCTTCTGTTCTCCTTTCTCGTACTCCAAACTTACATTTTCATTCCTATCTTGAATTCACCTTGGTTTAGATTTCACCCGTTGACAAACTTGTTGGGCCTATGGTTCTTATCTGCTGTCAAAATGTATATTTCTATGTTTCCCTGTCTTTTCAAACTGTTAATGCTGGGAAGTGTCACCATTAGAATATTTGCTCAGCATTTCCAGACCAGAAACAGATTTCTATTAAACAAAAGCCTATGTATTCCCCAATTTAGTTTCTAAGCAGCTAAGTATGCAGAACATATAACAAAAGGTAACAGAACTTGTTTTGCATTGCTCTATCACATTCCAAAAATCAGATGCTAGGCTCCAGCTTGTTACCTTAAAAATCTAAAACCTTCAACACTATCATCACCATCTTCATCATCACTTTATAGTGGCCTATTTCTTGTTCCTGTGTACCATAATAAATTACTCCTGTTCTAAACAAGATCTGAATATACCAGAAAAAAAAACACATGAATCCTTTATCATGAGGTTGAGATCACAGCCATTGCAAGCACTGCCTCACTGCAAGCTCAAGATTCTACAGCAAGTGAACAGCTATTGCTAATATATGTTACTGGTAGTACATAATGGGGCATAAAAGGTAGGAGGTGCTACACTGAAAACTAATAAAACTATACGTAAATGATTCTCAGATACATCTTTATGGGACCTAAGATCTGTAACTTCTTCAGGGGCGGAACTACCATTGGTGCAGCAGGTGCAGTGGCACCAGGGCCCAGATACTGAGGGGGCCCATAGAAGTAGTCTATACATATGGCATGTGCAGAATATGTACAATTCTAATGTACGGGAGCCTTATATTAGTGCAGGTTACAGGTCCATCTATCTCATAATCATTATACAGAGCAGCATTAATAGTGTTACAATTGGTTACTACTGAAGTATCTTTGGAGGGCCCTCTCTTGAGTAGGTCCGCTACTGGTCAGTACAATAAAAAATGCAACAGTATAACTCCCTTATTATTTACTTAAAATACACCACCATATTCTGTATATTAAGGTATTTAATACGGCTGAGAATCAAAGCATTTATCACAGAAGAGCCATGCCAGAACAAGGGATCTGCATCTCAATTTGGAGGGTAGAAGATATAGTAGTATTATGTAGAAACACTCTTTAAAATAAACAGTGGTTGTATTGCAAAATAGACTTCCATTACAGTTGTTAAAGGGACAGGCAATCAACATTTTTTCTTTTATAATTCAGGTAGAGCATACAACTTTCTAATTTACTTCTATTATCGAATTTGCTTAATTATTTAGGTATCCTTTGTTGAAAAGCATAGCTAGGTAGGTACAGCACAGTACCTGTGTGCTATTTGCTGATTGGTGGCTGCACTTATACAATGTGCAGTCACCAATCAGCAAATAGCACCCAGGTTCTGAACCTATCTAGCTATAATTTTCAACAAAGGATACCTAAATAATAAAGCATGGGTGTCCTGTCCCTTTAAGGACAAATATTGAAATATATTATATGTCTAAATCTACCCTAACAATAAATTAAGCTTGCATTTCAGAAATAAATATGGGCCTACTTGATATGCCTGCTAGGTCTTACCTGCCATCTGAATATATGTCTCTGTTTTTGCAGAATTGGACAGCAAGACTTATTAATAAACAAATACACACATTAAATGTCAACTGAATCAAGAGGAACTAAGAACATTTTTATTACATGGAGTCTGTCCTACAAAGAGAGGCTCAGTAAGCTGAAATATCAGGACTAGGAAAAAGAATGAACTAAAACTGACAGAGTGACAAATACAGAGAAGATAAAATAAGATTGGTGACAAATGGGACAGCTCTATAGTATATGAACCCAATTAAAGTAAACATTTTAGGGGATGCAGGAGAACTGGGGTCATAACGGTAAAATAATTGCATTGGGTGACTGAATATGGTTTGTCACTAATGATGTGCTAACAACATGACGTGCTCTGGGGATCTCCAACATCATATGACACATTACAAATGATACTACACTGTGCAGACAATCAGACAACTGTCTCCATACATGAGTTCAAAGAACAACATGACAGTCAATCTATGTAACAAAAAGGTCCAACCAGCACGAAAGTGGTTAATCCCGGCAAATGTCCCTTGGCTTTGTCATAGACCCGGAGCTCCCACCTATTCTTGGTCCAATTACTGTGACACAAGGTTAATAAGAAAAAAAAATGCAGACGACAGGATAAAAAGCCCCAAGAAGAACACAAAGGTTGGGCTTAATGTTTCTGCTTAGCTGTATCTGCTATCTTTAATTTCCCAGTAATATCCTTTCTGCAGGCTTCTCTGGCTGGGCCTCTCTGCTCCGCATGCTCCTTTCATTACAGTTCAGCTCGTGTCTCAAAGTCGATAATCATTTTTCATTTTTTTTCTCCTACTCTAAATCTTCCTCATTCCCTCTCCCTCCATAACATGTTGTGCTTTTATTTTGTCAGGTTCCTCCATTCTCCACCCTCCTTCCCCAAATCTATTAAAAGAATTTTCAGCATTCCTAAATATTTTTTATTCTATTTCAATCAAAATAGTTTTTATACAGTAAGGTGGGGGCATCTTGTTTGGCAACTGAAGGCAAATATTTAGCTTTCTCTTGTTTCCCTGGTGCACAGCTATCAATCACTGAGCCTGTGCACGGCTATCTCTTGCTAAGCTTCTGCACAGTTATATCTCTTTATGTTTCACAGCTATCACTAATCTTAATCCACAACACTCTCTCTCAGTGAAATAACCAATTATCTTTAAAAAAACACATATGTTTTACTAACTCAAAAGAGCTATTCAAATGACTTTGAAATTGCTATTTCTTACTGAGACTAATGCACACATATCCCCTGTCAAGCACAGAGCTTTATGCACAGCTTTCACTTGTGCACAGCTATCTGTCACTTAGCAAAGTGTGCCTTTAAGTGTTACTGAGAATGGGGTGCAGCCAGGGGAGAAACTACAGGGATCGCCACTGCTACCAGGCCAGGGGAGAAACTACAGGGATCGCCACTGCTACCAGGCCAGGGGAGAAACTACAGGGATCGCCACTGCTACCAGGCCAGGGGAGAAACTACAGGGATCGCCACTGCTACCAGGCCAGGGGAGAAACTACAGGGATCGCCACTGCTACCAGGCCAGGGGAGAAACTACAGGGATCGCCACTGCTACCAGGCCAGGGGAGAAACTACAAAGATCGCCACTGCTACCAGGCCAGGGGAGAAACTACAAAGATCGCCACTGCTACCAGGCCAGGGGAGAAACTACAGGGATCGCCACTGCTACCAGGCCAGGGGAGAAACTACAAAGATCGCCACTGCTACCAGGCCAGGGGAGAAACTACAGGGATCGCCACTGCTACCAGGCCAGGGGAGAAACTACAGGGATCGCCACTGCTACCAGGCCAGGGGAGAAACTACAGGGATCGCCACTGCTACCAGGCACATCCTTTTAGGGACCAGCAGCCACTTCTCCCTCTAAGTTGTGAGCTTACTACTTTTATTAGTTGTATTTATTTATTTATTTTTAATTGCGTTTTATGCCCCTCTACCTGCTATAAATCAGTAATGCACATGCTTCTCAAGAGAGGGGAAGGAGTAGGTGGGTAGAGCAGGGCAGCTACGATCAGCCGGTTGCCAGACATTTTATGGGAAATGGGCACACGGTGGCATATTTGAGGTACATGATAATTGACCACATACCACAGCTTAACAGGGATGGGGTTAGAGGGACTCTTTTGTTACAAATTAAGTCACGATGGATATTTACACTGAACAAGAGAAGTCATTTTGGGTTAAATACTAATTTTGATGTCCAATGTTTTTTTATATTTTATATTTGTTAAACTATGTCTCTAAATATGTTGCTCAGAATAGAAGTATCTATAAAACATTGACTGTAGGTACAAGGTGTCTAGCAGGTATTTAGAGGTATGATTATAACAAGGGATGGTTTTTGCAATGACAACTAATAAGGATCCAGTACCTATTAATCGCCACTAGATGGCGGGTACGGGTAGGCTTATCCTCCTAAAGCAATTGATTGTGATAGCTAAACAGTTTGTGCATCGTAACCTACAAGTTTGTGGCATTTAACTATGCGGTTAGGATGTGTATACATATGTAAACTTATATAACACTTGTGAATTTGTAAATGAACATGAAGTAATGAGCTTGTTGTTTTGACATTTTTAGTGTTTTGGTCCTCTGGAGCTTCTAAATCTCTCTGGTCTGGCATGATTTTCTAAAAAGATTTGTGGGTACTGTGAGATCTCTCAAAAAATTTTAGAAAGGAAAATTGACAATGCAGGGTTCTGGATTTGCCATGATTTCTCTTCATGCCAATGAGTTTTTGATCATCTTGCTCTTAGTCTGGTAAACGTCTGTCTCTCACTGAGGCCCTGATATCCAAGATTCTTCAGCTTGGAGAGAAATTGTAGTTCAGACTTCACAAAGGCTGAACTGACTGAATTTTTAAAAGAAAAAGGACGGAACTCTCCAGCACGGCGAGATCTCTCTCATTTATATATGTGAAGCAGAGACAATCCCAGTGCAATATAGTTCTGCATGAGATTTGTATTACACTTACACTTTGTGCTTTGTATTTTATATTACTATACATATCAGATTGGGTTCTTTCAGTATTATTACATTTAAGCTTTGCACTTTCTCATTTATACTTTAAAATACATTTACATTTTGATCTAGCAGTGACTTTATACATTCTTAATATGTTTTGAATGTTTCTGTGTTACTTTAATAACTTAGGATCATACTTTGTATATTTCTGTGTATCTCTTACAAATTACATTGCGCTTGTATTTTCTTTATTGTTAACTGACAATTTCAGAAAGTGGGACGGACAGGGCAGTTCCCTGGGCTGAACAGGAGAATTCCCATGGTATGTCTGCAGCTCTCTCACAATGTAAGCATTTTTAACAAGCTGGTCTAAATGATTTGTCTTGTCAGCTGTATGCAGGTAAGGTTTGCTCAAAATTTACAAAACACTTATTTTAACTAACAGAAAAGTAATTTATACTAAAATTAAGAGAAAAGCAAGTTAAATTGTAGTGAAAACATTTCAGTTTAAATTGGAAATGACACTCTCTGGGAAACTGAAGCTGATGGTTTTTAATTTTTAATTTCAATAAAAGACATGCAAAATGCAATCTAATTTGTAAAAGATACACATAAAAACACAAAGTATGAGCCTAATTTGTTAAAGTTACACAGAAACTGTGAAAGCATAATCAAAATTTGTAAAATCTATGAATACACTGCTGTATACAAAAAATAAAATACAAAATAGAAAGTGCAAAGTTTAAATGTAATAAAATGTCATCTGAAGTCTACAGTAATATAAAATACAAAGCACAAAATGTAAGTACAGTAGAACTGTAATGTCATGCAGTGCTATTTTGCACTGGACTTCTCTCTCCTTCACATACAGAAATGCATGGCATGCCCCTTGGAGAAGTATAGCAAAGTCTGCCTTTTTAGAATCTAGTGAGGGATCTCACAGTGCTGGAGGATCATCTCACTTGAGCAAGGAATGCCCCTTAGAGAAGTAAAGCAAAATCTGCCTTTTGAAAATAGAATAATATCAAGTCCTAGGAGACAAGAAAACAAAAGAGGCGCCCTTGGTGCAATTACTCGAGAAATTCGGGTGAAGCAATGGTGTACAGTAAAAGTCAGGTACTCACAAACAAAATTGCACATCCATTGCAATAATTCACATGCCGATACTTTGGAGCCACTCGGCTGACTCAAAAGGATCCAACGAGGCAGCTGGGCCACAGTAGGGGCTTGTCTCCTATTGATGTCACAGCTTCCGGTTTCAACAAAAGATTACGGCCAATGGAGGGGTAGCGCCAACTTAGCGTCTACCAAATACAAACTCCAAAAGTGTATTACGATGATAAATTGAAGAGCAAGGTTCAAGTAAAAGGATGGGTTTATTAAAACATATAAAAAGTGTTGCTTAGCAACGTGTTTCTCGGCACAATACGCCGTTTCATCAGGCTAAGCAACACTTTTTATATGTTAATAAACCCATCCTTTCACTTGAACCTTGCTCTTCAATTTATCATCCAAATACACTTTTGGAGTTTGTATTTGGTAGACGCTAACTTGGCGCTACCCCTCCATTGGCCGTACTCTTTTACCGAAACCGGAAGCTGTGACGTCAATAGGACACGAGCCCCCACTGTGGCCCAGCTGCCTCGTTGGATCCTTTTGAGTCAGCCGAGTGGCTCCAAAGTATCGGCATGTGAATTATTGCACTGAATGTGCAATTTTGTTTGTGAGTACCTGACTTTTACTATACACCATTGCTTCACCTGAATTTCTCGAGTTATTGCACCAAGGGCGCCTCTTTTGTTTTCTTGTCTCCTAGGACTTGATATTATTCTTCATTCCTCCCTTGCTGAGAGAGCTGCCTGCTGGTCACACACTGTCCCGACATTGAAGGACTCTTTTGGGACTTATTTGCATTTATTATTTATCCTTTAATACTTTATTATTTATGTGCATTATTTATTGATTAATAATTTCAATATTATCATTTATGTGCACTATTTATTGATCGATAATTTATATTATTTTATTGTCTGATTTCAATAACATAACATATTATTTATTTATACTTTTCTATTGGGGTTGAGTTTGGCGCACCTTTTACACAAGTTTTGTATTGTGGTTTGTTCTTCTGAAAATACGAATAATTTTTAGAAAAACAACCATAACTAAACACTAAATTTTAGGCAAAGTACACAACCATAACACTAAATTAAACTAAATACACAACCATAAGTAAACAACAAATTAAATTAAATACACAAATATAAACAAGCACAGACAAAAAAACAAAACAAGAAAAAAGCCCCAAAAATCCATTGGGAAGAAAAAAAACCAGGGTCCTTTTCTTTTCTTCATTAGAAGTAATCCAGAAGGTGGCGACAGCTCCTCCTGACTTCTGCTGTGGTGGTGGCTCCTCCTCTGCGGCGGCGGATCCTCTTCTTCTTCCCATCGATCTTCATGTTATCTAACAGCACACATGTTTTTTCAGCCAGTTCCCCCTTTTGGCTGATTTGAAAAATTAAATAAATCAGACAGTAGAAATGCCGGTATGCCCATATAACTGGCTGAAAAAATATTAGTGTGCTGCCAGACAACATGAAGATTGGTTGGAAGAAGAAAAGGATCTGCACCGCAGAGGAGGAGCCACTGCCACAGCAGAAAACCTTCTGCATTACTTCTGATGAAGAAAAGAAGAGGAGCCTGTTTGTTTTTCCCTTGCTGGATTTTTTTTTTTTGCTTTTTTTCTTCATGTTCTTTGTAAATCACTTCTAATGAAGAAAAGAGGATCCAGTTTTTTTTCGTCCTGGATTTTTTGGGCTTTTTTGTTCCATGTGGATTACTTCTGATAGTGAGTAAAATATTTCTGGTTTACTGCAGATTTGTTTAATGTTTTGTTGTCTGTGCTTGTTTATTGGTGTGTATTTAGTTTAATTTGTTGTTAACGTATAATTGTGTATTTAGTTACATTTGCTGTTTATATGTGGTTGTGTATTTAGTTACATTTGCTGTTTATTTGTGGTTGTGTATTTAGTTACATTTGCTGTTTATTTGTGGTTGTGTATTTAGTTACATTTGCTGTTTATTTGTGGTTGTGTATTTAGTTACATTTGCTGTTAATTTGTAGTTGCGTATTTAGTTACATTTGCTGTTTACTTGTGGTTGTGTATTTAGTTACATTTGCTGTTTACTTGTGGTTGCGTATTTAGTTACATTTGTTGTTTACTTGTGGTTGTGTATTTAGTTACATTTGTTGTTTACTTGTGGTTGTGTATTTAGTTACATTTGTTGTTTACTTGTGGTTGTTTATTTAGTTACATTTGTTGTTTACTTGTGGTTGTGTATTTAGTTACATTTGTTGTGTACTTGTGGTTGTGTATTTAGTTACATTTGTTGTCTATTTGTGGTTGTGTATTTAGTTACATTTGTTGTTTACTTGTGGTTGTGTATTTAGTTACATTTGTTGTCTATTTGTGGTTGTATATTTAGTTACATTTGTTGTTTACTTGTGGTTGTGTATTTAGTTACATTTGTTGTTTACTTGTGGTTGTGTATTTAGTTACATTTTGGGTTTACTTGCGGTTGTGTATTTAGTTACATTTGTTGTCTATTTGTGGTTGTGTATTTAGTTACATTTGTTGTTTACTTGTGGTTGTGTATTTAGTTACATTTGTTGTTTACTTGTGGTTGTGTATTTAGTTACATTTGTTGTTTACTTGTGGTTGTGTATTTAGTTACATTTGCTGTTTATTTGTGGTTGCGTATTTAGTTACATTTGTTGTTTACTTGTGGTTGTGTATTTAGTTACATTTGTTGTTTATTTGTGGTTGCGTATTTAGTTACATTTGCTGTTTATTTGTGGTTGTGTGTTTAGTTACATTTGCTGTTTATTTGTGGTCGTGTATTTAGTTACATTTGTTGTTTACTTGTGGTTGTGTATTTAATTACATTTGTTGTTTACTTGTGGTTGTGTATTTAGTTACATTTGCTGTTTATTTGTGGTTGTGTATTTAGTTACATTTGCTGTTTACTTGTGGTTGTGTATTTAGTTACATTTGCTGTTTATTTGTGGTTGCGTATTTAGTTACATTTGTTGTTTACTTGTGGTTGTGTATGTAGTTACATTTGCTGTTTATTTGTGGTTGTGTATTTAGTTTGATTTGTTGTTTACTTATATTTGTGTATTTAGTTACATTTGCTGTTTACTTGTGATTGTGTATTTAGTTTGATTTGTTGTTTACTTATATTTGTGCATTTAGTTATGGTTATATACTTTGCTTAAAATGTATTATTCAGTTATGGTTGTTTGTTTTGATATTGTGCATATTTATTGTTGTTTACTTTTGGTTAAAGTGACAGTTTACTCAAAAATGTTCTCCCCTTTAATTTGTTCCCAATGACCCCTTTACCTGCTGGAGTGTATTAAATTGTTTACAAGTATTTCCATTAACTTTATATTGGCATTTGAAATAGATTATTTAGCCTGTGGCATCCCCACCTATTCTAAAAGTTTTTTGGCCTCAAGGTCAAGCTGTGATAACACAGCCAGTAGAAGAAATCACACTCCCAGTGGGTTATAGAAGAGATAAGGTAATCAAAGGTTAATTGTATCCATATAAGATAAAGAAGCAGGTTTATGTACACAATGTGATAAAGTAATGAGATCTGATTATACCTACAAGCTCAACCCATTTTATTAGGTTGTGGCTTCAAAACACAAAATCAGCTAATTCATATACACAAATAAGCCTTACAAATCTCATATATTTTATACTCTGCAGCTGGTATAATAAGTAACTGGAAACACATTAAGGGAAAACAATTTTATAGTATACTGTCCCTTTAATGGCTTATTGACTGTTGTGTTTTACTATTGTGTGTTTTTTAATGTAGTGGGGTTAGTTTGTGTTGAGGGTTTATGGTGCTTAAGGTGTTTATAGTGTAGAGGGTTCAGGTTGCATTGGGGTTTAAGGTGCACGGCTATCTTTCAGTGAGATGATTTTGCTTTCTTTTTGGGGTAGATTATTTGAGGTTTTGGGCATATCAGACCATGAATAAAGCTTCTTTTGTTCCTGTAAATACATAGTGCAACTTTTTATATTCCTAGAAACTCAATCAAGAGGCATTAGATGAGCTTTCATTTCAGTGAATAGAGGCCCTGTCTCCCTACAAAGCTTCAGCCGCTCCCAGGAGACTGTTAAACAGATGGTAATAAGGAAGCATTAGATATCTATAAAACATTAACAGTGTGTTACTACTGGATGACAGGCTGGCAGTGTATTAATGTTCAAATCTATCATTTGCTTCCTCCCCCCCCCCCTCACTCCCTCTTGTTCCACCACTTTATCTAGCAATTTTACTACTTTCTAATTTCTTTCTGCATTTGCCTCCCCTTTTCTTACATCTCACTCTTGTTCCAGTATTTTTTCATCTTTCCATCTTCCTCTGTTTTGCTCTTTTTATTTGATCCTGTTTCAATCCCTTGCTATTTCATTAATCTCCTTTTTTTCAATATCCTTTTCAATTTCTCTCTGTACTTTGCTTTATCTCTGTCCTTATCCCTCTTCTTTCAGTTTTTTTCCTTTTCTGCAGGGCTTTTCTCTCTCTGGCGAGCTCCACCCTCCCTACCCGCCTGCAGTGAGTTAAGGGTATAACCCCATTATGCTGGGTAATTTCTGTACATAATTTGTTATTTCCCAGTTCAGTGATGTAAATCTCTTCTGATAAGGACCCATTCACCTTCACAAAGAGAGCACTGTTCTGACTGTTTTGCAGACAGAGATCACAGCTAGGCTTCACTCAGTCAGTGCATGTGCGGAATACATCAGGCGAGCGCTCCCCAGAGATTGACAGCAGATCCTGACATCTATTGCCGGCATTAACCCTTTAGAACTCCTTGCTGCACCTTCTTGAGAGGCCAGGTGACCCTACAGCCTGTTATTGAAAACCTGCATTGGTTAGAATTATTAACTAACCAGGTTTCTCATCTAATCTAATACACTAGATAAAAAAATACATTAAAGAGAATATCCCAAGCTACTCCTTTCAAATCAATAATCAGCAGCTGTCAATTACCTGGAATTGTTATACTTTTCTAATTTATGTAAAAACCTTTATTTTGATAGTGAAGGGAATAGATAGTTTAGAAGATTTTCTGGACTGCTTTATTTATTTCTAATTAAAACCTGAATGGGGTGAGCTGTTATCTAGATAATAAGAGAGTATTGGAATCTGCTTTCTATTACAGCTGAGCCTGACCATCTTAAGAAATCTTAAAGTGTAGCACACAGGTAATACTGACTAATGGTCAATTTATTAAGGTGCAAGCGGACATGATACGAGATACGATGTAGCGTATCATGTCCCCCGCATACGCTGTCAACATTTATCATTGCACCAGCAGTTCTTGTGAACTGCTGGTGCAATACCGCCCCCTGCAGATTCGCGGCCGCTAGCAGGATGTGTCAATCAACCCGATCGTATTCGATCAGGTTAATTTCTGTCTGTGGTCTCTTTAGACCGCTGCTTCATAACTGAAGACTCGCTGGAAACACGGGGCATCAAGCTCCATTTGGAGCTTGATAAATTGACCCTTATACCTCATTATAAAAACTGTCTGAGAAATCTGAGCTAACTCAGCAATTGCATATCGTAAAGAGGTATGGATACAGTGCAAAGCTAGTAATTAAAGGAACATGAAAATAAAAATGAAACATTCATGATTTAGATGCAGTTTTAACAAACTTCTCAATTTGGTTCACCAGATGGGTTCAGTGTGCAGGGATTATGCACTAAAAGGGCAATAATACAAAATCTTTATCACACTAAAGCATTTTCTTTTTAAACGTTTATGTCCCTTTAATGCATGTTGATATTGACATTAAACTTCCATGATTCAGGTAGAGCATGCAGGTTTAAATAACTTTAGAATATAATTCTGTTATTAGATTTGCTTCATTCTCTTCTTTTCTTTTGTTGAAAGAGCGACAATGCAATGTTGCTAGGAGTTAGCTGAAAACATAAGGTGATCCAGTAACAAGAGGAGTATATGTGCAACCACCAATCAGCAGCCAGCTCCCAGTAGTGCATAGCTGCCCCTAAGCCTACCTAGGTATACTTGTCAACAAAGGATGCCAAGAGAATGAAGCAAATTAGATGATATATGTAAATTGGAAATTTGTTTATATTTGCATGATCCTTTGGAATCGAGAAAGTTTAATTTTGACATTATGATCCCTTTTTTACGTGACTGCTGTCAATTAAATAATTGTTTTTGTCTTTTTGCTGCCGATCACACGTCAGGTCACAAGACACTAGGCTTACTTGAGATCAGACTTGCAGCATGCATTTTGCGTATGGACATCTGAGGGTTAGTTTTTAAAGCGACACTGAACCCAAATTTTTTCTTTCGTGATTCAGATAGAGCATGCAGTTTTAAACAACTTTCTAATTTACTCCTATTATCAAATTTTCTTTATTCTCTTGGTATCTTTATTTGAAAAGCAAGAATGTAAGTTTAGATGCCGGCCCATATTTGGTGAACAACCTGGGTTGTTCTTGTGGATTGGGGAATACATTCACCCACCAATAAACAAGTTCTGTCCAGGGTCTGAACCAAAAATTGTCTGGCTCCTTAGCTTAGATGCCTTCTTTTTTCAAATAAAGATAGCAAGAGAATGAAGACAAATTGATAATAGGAGTAAATTAGAAAGTTGCTTAAAATTGCATGCTCTATCCGAATGCAGCTGAAAGGAGGCGAGTCCACCTGCTTTTCCTGCTTTTCCAAGAACACTTACAGCTGTTTGGTGGTGCTCCCTTGATTCAGGTCATAAAATCAATAATTGAATGTTAAGTGTATACATAAATAAATAATTAAATAATCATTACTGCGTGATAACTAAATAGTGATAATCAATTACTTCTATGGTAATTTAAGAAATAATACATTTTTGTTTATCAAAGAGATATTCAGGCATTGTAGTTAATAGTTTCTTTAGGAGGCCCCCTCTTTCTTCTAGATTAACTGTTTAATTTATTTAGTCATTGACTTTATCTTTAGGATGCTGCTGAGTTCAAAATTGTGTCTAAGTGATTAATGACTGTTGCTCAATTACAATACAATAAACAGATAAAGCAAACTATATATTGCAAATCAAGTGATGTGGTCCGACAGTCATGTCACCAAAAGGAATTACACATGGAATAAATCCCTGCAAATATTTAGTTACTGATTAAAACCACATTAAAAATACATTTTCACTGTTATGTTAATAATGGTATCACAGAGAGGCATAAAAAAAACATCAGCCCTAATTTTAGATTTGCGTGTCCCTTTAAACTGCATCTGACATTACTATTCATCCAACCAAGCCATACAGAAGTACATAGATTGCTGTAGCATTTTCAAAATATATATTCATGGTTTAACTTTATCTAGCAGCATCCATCTTGGAAATGCTTCAGCAACCTGCCTACCTCTGTATCGCCAATAGCACGTCACAAAGCCCTCATGTGTGAATATATATATATATATATATATATATATATATATATATATATAAACAGGATTATCAGGGCCAAACTAGTGTGAATAAAAGGACCTTGAAGTGGGAAATGGGGTGATATCTTTTTTTAGATTTTTGTTTATAGATTTTGACATGGGGGCCGATTCCATGAGCAAGACTGCAGCCGAAAGCTAGGAAGCAGCGGTCATCAGACTGCAGCTTCCTAGCCTGTACACCAGCTATTAGCTGGCAAACTAAACCACCCTGGGTATGTTCACTGAAGGGTGATTGACAACCTCTACATTCGGATAGTGCTAGCAGGGGGTAGCATGACATTACTTGTGCAATATTAAATACGGGCACCATTTTGCGATCCTGGGTGGACTGGTTCACGTGAGTGAACACTGTCCATCTGGCAGATGATACAGTGCCCTCCATTAATATTACCACCACTGGTAAATATGAGCAAAGAAGGCTGTGACAATTTGTTTTTATTACTTAACCTTTTGTTCAAAACATAAACAAGAATTCTCTGCTCTTATGGATATTCAACAATTGCAAACACAACACAGGTTGATCCTATTATATTTGTTAAATATGTATTGCACCATTATTGGAACTCTTTTAGTCAATACTTTGTGCTACCTCCCTTTGACATGATAACAGCTCTGAGCCTTCTTCTATAATGCCTGATGAGGTTGGAGAATATATGGCAAGAGATCTGAGACCATTCCTCTATACAGTATCTATCCAGATCCTTCAAATGTAAAGGTCAATACTGGTAGACTCTCCTCTTCAGTTCACTCCACATATTTTCTATGGGTTTCAAGTGAGGGAACTGGGATGGCCATAACATGACAGGAGAGTAGAGGTTTTTGTCTTGAAACCCCTCCAAACAACTTGTGGTTATATAGGTGATGTCAGATTGTAGTTTTGGAGACTTTCTGACCCCAAGACACAACTAACTTTTGCAATTCTCCAGCTGTGATCCTTGGAGATATTTTGGCCTCTCGAATCATCCTCTTCACAGTGCATTAAGACAATATAGACACATATCCTCTTCCAGGTTGGTTCATAATATTTCCAGTTGGAGCTTCTTAATTATTGTCCTGATAGTGGAAATTGGCATTTTTAATGATTTTGCGATTTTGTTATAGACACTTCCCATTTTGTGAAGCTCAGCAACCTTTTGCCGCACATCACAGCTATATTCCTTGGTCTTACCCATTGTGATGAATGACTAAGGGAATTTGGCCTACATGTTACCTCATATTTATACCCCTGTGAAACAGGAAGTCATGGTTGAACAATTTCCTGTTCCTAGTCACCCAAGTTTACTAAAAAAATGTAAAGTATCAATGGAAATATACTTAAAATATATTTTTCTCATATGAAATCATGGGGGGGGAGGGGGGGGGCTATAATTGTGCCACACATATATTTAACAAATATTATTGTTTGTTTGTTTTTATAAACCTGTGATGTGTTTGCAATTGTTTGATATCCATGAGAATAGAGTATTTTTGTGTATTTTTTTAACAAAAGATCAAAAGGTTAAACAATAAAGACAATTTTCACAGCCTTATTTGCTCATATTTATGAAAGGTGACAATATTAGCGGAGGGCACTGTAAATGCTGGCCTATATGTTTATTTAATATGTTGGCTTTGTGTATAAGAGAGCTGGTCATTTCATACTGTCAAGGGCTCAAGAGTCTGATTTGGGGTGTTGACCTGAGAAGGAAAGCAATCTAGATTGGGAAGTTCCTTTAGTACGTTGATAAACTTGTAAGAGTCTTGATGAGTTGTCATTGTTAGCAACAGAATAGATTGTGATACAGATGCAAAATGGATCTGGTATTTATAAAAAAAAATATCAAATGCTTTTGAGATTTTACTCTTCATTTGCACCATTCTTGAAGAAATGGTTAATCAGTTAATAACTAACTTACTATTAAGCAATAATAATTAATTAGTTGTTAGCAATGTGAAAATACATATTTAAACCAGTTAACAGAGAGCACCACCCAGTGGTCAAATATAGTAAAGAAAAAACTTCTATTTTTAAGGTAGGACAAAGCCTACCTTATCTAAAAGTTCTTCCCAAAAAGTTTATCTTCACAAAATGGTATTAAAAAATAAAAGGCTGCAGAAAGCAGCTATTTTGAATATAAAACATAAAGAAAAATACAACACAGAATCAGCGCTAAATTTCAGCATTTGTATACAATGCCGTTATATACAAATATCCCTTCAGATCGTTGTGTGTAAACAATGATTCTAGATCGATCGGTTTTAATTATAATTCTTTTACTTGGATACTATCTTCAGGTGTTTTTGTCTATTCCCTGGTGATATACACTGGTTTCGGAATGGCAAAAGTGACGACAGATCAATATGTTTATTACTATTTTTATATAAGCACTATCAATAGTATAAATGATTACAAACTTTCTCTTAGACAGACCGCTTGTTGGGGGAGTGTACCACTGTGACCGGGGTTTTCTCTATAGAGTAGCGAGTGTCCTAGGTAAACCAATAACAGGGTTTAACTCTAGCAATATCTTAAGACTATTGGTGAAACACAATGAAGGTGTATCTGCTCTTTAAATAAGAGTCAAGGACCTTTGTGTAATCACACCTGATGAAGGGGCGTGTCCCTGAAACGCGTAGTGGTGGCATATTACCGGCCTGGCCAGGCAAGTGTTTTGTTGCACTTATTTCAAGATAGATTGTCTTTAGTTTGTACTTTTAATCAACTATGTAAATGTTTTCCTTTCAATTGTAAGTGCTTTCTCTTAAGAGAGTGCCTATTTGTTGCTAGAAATCGTACTTTAAATAGCTGTATTCTACTGTTTAATAAGAATAGATACATATATTATTTTGATTCAGATTTTTAATGCTCAATATTGTAACTATACCTAATAGATTTATTAGTGGATACAACTATAACGTACCACATTTTTTCCTTTTGTGTCACAAATGTATCTTAAATGTGATTAATGAGTGTACAGCTTGAATACATGTTTTAATTTCATGTTATAGCTTCATGAATATATATAATAACTGTTAACCTCATTTAAAATTACACATTTTTTTCTGTGTCACAAATGTATCCTACATGAGATTGATGTATATATGAGAGGTACAGTATATATGAGAAGTAAATCTCCATATTTTATGTTAAACATTCTTTGATATATTAAATAATAAAAATATTCACACATTTTAGTGTATGGAGATATTTTATTTGTGCTTAAATTTAGCACTGTTTCTGTGATGTTGTTTTTGTGTGTGAAAATAAACGGTTACTGTTAAACCACTTTTCCCGTATTCAGGTGCTTGTCTGAAGGGGAATGATAGGCTCATTTTCCGTCTTACAGGCGAAATAATAGTAATTAAACTTGTTTAAAAAAAATGTATGCCTTAGAAAAGCTAAAGCTGTTTAAATTTATATTGGATTTCTCAGGAAATTAATGTTTGTCAGTCGTACATTTAGTGATGACGAATATAGCGAAATTCAGACCTTTTTTATTTGTGCCAAAGTGCAACACACAAAGTGCTAATCCAGTTTCACAAGAATAATTCCAGGGCTGAAAAAAAGCTGAATGCTGATACCTGCTGTCATATTCAGCATTTATTTGAGACATGAATAGCCGAATGTGCAAGTCTATGCTTGTGCACAACTTAAACTGCATTATGCATGCTTATTGGCTTATACAGACAAGCTAACAGCTGTATAGTAGGGATGGGTGAATGTTTCGCAACATTCGAAAAATGAAATGAATTTTAACACATTCGTTCATTCGAATTGAATTTTGAATGTTTACATAACATTCTAACATTCCATTTTTAGAATGTTCGGTTTACGATTACATTTGAAAATATTCGTTTTTGAAAAATTCAAATATATATTATATATTTGTAATAGTATTTCTAATGCTTTCTTTAAATGTAATATTTAAATTATGCAATATTTGAATTCGAAAAATTCGAATTTATATATTTGGAAAATGGCAGATAGATGGCGCTGGTCTGTAAAGTGATATTTCTCTATATAACAAAGAGAAAAAGGGCTTGAGGTGTGTGTAGAATCCAATTGATATAAGTGCAGTATACTCACTCCATAAGAAGTGGGAGTTCAGCTGCAGTGTAATGTGTCTCCAGAGTAATGTGATTCCCCGTGATAAAGGTATGGTATCAGAATCTCTCCAGAACCTGTTATTAGGTCTGCAAGCAAATGGAGACTCAAAATGACCAAAGGTGTTCAGTAAATCAAGAAAAAACAAAGTAGTAACTTACTCCATAAATAGGAGAATCCGGTTTGTCTCAGCAAAGAAGGATATCAGCAGTCTTCCAACTTGGATAAAAAGAAATGTATTTAAGCTCAACGCGTTTCAACTTTTAACAAGTCTTTTTCAAGAGCAATATAAAATCAATAAAAGCAAATAGCTGTGTATGATTGCTGTGTTCACAAGCCGATATATATACAGAGATGATGCTATCCAATTTCCTGTGTGTGACAGGAAGTTGGATTTACAATGTGCAATGCATTGCAAACAAAAATAAAAATAAAGAATATGGATTGGTGGCAGACTAATTATATACTTAGATTATTGTTAAAATTTCAAATGCCGATATTATCTTGATAAATTTGTAGTTAAAATACATAGTCTGGCGTCAATCCGATTTTTAACCAATCAGAAGAGGTATCTATAAGTTAACCAATCGGGAGTGGTTTGAGATTTAGTCCTCAAACAGGTAGTCTGTAGTGTATAAGTTCCTTTTCAGGTCCGGTTGAAGTCATGTGATTCAAGCAGCCAATCCGTGCGAAGTTGTGTAGTAAATGAAGACGGCCAATCTGTATGGAGTTTGCAAAGCTTTTCAGTATGCATATATTTGTAATAGTATTTCTATATGCTTTATTTAAATGTAATATTCGAATTATGCAATATTTGAATTTGAAAAATTCGAATTTATATGTTTGTAATAGTATTTCTAATGCTTTCTTTAAATGTAATATTCGAATTATGCAATATTCGTTCGAAATAGAAACATTCAAATTGATAAATTTGTATCTATTATGTATCAATTTACTAGATTCCCTACCACATGAACTATTGAACTTCTGAATAGTATTTGTTTAATAGAATGTTAAATTCTAAATGTCGAATGTGGACATTCGATCTATTTATAAACATTCAAATGTGAAAGTGACTTTCGAAAAATTTAAATATCATTCGATTATAGAATTTTTAAGAATATTCGTTTGTATCAACATTTGGATTTGTAATTCGAATTTCGGTAATAACATTCATTCTAACATTCAAATTCGGAAATTTACACATTCGCCCATCCCTACTGTATAGTTTGATGTTTAATTGACACAGGAATATGCCATTTTTAATAACAAAACTAAACCTATAAACTAAATAAATAAATGTTTAAACACTTCTTTTTTTACATATAACAAAAGAAAAACAAAACAAATAGAGAGCTAGCTTATCCGGTTTACACTACAAGTGGCTGGTTATTGCTACCCTGAGCTCGCAGTAGCAATTAGTGCTCAGAAAATTAACCAGAGGTCAGACATCTGATGAATTTTCCAAATAACACTTGTCCCCGAAATAAAGAATATTCTTTTTTAATATATAAAAAAACTGCAAAAAAATGCAGTTATGAGGAGTTAAAGGGACACTAAACCCAATTTGATTTCTTTAATGATTCAGATAGAGAATGCAATTTTAAGCAACTTTCTAATTTACTCCTTTTATCAATTTTTTTCTTTGTTCTCTTGCTATCTTTATTTAAACAAGCAAGAATATAAAGCTTAGGAGCAGGCCCATTTTAGGTTCAGCACCCTGTAGAGTGCTTACTTAGTGGTGGCTACATTTAGTCACCAATAAGAAAGCGTAACCCATGTTCTGAACCAAAACATTTGGGTTTAGTATCCATTTAAGGTTGACTGGTGCAGGGTGTTAGAAAAAAACGGCACTGAAAAGTGCCTTTACATAACGTTCTATGGGAACTTATATACATATATATTTATGCGTTAATATGTGTATATACACATATTAACACACAAATATATATGTATATATTCATACACATATATATTTACAATCTGTTGTCCATTGCTGCGCGACTTAACCACCTTTGCTGCACTTTCGCTGAAGTGATATTTTGCGCTCCACTTATAATCTAGCCCATTGTGTTTCATGCCTGTAAAATGTTTTGACTCTGAAAAATGGTATAAACTACTAGTTCCCAAATTGTCCTCAGAGAAAACACTTTTTAAAATATATTAAGATTTATTAAAAGTAAGAAGCTTTCATCACATTAAGGATGTTTTTTAAATAAATTGTACACCCTTACAAAATTGACCTTATAATTCTTATATGAAGCCACACTTACATTGTCCCTCCAGGGAACTCCAATTTCAGCATAAAATAAACTCAACTAATTTGTTTACAGCGGCTCTGCAATGCTTTTCCGATGGACACAATTGACCTTCTACAATGTTTTGTTCGCTGAGGTTTGATGATACCCACAAGCAAGTCAGTGATAGTGCTGAGAAGCAGCTGGTTAAAAAAAAAATGTTCTCAGAAAGGGTCACAATATCCTAATTTCCACATCAGAGAATTACTGAGTTTTGTCAAACCTCTTTTTACTCAATATTTAAAGGGACATAATATTTGAAAAATGACATGATCTTGTTACGCAATAATTTTAAAACTAGTGACCCTGCACTACTGTGTATTTAACCCTCACAAAGGGGTTTAGCACACAGAATAAGTATTTACTTGGGACCCCATAGCACCACAGGAGAAAAGTTTAATATATTTAATACCAATCAATGTATTTGTTATAATTACAAAAATGTTGCACTAAACTTCTTAATGTGGTAGCTATTTCAGTCTGGCACATTTATAAATACTGACACATAGATCTAGTTACATTTAGGCTTTACAAGACATTTGTATGTTCTTTGTATCCATCAATTCTGCAAGTAAGCAAAGTCATATATCCACAACATTTTCTGTAAACACAAATTGTTAACTACTTTAAACTATTTAAAAAAGCCAGCCCTTATGTAGCAGTCATTATTAAAAAAAAAAGGATTCTTTTTAACTGGCTGTCAGGTGTTAGATTTCTAGTCTGATGACAGGAGAATTTCATAGAATATGGAGACACTATTTTTTATCATTAGGCACCGTATGCAGATAGCTAGGTCAAGTGTGGAATTCACAAAGCTTGATGAACTAACTTTGGGTTGGATTACAAGTAGAGCACTAAATTATTGTGCTCCCGCAAACTGCAAATTTGCCCGTTTGTGGGAGCTTGATAATTAATCAGCCATTACAAGTGGCTGGTTATTGCTACCGCAAGCTAAAATTTTCTAAAAGTGCCACAAATGCCCTCAAAAATTCTAAAAGTGACCCAAATACACTAGGTAGTTTTGGGGCTTTAAAGTTGGTGGGAGTGGGGTGTTAGAAAAAAAACAGCACTGAAAAGTGCCTTTACATTGCAATGTAACATATTAACACATAAATGCTGCCCATCGCTGTGCGACTTACAATCTTTGCTGTGCGAGGTTATGATGCTGTCTCTGACGGCATCAGAACGAGGCTCCCATCAGAGCATATAGAAGCGTGCTCTCATAAATGCAATGCTTCCTAGCAATGCGCTTAACTTGTAATACCAGCGCACATTTTCGTGTGCTTGTATTACTGAGTGGAGCGCTAATATATTTAGCGCTCCCATTGTAATCTAGCCCTTTGTAATTAACACTTTGGGGAAAAAATTTTTTTGCAGCAGATGCTGTATGCTGTCAGCATTTAGTGATGTTGAGCGGACATGATTCTCTATAAAATCTATTTGTTAAATCTTCTCCAATATCTTCTCTGTATGCTGTAAACATATTACAATATTAGTATTATATTACAATATTAGTATTATATTATAAGGAAAAGGGGGCTGTACACTAAGAAATTATTCAGAAAAAAATCAAGTGAAAGACACTTGCAAAGCGTGTACTAACTAGCACTCACAACACTTTTAGGTATATTTAGTAGGTGGACAGGAATAGATCATTCCCCGAAAGAGGGGGGTAAAACTTACTTTTAATTAATATAATAAAATAAACTATTTAAAACCACAATGTGGACAAAATGATGCAGTATTGCAAACTATTGTGACCGTATGCTTGACCATATATACTAGTATTGAGGGGGCTAGAGTATTATTCCAGTAAGGTAGTAGACCTGGGTGTCCCCCAGTGACCTATGTACCCCAGCTAACGTGAAACAGATAACTCGCAGGTGTGATGTCGAGACCCAATTTTAAATAAAAGAAAAGAAAGGGGTTGTATATTGAGTCCAACGTATAAAGGTTGGATTCACTCACTGATTAAGTTTAGAGGAATAAAGGGAATAGTATTAGGAACAGTTTCCTCCCCTGTGTGGTCACTCCAATGGTCGATGTTCATGCGTATAATTATGAACTTAATCACATAAAATACTGTGAATAAATAAGTGAGTAAAATTAAGATGTTAATATTATGGTTGGATCATATAATGAAGAATATAGTAAGCGTTTTTCAGATTATCGTATGGCCTCTATCTACTCTAGACCAAATATGCATTGTATGGGACTGTTAACCTAAAATTTGCAGACTATAATATATTGGGGCATATTTAACCATGTGTGAGCGGATATGCTACAAAGTAGCGTATCATGTCCGCTGCACTTCGCTGTCCATTAATAAATGCCGACAGCATACGCTGTCTGCATTTATCATTGCACCAGCAGTTCTTGTGAACTGCTTGTGCAATGTCACCCCTTGCAGATTCGCGGCCAATCGTCCGCTAGCAGGGGGTGTCAATCAACCCGATCGTATTCTGTCCTCCGCCTCAAAGCAGGTGGACAAGTTATGGAGCAGCGGTCTTTAGACCGCTGCTTCATAACTTCTTGATAACTTCTGTTTCTAAAGAGCCTGAAGGCTCGCTGGAAACAGGAGGCCTCAAGCTCCATACGGAGATTGATAAATATGCCCCCATTGTCTCTAGCTTGGAGTAGGTAAGGTAGTCACCACTGCAAAGTATTAGTATTAGTGGTATGAGAGCGTATTAGCCGCCGCCTTCTTTCCGGCTATTTATAGGCTGATTCTTTGACGAAAAATAAGATAGGCACAAAAATTTAAAGGGGAGGGCAGATACTTAAAATATTCTCTATACTGTTGGCATATGGAGTTATTCTACGCAGCACCATACAATAAAGAAGCAGCAACATCAAATAATCTATTAAATAACCACCCTCCTTTCCAAAGTCCTAGTTCAGTCTCTTTATTAGTCAGTTCAGAATGAAGTGCCAAAGACAGGAGTCATGCGATGTATCAGACAGCCCCGTATCACAATACTACAGCTCTACCTATGGCAGCAAGTCCTTGGCTGGAAGATGCCTTACTATCTATCACAATAATCACAGCACTGCTATGCATTAGATGTACAAGAGCCTCCACTGTATCTCGTAGGCAGGCTGAACCAACACATTAAAATATAATCTGCTCCTGCTATAGCAATTTAGCAAAAATACTTAGCAAGAAAAGGAAAAAGCTACTCAGAAAGCTTTGTCATTCTGTCCATAATGAAAGGAAGGGGTAGAGTTGCTGTTGGTTTAGGACCTGGCTTCCAGACAGCCCTAAATGCTGTGCCCTGTGCACCCCCTGGGAATTAAAGGTGGCAAAGCAGCAGGAGTAACCTTGCCAACACAAATACCTATTCTGCATCACTTTTCTGAAAGGTTTGAACATTTAAAATGCAAATTCCAAACTTGGCCGGTGAAGCAATGAAAAAGATCTGAGAACTGCTGTACACAGGGAAGGGTGGGGGTGAGGGGATATTAGCAGGGTATGGAGAGGTGATATTAATAACACAAAATACCCATATTCCAGCAGCAAATTCTACTGCTAATTCCAGCCACAAAATATTTAAAGATACAGTGTACCTATAAAAACAAGATTTGGTTACAGACAATTACAGCTGTACAGAGGGAATTGCAGTCTAATTGCCGGTGTTGTATATAACACAGTAATGGCATGTGAGGACAGATTGCTGAATCCTTTTCTCGGGGGAGGCACACATTTTATTCCCACGCATATAAATAGTCTGATCACTGCACTGGGATTTATTTACAACACAATAAATAAAGGGCAAATATTTCCGCTGGTGCAATAAAATCTGCAAAACAATTAGAAGCAGCATAAAACAGTCAAAATATTGTTATGGGATTTTGATTTGTTTTATATTTAGTGATTTTGTAAGATCATCGGGCTTGCTAAACATTAAGTTTAATAATGAAAAATTTGATTAATCTAGCATAAAAGCAAGGATAATCCTTAAGGGCTTCCAAATGCAGTTGCAGTATTGCTCCTGTAGGTGGCACTTGCTTTCCAGGTCTTTTTTTTTGGTGTTTATGGAGATCGGGTCACTTATGGGGAGATAGCAAACTCTGTTTGCCCAATGACCTCTCTTTTGAAAGAGGTTATATGACATAGCTCACTCTCCAGAGCTATATAATTATTATCTTGCTTTGTGATCACACAAACTCATTGCACTCTGACCCATACAGCCAGAGATAAAACCCCTGACGCCTGCTTCCATATTATTTTAGTGTGCGTCCCTTGAGGATGAGTTCTTTGACAGTAACAAATAGATTGCCTAACTGGAAATTGTGTTTATAATAACGTATGTGACAGAGCAGGTGTTTGTCAATGAACGTCACTCATGCCAGACTATATTAAAAGTTTATCATTACTACTAATGATTTATATGACACTAACAAATTCCACAGAGCAGTATAAATGGGAATGACAGACTAAAACCTATAAATAACTTGATTTATTAGTATTATGTGTTTCTTCCCAGCAGTTCCTATGTAAAGAAAAAAATCTCACTCTATGTTAAAGCCATAAGTAGGGGCTTGTCTCTACAACAATTTAACCTAATAGTGATACCAGTTATAAGTTTGCTAAACATTAGGAGCTCTTGTTACAAGGTTAAAGGGATAAAATGATCTCCATGTACGAAGCAGCGATGCTGCGTCTGGAGCCCTTGCGGGGCAGGTTAACACATGTGAGCCTTCTTCCTTCACCACCTATGAGGTGGCAAAGCAAAAATCCCCCTGAACTCGCTCAATCAGGGTGATTGACAGACCCTTTTCTAGGGCGGGCTTTACACACTGACTTGAGCATGTAATGATACACACAGGCAAAAGACGAAAAAGGATCCGTTGCCCGTATGCTGCGAAGGTGAGCGGACAACTTCTCCAGTTGAGAAGCTTGTCCACTCACCTTACAATACAGGAAGCCCAATGCGTTAGAGCATTTTTATTATTGTACAATTTCTTGTATATTTTTACATATTGATCACAAGCTTGCACTTATTTTAAAAGATAACAATTTCGGAGCATTAACTGGTATTCGCAATGTGTTTTTCCAGTGAGTACAAAGCTCAAATGATTAAAGGGACACTGAACCCACATTTTTTCTTTTGTGAGCATGCAATTTTAAGCAACTTTCTAATTTACTCCTATTATCAAATTTTCTTCATTCTCTTGCTATCTTTATTTGAAATGCAAGAATGTAAGTTTAGATGCCGGACCATTTTTGGTGAACAACCTAGGTTGTTATTGCTGATTAGTGGATAAATTCATTCACCAATGAACAAGTGCTGTCCAGGGCCCTGAACCAAACAAATAGCTTAGATGCCTTCTTTTTCAAATAAAGATAGCAAGAGAACAAAGAAAAAATGATAATAGGAGTAAATTAGAAAGTTGCTTAAAATTGCATGCTCTATCTGAATCACAAAAGAAAAAAAATTGGGTTCAGTGTCCCTTTAAGCCAAATGCTGAAGCACTTGACAGTGATGCAATATATCAATACAAAGCTGAATAGAAATATTAACTGAACTTCTCTAAGTAAAAAAGGAAGATATTTTACCTCAACATTTCCTCAGTAAAGAAACTGTAAGATGACAGCAGCTAAAAGATAACTGTTTACTGAGCACTTACTATTGTTATTACTTATTATTATTATTATTATCGGTTATTTGTAGAGCGCCAACAGATTCCGCAGTGCTAACTTACTATTGTGAGCTGAAGACATTTTGAGATAAAATATATTAATTTTTCACACAGAGAAATTCAGGTGATGTTTTCTTGTCACCTATTTACAGGAATGCTGCATCATTTTCAAATGATTTAAAATATGGGTATTATGTCCCTTTAATAATCCTTACGCTGGAAGTTTATAACCTCCTAAAAACCACACAAAACCTTTAATCTCCGATATTTACAATTTAAAAACTAAATGGTGAGGAGTAACAACAAGCAAAATGATTTAGAGATTACATCCCAGGCTATAGGGTCTGTACAATGATCCCTTTTCATTGTGTGGAGTAATTATGAGAGGTGACGTGAGTGCAATTAACCTGTTGTGTTCCAGAACCATAGAGATATGTGTGTATGTCTCTCTAAGGGATTTGAACAGAGGTATTGTCATTATAGTGGGCTTGTGTTTCTATTAGTTTATTGATTTTGCAAAAAAAATATATTTTCTTCAATATGGTATCCTAATGTCACCCAATGTCAGTATGTTTTGCCCATGTGCAAAACCATTGTTCCATTCTAAAACTTTTTGTGGTACTCTCTAATAAATCAAAAAATCATTTTAGCTGTAGAATTTTCTAAGTGAAAAATGGCCTTGTCAGTGTGATTAAAGGGACATGAAACCCAAAAATTTCCATTCATAATTCAGATAGAGAATACAATTTTAAACAACTTTCTAATTAACTTCTGTTATGTAATTTGTGTTCTCTTGGTATCAATTATTGAAGAAGCAGCAATGCAGTACTGGTTTCTAACTGAGCACATGAGTGAGCCAATAATAATCGTTATATATCTGCAGCCACCAATCAGCAGCTAGAACCTAGGTTATTTGCTGCTCCTGAGCTTACATAGATAAACATTTCAGCAAAGGATAACAAGAATAGGAAGCAAATTCAATAATAGAAGTAAATTGGATAGTTGTTTAAAATTGTATTCTCTATCTGAACCATGAAAGAAAAATGTTGGGGTTCATGTCCCTTTAAGTAAACAGTATTTGGATTATAGTCAAGCATACAGGACTGGCAGATATTATTTTTCACCAAAATTATAATGCAAAAATAGGAAAAACTATGAAAAATAGCAGACTTTGATCCAGTCGACATAAAAAAAGGCTCATCTGCCAATAATGATAAACTAATGGATTGTGATCGATCCCCTATGTTTTTAACCTTTGCTTAAAGGGACAGTCTACTCCAGAATTTTTTTTGCTTAAAAAGATAGATAATCCCTTTATTACCCCAGTTTTGCTTAACCAACACAGTTATATGAATATACTTTTTAACTCTCTGATTACCTTGTATCTAAGCCTCTGCACACAGCCCCCTTATTTCAGCTATTTTGACAGACTTGCATTTTAGCCAATCAGTGCCCTCTCATAAGTAACTCAACAGGCGTAAGCACAATGTTATCTATATGGCACACATTAACTAACACCCTCTAGCTGTGAAAACTGTCAAATCTATTCACATAAGAGGCGGCCTTCAAGGGTTTAGAAACTAGCATATGAGCCTCATTATGTTTAGCTTTTTACCAAAAAATACCAAGAGAACAAAGCAAATTTGATGATAAAAGTAAATTGGAAAGTTGTTTAAAATTACATGCCCAATCTGAATCTTGAAAGTTTAATTTTGACTAGACTGTCCCTTTAAAGGGACAGTCAACACCAGAATTTGTGTTGCTTAAAAAGATAGATAATCCCTTTATTACCCATTCCCCAGTTTTGCATAACCAACATTGTTATATTAATATACTTTTTACCGTCCGCTGTAATTACCTTGTATCTAAGCCTCTGCAAACTGTCCCCTTATTTTAGTTCTTTTGACAGACTTGCATTTTAGCCAATCAGTGCTGACTCCTAGGTAACTTCACGTGCGTGAGCACAATGTGTTATCTATATGACACACACAAAACTAACGCCCTCTAGTGGTGAAAAACTGTCAAAATGCTTTTACATAAGAGTCAACCTTCAAGGTCTAAGAAATTAGCATATGAACCTCCTAGGTTTAGCTTTCAACTAAGAATACCAAGAGAACAAAGCAACATTGGGGATATAAGTAAATTGGAAAGTTATTTAAAATGACATGCCCTATCTGAATCATGAAAGTTTATTTTGGACTTGGCTGTCCCTTTAAGCATGCTGTTAAAGTCAGTTCCAGAACATCAACACACTACTAAGGCATACTGTATATGTCCAGTCAAAGTTTGTGTTTGTGATTGGGAAGGAGGCTGCACTAAATAGCTGATATTTTCCCAGGTGGTTTGTGCCCCCACTGTTTTGGATATTTGCTCTACAGTATAGGGAGAGATAGGGGCTGGCAGGGACTCCCACACAAGAAAGTGTCTCTTCTAATATTTTCTGTACGCACAGTTTTAATTATTTGCTGAACGTTCAATTAGACAATATTAATAAGAAACATTTTGTGCAACATATGATGTAATTAAAAGCATATATTTTAGAAAGAACTGGATTAACCTTCATTATTCAGATAGAGCACACAATTTTAAACAGCTTTCCAATTCACTTCAATGATCTAAATGTGCACACTTTCTGAGGCATCAGTGCCTACTGAACATGTGGAAGATTCACACAAAATACATATGTGCATTTTGTGATTGGCTGATGGCTGTCACATGATGCAGTAGGAGGGAAAATAGAACTAACTTTAAAATTTGTCAAAAAGAAATCTACTAGTCATTAGAAATTAAGATTAAGCGCCGATTTATGAAGGGCCGAATGGCACCTGATGTCCCTATTTCCGCACAAGCCTTCAGGCTCGTCGGAAACAGCAGTTAAGAAGCAGCGGTCTTAAGTCTGCAGCTCCTTAACTAGTCCACTGCCTCTGAGGCTGCGGACATCAATCCGCCGATCCTATATGATCGGGTTGATTGACACCTCCTGCTGGCGCCCAATTGGCCACGAATCTGCAATATTTGTGATATGGTATTAGCTTTAACTGTGCATGGAGCATACATGCATATCCCTTGTGTATAGGGTTGTCAGCTGACCTCAACAAAAATACTGGACAATCTGTCAGTGGCTGGACATGATGGTAGGGTCACACAACACATCCCCAAAAGCTCTACCTTAGCCCACACTCCTAATCCCACAATGCTTATTTTTCCCAACCAAGCAGTCATTTCAACCCTTGGCCGCCAGTAACTTGACTGCCTCACACTACTTTCTGCCCCATATTTGTAATAGGTTGAGGCATAGGAGACGTTTTACATTTAGCAAACACTCAGAGACTTTTAAGTGTTTGCTAAAATACTGGACTGTCCATTTTGATACATCTGGTAACCCTAGTGCATCAGCAAATATTGCATTGTTGTTGGTTCAATTTGAATCACGTACAGATGGCATTCTGGCAAGTTATTTAAATACCAGTACACAGGGCATATGTATAGATACTCAGGGCATAGTAAAAGCTATCCATTAAACAGAGATAGCTTTAACTAGAAGTATTTTTGATAATGGATGGGTATTGCAAAAATGCTTCTATTCAAAACTGAACAGCAGTCATGTGAAGTTTCAGTGGTATGTACTGTATATACATGAACAAAAATATTAAGGCTTTCTATTTATATTGTTACAATTTTTTTAATTTAATTCATCTTTTATAAAAAACGAAAAATCCATAATTCAGTAAATCCCATTTCCTTGCACCACCTTCATTATAACTATGCACCTTTATGCATTCTTTATATTGCTTGAGGGATAGTATCTGTTTCGTTTGTTTATGCCTGAATGTGCGTGAACAGCTGACGGTAACAAATCGACTGACACAGCAGGGATACTGTATGTGTTAATGTGTGTGAGTTCCTGACATTAACAAATGGTTTGGCACACCAAAAAGAAAAGTACATGTTAAAAAATTCAACAATGCCAAGATTAGAACAAATTGTGCATAGCTCTAGAAATTGTGCATACAAATGTATGGGGATATGGAAATGATCGTACATCTAAAATGTGGGTAAAGTATTACACATGTTGTTATGTTACCTTCACCAATGTGTCTCTTGTAACGAGTGATTTTACCAGGAGAAAGGTGGAGGAGATCGAAGAAAGAGTTTTGGGGAATGTAGAGGAAAAGAACAAAGTGATTAATGTGACAGGCTTAGAGGAGAACAAATTGATAGAAAACAAATAAATGTGCAGATGAGATTGACAGATGAGGCAGACGGTGTAGCGGTCATCTGCTAAGCTTAGAGAGCAATTGATTAAAATTCTGGTTAATAAAGAGTCAGCGTTTTCTGAGGGGTTGTAAATGAGATACAGTAACCTAGATTCACTAGCAGAAGGAGAGGTTTGTTTTAATAATAAATGGTCATTCAAATATTGTTTACACATTCATAGTATTCATATGCAAAGGGAACATTACTTCATTTGTATTCTCTCATGTATGTAAAGGAAATAGCAGCAGTTATTTCAGTTATAGGTGAACAAGGTAAAAGGGATATGAAACACAATTTTTTTATTTCATGATTTAGGTAGAGTTTGCGATTTTAAACAACTTTCTAATTTACTTCTATTATGAATTTTTCTTTCTTCTCTTGGTATCTTTTGTTGACCAGCAGGGATGTAAGCTTAGGAGCTGGCCCGATTCTGGAGCACTATAAGGCAGCAGTTTTGCAATAATGTTATCCATTTGCAAGAGCATTAGATGGAGCACGATTTCCTGCCATGTAGTTCTCCAGATGCCTACCTAGGTATCTTCAACACAGAATAGCATGGAAGCAAAGCAAATTTGATAATAGAAGTAAATTGGAAACTTTTTAAAAAGTGTATGCTCTGCCTGAATCACAAAATACATTGTTTGGGTTTAACATCCCTTTAAATTAAAGCTTAGTGCATGTCTGGGTACAATTAGCGGCTGACAGAACTGACTCTTAAAACAAACAAACAGTCTATTTAGCACAGGAACATTTAATTCCATAAAGGAAAAAAAAGCACTGCATTATATTTTGAAATGTTCTGTTTTAGGTGAAATAGAGACGCATTTTGAGCACAGTGTTGTTTTATTCTGTGCATCATTGCTAACAATATGTATAGTTACTTTAACACATTTAAAATTGTTATACTGCAAATCCACAGCAGTTCATAGATATAGCCCTTTAAGACCATGTAATGTATACACAGATCTAAGCAATAATGGTCTAGTATTAGGCAAGGTTGCCAAGGGCTAGTAGGTCGCTCTGTCCTATCCCTCCTTCCGCTTTTTCTCTGTATTCAGGTCCTGTTGCTCTTAATGAAACCTTGTACTGCCAACGCCAAAACACTGTCCACAATCAGTCTGACATCCTAAACCTGCCCCAGAGGGCCACTCAATTTGAACCACCCCAGTTTTTCTCCAGGCCTCCCAGATATGGGAACAGGCCCGAAATGAGCATTGGGCATACATGGCATTTGCCCAGTGGGCCAGGGTCATTTGTAGGCTGGTTGCCTTAGTGTCCATTATTATTATTTGTGCATTATGCAGGGCACCCCCTGGCTTGCCTCAATCTGCCTTGCCGTGTCTGTGAGCCAAGCCAGCATTACATCAGAATTATCCTCCTCACAATGACTAGCTCTGAAAGCTGCTAAATGACTCCCTGATGACCATAAAAAGCACACCCAGACATGGCCTGCACCATCCATGAACCAGCCTGATCCCACTCACAATCTGCCTGCTCCGCCCTGGGACACAGAACACAGTTATCAAAAACTTCCCGGCATGGAGAGAAATTCTGCCAAAATGTTTTTATTTAGTTATTTTTAAGCATTATATTGTAATGTATGAGTCTGTTCTTTACATCCAGCAATAAACAGCTCTCAAGCTAAAATGGACCTTTGTAAAATGATTTCTCACACCACTGACAAGACTTGTTAGATAATCTCACCAGACCTATGAGCTTTAGAGAATCACATTGTGAGTGTCCACCCTGAGAACAAAATACTAAATGTTTGTAGGTGTATCAACTTGTGCCTAATATTACATTCAATGTAGTCATTTTTGTATTAAAATGAGCTACAGTGAAGTACCATATTCAAAGTCAATGAAGTCTATTTATGCATGGTAGCACTGCATTAAAAAGCATAAAAAAGAAAGCATTTAAAGATGTCATTTTGATTTTGAATTGCTGGACTCTTTTGGAGTGGCCAATAGGAGGCAATCTTTTTAAGTAAAACATGAGACTCTCTATAACATTGCCCTGTTCTCAATAGGGTTGCAACCCAGTATTTTTAAGATTCAGTTAAATGAAGAAAATAAAGAATAAATATAGAAATGTAAGCTTTATGGTGATAAAACTTATCCTAAGTGTGTTGAAATCTAACTATAAATAAATAAACATTTAAAATCAGCCCTAGCTGATTTATTTTCTGAGTAATACTGTATAATTAATTATGATTATTTATGCTAATGAGTATGGCTATTATTCCCCCCCTCCAAGAAAGGTGGTAACCCTAGTAACCCCCCTAGTGTATACCGCTTAAATAAATAATTAACTGACAACAAATATTGGGTTGAAAAGGCCGCAGCACAACTTTATTAAAACTTTATAAATACAATTAATATCCAGTTTAAAACCATAAACCAAAGTGCTTGCCCACATAAAACCACGTGTTGGCAAGCTCAGCCAAACAAGCCCACAGTTCTGAAACTCTCCCCCCCCCAGCTTCCGCAGCAGGAGGTACCACTAGCCACTTATTGACCTAAAATAGGCAAACACCCACCACAGCAAGGCCTAACGCTGAGTACTATCCATAAGGGCTTTCCTTAACGTTGAAAATAAGTAAATGTTTTCCAACTTCATTTAAATGAACCCCTTCAACTCTAAAGAAGCAACTTTCAGACTCCCCTTTGAACTCAACATGGTGAATGCTAAACCCACCCAACCTGACCACAAAACCAGTAATTACTCTGTTAACTTTCTTTCAAGAGGCTTCCAAACTTTTAACATCCCAAGCCACCTTCCATACTAGATGTGGTTCAATTTCAGAAAAAAACGACAACTAGACTGCATCAATCTACTTATGTCCCGTTTTATGCTGTCAATCAGTTCCTTCTGGGTCATGAAACCAAGTTCACTCCCTCCTGCGTGAATCACTATAACGAAAGTCGACCAGAATAGATGAGCATAATCTGCTATCAATATAAAAATTTAATTCCCCCTGAGTCCCCTTACTCTAAACAACTTAAAGCTGACATCAATCTGGAACCATACCGACTAGATTCCTTTTTCTGTAGCGACAGCTGTCCTTCTTGCCCAATAAACATAAGAATGGCCAACAATCCAACATATCACCGGACCTGCCAAGAAACCGTAAAAACAAACTAAGCACTCATCACCGGCTTCACATACCCTTTAAAGCTCTCTGACTTACACCTTCTTATCCACTTAATCACATCCTCCCCCAAACCTCTGCTAAACGCCTCCTTCGCTGATCCGATCAGAAATAAGTGGGAACCAAACTCTCTACTTGGTAATCCCAACATTCATAGTACCCAACGGAAAACTGCCACAAATTGGAACCTAGATAAAGTAGAACCATTAATGTAAATCCAAAAAGACCCCTAGACCTAATAACTGGACACAGCACCCACCAGAAAACACTCCCCCCCAACCAAAAACAACTGAATCAACGTGACTTTCCCAAGTCTATTAGTCTTCGAATTTCAACTTCACTCCCCACAACCCATACGTCCCCAAACTGCAAGCCACCCCACCCCTCCAACTTATTAACTGACACCAATTTGGAAATTCTGAATGCCCTGAAAAAAGCAAAGACAAAAGCTTTCCTAAACAACTCATTTTCGAAAGCTGATGAGCAAACACCCGGTAACAACAGCGAAAAAATTAAAATGCCTTACTTAAACAAATGCTACAATTGGCCATCCTAACTGAAAATAAAACCTTTGTAAAATCCTCCTGCTCCAAAAGCTGAAATAAAAAGGCTAAGGATGCCAAACTTCTCTTCACCAAAGCTCTAGAAACTCCAAGTTCTTGTCACTCGTCAATCCACCTCAAAAGAATCCACACCTTGCCATGGCCTAAAAACTGACCACCACTTCTCCAAATCCTCCAACCACTGGCTCCAAACCTGCTTGTAAGCTCTCCAAGTTCCTTGAGCTAAAGCTCTCCTCACTAATGACATTAAACCTGGGTACCTAAACACCAAAGCTCTGCTAGGCATCTCATCCCCTCCAGATCTGCCTCTGGAGTTGCAATCCAAAACTTGTCCCACTGTGAATGAAACAAAGCATCAGCAATGCCGTGAGATTTCCCTGGAACATACATCCCCCAAAACAGTACATTAAAGCGCAAACATTACAAAACACTCTGAGGAGCTTCACAATGGTGGGGGAGGTGGGAAATTGGCCAATAACCTGTTAAGTGTGTGCACCCTCCCAGATTATCTGAATGGAATACCACCCTCTTATTTTCTAACTCAGAATGCAAGATTTTAATGGCTGCAACTAGAGGATAAAGCTCCAAGAACACCAGGTTAGGAGTTAACCCAGTCTCAACCCAAGCCAAAGGCCAGGAGTCAGCACACCACTTACTCCTGAGGTATGCCCCAAAACCATGGGCTCCCATCACATCCGTGAACAAATGGAGATCATCCCCTGCCAAAAACTTTTGCTGAATAATCACCACACCATTGAATTCTCACAAGAAATGCACCCATACCAGGGTCATCAAGTCTTCCTTGAAGTTACACATCAAGTAAATCCTGTGTTTGGCAGCCTTCACCCCTTCCGTATCCAAGGTTAATCTTCTGAAAAAATCTTCCCCACAGAAATGACTCAAGAAGCAAAGTTAAGCTTGCCCAGAAGAGATGGCAGTTTGCACAATTTAACCTTATGCATTCCAAAGAACCCCTCGAGAACCCCCACCAGAAAAGTCACTTTCTCCATAGGCAGCTTAACATTCCCTAGAAAGCAAATCTATTTGGATCCTCAAATAACTCAATTAAGTCACTGGACCTTTTGTCTTGTCAGCTGCCACTAGAATCACAAAGTCGCCCGCAACTTTCATAATGCTGTCATTAGGCACCCACAATCATCAGACCCGGCTGGGCCCATGAACAGAAAGTCATCTAGATAGTGAATGAGGGAAGACAACTTACACTTTATGCTAGGTCTTCAGGCGCACTAATTTGTTGAGCTCAAATTTTGTTTGTGCTCAAGCGCAAGTGTTTTCTTTCAACTTGCTATATACATGCTAGTTAGTGTGGTCTGGATATTGGTAATTGCGCCCTGCGCCAGCAATAGCGTGCCACTTGTAATCCCCAGTGTAGGGTATCATAGCCAAGAGCGTACCTAAGGGATGTTGTGCTGCTGTTTGTTTTAACTTTGTGGCATTTACGGAGGAGGAGCTGCACTTAACTTTTTATGTCCAGGACAGAGATCCTTCCTCTTTTCGCTTGTGGACCCTAGAAGCTTCCCCGCCCTCTCTCCCCTTTTTGTTGCTAATTGATGGCAATCGTTATAGTATCCTCCTTAGGAGGGCCTTTTAGTTTCTCTAAGGCCAGAGGAGGGTTATTCTAACTGTCTGTAAGCCTGAGGACAGCAGTTTCAGTTCCCCAGGTTTCAGTACATTGTTGGATTCACTGATCCTGGAGCTACTGGTTTAGAGTTTTTCTGTTTGCTTAGGCAGTTGGTCTGGGCCCCGGCTGCTGCTGATTGAGAAGTTGAGTAATAGCCATTGTAGAAGGGGTGACATCAACAGATTTGAGTCCAGGGATATGCCTCCTGGGTTGTGGTGGGCCAAACAACTCCTTAAGATCTGTTTCTATTTGTTGCATTATGGCTGAGCTCCGCTTGACGTCAATAGCCTGGGCCTCTGACCATTCTTTTTTTAGGGGTCAGTACTTAGGCCCCAATTGCTGCCACCCAGTTTAATAATATTTAAGAAAGTTGCACCTGCTGTATTATTTCTGTGTTTCAAAATAAATATGACCCACAGGTTTTTACTTCCAATACTGTTGTCATGGTTTTTATTTATTAGTGTTGCAAAACTGTTATGGTTCTTTAGTTAGTGTTAAGTAGTTATCACATTTCCATACCTCCCAACATTTGTGACTAAGAATGAGGGATACAGGAGGTTGATAGGAGCCCATCACCATTTTGTGAGTGGAGCCGTGTTTGGAGGGGAGAGATCATGGGTGGTTAGTTGGTGGAATTGTGGGCGTTTCTAGGTGGTCTGTGGGTGTGTCAGTGCAGTTTGTGGGTTTTTCTAAATATTCCATGTGTGGGGCTAAGGGGAATTCTGTAAAGAGGGGCATATGGCTGTCACAGAATCGGGGACTGTACCTCTCAAATAGGGACAGTTGGGAGGTCTCGGAATGATATGGCATTTAATCCCTTAATTTTTTTTCACAGTTTTGCACACCTAATATTTTGCAAATAATTTCCAAACTGAGGAGGCATGGTTATCTGGGATGTCTGATATGCTAAATAAATGTAACTTTACTAAACTATTTATAACACAATTTTATTTGTAATAGACACATATACATATAAAATACAGGACTCTGCAGCATGAAGAAGTGATTGGCACAATAAACTGAAGTTATATTGCTTGCTGATAGCAATAATCACAGACAGAGATTCTCCGTCACACATAAGGGTCAGTTGCCAGGGGAGACGCAACTTGGGATGTAAAGAGGTGACTCAGTAAGTGGCAGAGTGATGAAGATTTGGTCACACAGGAGTGGAGCAGCTGGGAGTGGGGTAAAGGAGAGGTGACGGTAGAACTGTCTCAAAGATAAACAGTCTGGTCCTATAATACAATTTATCCAGGAAAATTACAATGTATCGCTGGACAGTCAAGGTGTTAAATTTACACTGTCAGTGCTGAGATGTTCATACCCCTATGCTAAAGATGCTTTAGCTGTTTGCACTAATTTAAACATCAATTTTTTTTCTGTAAAAATGCCCACACAAATCATACCTTGTTTTTTTTCAGTAGACAAAGCAATTTTAAAAGATCTTTAGTTGCAGGAATATCCAACAATGGCAAAAAAAACACCTTACATAATGCAAAAACAAACAGTGATTTAGGTTAATTTTCTATAATCTGCATGGTATTTAGCATTGGAGTTATTATTTCTTAAATATTTCAAAAACAAAGTTTATAGTTTCACATTAAGCATGTATCCACCTTCTCAAAACTCTAGTATTTAAGAGTATGTACACATATTACTCAAAATTCAGAACTGAAAATTTTAAGATTTTTTTCCAACATTGCATATTTATAGAAGAATATGAGCAAAAAAAAATAAAAAAATAACCATAGAAATATCAGTTACATTTTAAGTTAATCAACATTCTGATTTCCCATAGGGGTGTCAACGTATTTTGACAATGTACACATGATCATATACCTTTCTAAACTCATTTAGATTATTCAAAATTAGTTAAAAAATGACAAACGTGAAACATACTAAAAATGTACACAGAATTTTTAAAAATGTAATATATTATTACACTCATTAGTCGTCTTATTTATTTACGTATTTATTTATTTGCATATTTTCATTTTTTTTTTTAAAGTTTAGAGAAATAAGGATCTATAAGCTATGGCATCAACAAAAACAAATCATAGAAGTTGCTGTCATATTTAATGTTATTATTGCAATAACTCGACAACTATAAGGATACAAAACAACTCTTTTAAATTAGGGTTCTTATGATGCAGTTCTATGGTGAAGGGGTAGTGAGGCCCCCCAATATAGGACTGATTCTGACAAGAATGTGTCATTGTTATGACAATCAACTGACAGCTGGACAGGCATGGGTCTGCTCTTTTGAAAGAGGAGGACAGCCTTTTTTAAATAAAGGGTCTCCTCTTTCAAAAGAGGCAGCCCATGCTACCTAGAGGGATATTAGGTATGTTGTATGATTTTTTTTAGGGGTTAAGGACTCCTTTGGAGCCCCTATGCCACCCATGCAGTATATGCATTAGGCATGTGATTGTCATTTTTATGGAAATTAACCATTAATGACAGTAGTAGAGTCTCAACCTGAAAAGAGAGGGCACCCCTCTTTCAAAAATCAGATCTCATGCCCTTTGAGTGTCTAAAATAGCTTCACCCCCACTTAGTACCAAACCCCCTAGTGCATAATTAGGGCAGTTGATCACCATTACAATGACAATAGCCATCATATTAGAGGACTTATGATATAATGCTCTCTACTCAGATGAGATGATATAAAATCTCCTACAGCACTGGGAAATACCTCACTAGATTCTAAAAAGGCAGATTTTGCTTTACTTCTCCAAGGGGCGTTCCATGCATTTCTGGATGTGAGGGAGAGACAAGCCCTGTGCAATATAGCACTGCATGACATGAGAGTTATGTTGCATTTACACTTTGTGCTTGGTATTTTATATTACTTTAGACTTCAGATTACACTTTATTACATTTAAACTTTGCACTTTCTATTTTGTATCTTTTTATGCATATAGATTCTGTATACAGCAGTTTATTTAGGTTTGTGGTCTTACAAATTCTGATTATGCTTTGACAGTTTCTGTGTAAATTTAACAAATTAGGATTATATTTTGTACATTTATGTGTATATTTTAAAAATTACATTGAACTTTGTTCTTCTATTTAAAAAAAACTGACAGCTTTAGTTTCCCAGACAACTTCATTACTTTCTATTGGCCCGATGGTCAAACATTCTCTAGTTTAGAGATACATTATAGTGCAGATTTCACAGGGGCTGAACTCTCTGAATTCTATAACAAAAGGGGCAGAACCTGGTGGTCCCAGAGAGATGAGAGATGCCTTCCTTAGAAAGTAATGAGGCTCTCTGGGATACATCATTTCACAAAGGAGAATTAAGAGGAGAACACCTGGGACTGATATTAAAGGGACAGTATACACCAATTTTCATATAACTGCATGTAATAGATACTACTATAAAGAACAATATGCACAGATACTGATCTAAAAATTCAGTATAAAACATTTTAAAAACTTACTTAGAAATTCCCAGTTTAGCATTGTTGATAAAATAGTATGGGACACCCACTGAAAGGGGCTGGGTAAACAAAATTAGCAGTCACTAACTCCCTTCCCCGTTCCCTATATATGAAAATATAGGGAGTTAGTGTCTGCTAATTTTGTTTACATGAACAGCAGCCAGCAGGAGTCTGTAAACTTGAGTATACATCTGACACTGTGAGGCTTAGTTAGGAGTCTGAAAATCAGCACAATGTTCTTAAAAAAATAAGCAAAACTATACATTTTTACAAAAACACTACCAGATGGGCTATATAAATGGATCATCTACAAAAAAAATGTATGCAAAGAAAAATCTAGTGTGCAATGTCCCTTTAAGGCTCAGTTTGCAGAAATTACCTTGCTTAGTATATATTACTTTTCTCTCAGTTAATTAAGCATATTGTGAATTTAGAGCAGACTTTACCTACTTACAGCTGGCAAGATAATTCAGTGATACCAGCTTGTGTAAAATCCTTACAGCATTTAATGAGAAATGTGAGAAAGCTTCAGACATACACTTGGAACTCCCCTGTTAAGCCCAGGGAACTCCACTGTCCCTACCACTCTCTGAAGCTGTGTTTTATTATACAATAGAGAAAATTCAATGTGCGATGTAAGTTGTAAAAAATACATAGAAATATACAAAATACGATCCTAATTTGTTTAAGTAACTTACAAACTTTCAAAACATAATCAGATTTTGTAAAATCACTGCGGTAGCTAAACCTAAATGCAATAAATAAAAAAGAAAAAGTGAAAAGCTTAAATGCAATACATAATACTGAAAGGAGCCCATGTGAAGTTTAAAGTAACATAAAATACATTGAATACACTAAAGTTTGCACTATAATTTCTCTTCAAGTAAGAGACTTTTTTAATCATCAAGCCCTTGAAAATAATGTGTAATTTAAAAGAGGGGAATTCCCTCTTTCAAATATGGGGTTTCATTCCGTCAAATAGAATCAGAGTGTAACAGAAAACTGGAGAAATAGAATTCTCGAATTTTTCATCGTTTTTATCAGTGGAGGCTCCTCCATATGATCACAACCGCATGTGAGCCTCCTGAGAAAAAAAAGAAAAAAGAAAGAAAATAAATTTTTTGGCTGAATAAATATAATTTCTCCAATAGCCCCCCTATTGGAAAAATTATATTTATTCTGCCAAAAAAGGTTCCAGTCTACTGTCCAGTTTAATAAAAAAAAAATCCTTTTATCTACCTCTATACCTGGTATAGCCTGCTATATCCTTTGCACATTTTTTCTATGTGCCTGCTGCTCCGCCCATAACAGAGCCTATACCTTTGCTAATAGCACAATTTTCAGTGTGCGGTTGGGTCATTTCTATGGGCGGCCAGCAGGGGTAGCTCCCAAGGCTAGGAACTAACTACAAGTCCCATAATGCATAGCAATTACTTAGCCAATGAGAGAGTGGTCTGGTGGTCAGGGGAGGAGGGGCTGAAGACTTGAGTGCATGTGGAACAAACACTGGCACTGCTAATCAAGGTATGTCTCTATCCTACTTTATCATCATATCTACTTAGGCAAAAACTCACTCCAGATCTTATTACAGCATAAAAATAGTGTAGACTGCAGCAGCAGCAGCCAGCAAGTAGAGCAGTTCAGTGTAGCCGATCATGGAGAATTACAGCAGTGAAGATTTTTTTTTTTTTTTCTTAAATCTTTTTATTAAGGAAAAACAAATCATCACATAATGTCATACTGTCTTGAGCCACAAAAGGTACATTGTAACATAAAAACTTCCATATATATGTATTCCAACATCATACATAAAAAAGTAAGTCAGAAATAAATCCAAAACATATAGGTACACAAGACAGCAACTAACATCATCTCTACTATAGTATTACCATAAAGCAGCTTTTTCCGGATCAATGTTTTTTTTATTTTTTTTATTTCCAAAGGTTTTTATTGAGGTAATAACAATTACAATAATATATTCATGTACATAAAACATAGATAGTAATATATCGCTGAGTAGTACAATAGTTAGGTATCTAAACAGTAGAAATAAATATTATTGATGTTTCGGTGCATGCTAAAGTTAGGACCTCATTTTAACATATAGAATTTCCTCCATCAGCACAAGGGGACACTCATGATCCCTGATAAGTTTGAATATTATAGAGGGGGAAATCTGATGACACAAATGGCCACTCATGGACCATTGATAAGGTAAACATTGCCGCTTTTAAGCAACAAATAGAAATAT
Organism: Bombina bombina; assembly: GCF_027579735.1. Classification (NCBI taxonomy): domain Eukaryota; kingdom Metazoa; phylum Chordata; class Amphibia; order Anura; family Bombinatoridae; genus Bombina; species Bombina bombina. The sequence continues at coordinate 348,388,036 of NC_069499.1, forward strand.
ATAGAAATAATCATGGTTAGGGAGAATAGATGACAAATTTCACACACAGCATTGTAAAAACTCTCTTATCAAGACACAGCCTTTCTATATGGACTTTGTGTGAGACCGGAGGGTTCTTTAAGATGTGGCAATTAATAACGGAGTGGAGGAGAAAACATACCCTTATCTATAGGAGGAATCTATAGCAGTTAACTGTGGGGAATAATAACAGATATGGCGGGTTATCTAGTTAGACTATATGATTGAAAAACATGTGAAATTAAATGCAAAGGCCCTGCCTTTTCATATAAGGAAGTATAACTAAGGAGAGGTGAACCTGGGAGCTAATAGCCAGAGTGCACGTTTTAAAGGTTAAGCAAGGCGACTTAAGTGGCTCTACTACATTAGCTCCTCAAACCATATATGGCAATCAGGATTATGGCAAGGTAAAGACAGGGAAACAGTTGTTATTGAATAAGTTACCCCTATGAAAATATGTACATTAACTAATAGACTTAGGGTGCACACACATCACACCACCAGCAGAGAAATACATGCTGCACGAACATAGCGGAGCCATGAGAATGGTTCAAGAAAATGAATACATAGGTAACATTCCACGTTGAACTAATGAATAATCTAAGCATCTGAAGAGTCCATAGTTGAGACTTGTGATTCTGCTTGTACTCTGTATCACTATTCTGACCTCTTACCCTGTTGTATCTCCTGCAGCCATAGCATGGTACAGGTGTGTGAACATAGCTAGAGTTACATATAGAAATCAGTGTAATGTTATATCTTTAACGCTAAACTTCAGTTCTTATGCACCGTATGAGTCTAATGTCTGTTCTGTACTCTATGTGGGGCACAAGGTAAGCTGGAGGCAAATTCCTAGTGGAGTGCTGATCAAAGTACTTTGTATAAAACGTTTGGCTCCTCTCAGTGATCACAAGTTTAACTATGTGGGCGCCTATGGTATCTCACTTCATTAAAGTTCAGTACCCACAGCCAATTTGTACTCCAATAGATTGCCGGTATTTTATCGCTTAGCAGATTTATGGGGCTATACCTGAATTGTCTACACACAATCTGCCAGGGTGACGGCGGCTTAGGGATAAGTTCAGCCCACACCAGTTCTGCGCTGCTGACAGCGGCTCCTGTAAAGAGGATGCGGCACCTCTCCGGGCGAATCTGTCTCCCCTGATGAGGGCCCACAGGTCACGGCTGAATCCTCTAGAGGAGTGGCGTAAAGCTGGAGAATTGTACCCGCAGGTCTCAAATCACGCTCGCTATAGACAGGTGCCTCTTTAACGGAAGTCTGCCGGATCATCCGTGGGTCTAGGCCATTGGTTACATTCTGCTTCTGTGCCGGCATCCCAGCTCCCCTTGCAGTGTGCTCCTCCTTATGTTCGGAGTCATCCACCAACATGGCTCTCCCCTCCAGGCTGGCCAGATGCTCCCGCAGCTCGCTCAATGGTCCAACCAGAGTGCTTGGGTCACCACTTGAGTAGTCTTCACTATGGAGTGAAGGTTGTATGCATGCGGTAGGTGAAGTTGTAAAGGGTGTCCGGAGCGGGCACATAATAGAGTCGTCTTGTGGTTTCTGTGAAGCTTGCGATTCTCCCTTAGCCTTTGTACAAATTTCTTTTAGAGAGGCATACTCCTTGTCATTAAGTGCACCCTAATATATAATGGCAGGTTTTGCAACAAATATAAAATACGCGGAAAAATTAATGTCTTGATAAGACTTATAGAAGCTGAAATAGATAATGGAAAAATCCTCCACATCTGTAAATCATCTTTAATCTTCTGGAAGAGGGGTAGAAAGTTTTCCTGATACCAGAATTTAGGATTTTTGTTTATATCCAAACCCAAATATTTGATGCTTCTTACTCTTCTGAACTTAGTTACGGTTAACTTCCCCTCTTCCCTACCCAGCCACATTATTTCACTCTTATCAATATTAATCTTATATCCTGAAAAGGAACTAAATTCCTCCAATACCTGGACTATTTCTGGAATTGCAATCGCAGTATTCTGGATAAATATTAACATATCATCTGCGTATAATAAAAGCTTTAAACTTTGCGTTACAAGTGGAATTCCCTTTAATACATCTCTTAGACGAACTGCAAGAGGTTCTAAGGCAATATTAAAAAGGAGGGGGGACAACGGACATCCCTGCCTCGTTCCCCTCTGTAAAACAATTGGTGCCGACACTGTTTAATTGATCAGAAGGAACGACCTGGGATTCTGATAAATTTTCCTGATAATTTTGACAAAGTTATCTGAAAAGCCGAATTTAGCGAGTGCAGAAAAAAGATGCGACCACGATATACCATCAAACGCTTTGACAGCATCTAAAGTTAACACTGCCCGATCTTCCAAGCCACTATCAGTTCTAGGAAGCTCACTATTCCACATATAATCCACAAGCGTAATTAATTTCCGAATATTTTTCGTCGGATTACGAGCAGTCATAAATCCTGTCTGGTCAGGATGAATAAGATTATGCAGACAATATGAGAGTCTGTGAAAGAATGAAAACGAGGAGAAGCGCTAAAAAAGCTAAAGGTGCTAAACAAATTAAAAATTAAAAATAATTGCTATGCAGACAAATTGAGATAAAATAGGATAGATTTACTTGCTTTACAAATATAATTTAAAACAAACAATAACATTGGTACATGTCCTGCAAAAAAGAAAAAGACATAGATCATTTAAGAATCGGACGTCTCCGATGTATAAAAAACACAAAATAAAAACTGCTGTTGCCAATCTAAACCTTGTCTCAGTATTACGAGGGGGAGGTCGGCATCAAAATTAAAGTCCTCAGATGATTCAAAAGAGAACCGAAGCTGGGTAAATGTAAACCCGTTTACCTTTAGGTGTAACGTCCGTGTATCGAGAGTCACCTCCGTGAGGCGTATGTGTGTCCCGTGACGTCACAAATCGGGAGGCGTCGTCTCTGTAGGGCAATCCTATTGGTCAGGATAGCTTGAAGGTAAACTATAGCGGCCGCTATAATATAGATGGTGAACTCCGCTCTTAGTGCAGGATCGCACGCAGGGTCACAGTATAACCAGATTTCCTCTGTAGATATAATAGTAGACGGACTTTAGTGTGTGACTTGAGACCGGCTTCAATTTAAGCGCATGGCCCTTCACAGTATAGTCCTCGTGTTGTCCGTGGGTAACTGAAGAATCTTTCACTCCAATAAAGAAATACAGTCCTTATAGACAGAATGTGAAGTATAAGGCAGCTGTAACTATCATCAACGCGTTTCTCCCTCTTAAAGGGCTTTTTCAGGAATAAAATTTCTCCTTTTCCTAGTTTTAACCAATCTGGCTAGATTTTTTGCCGAACAGCCGTGAAAACTTCTGAAGCATAAATTGATTTTATGTTCTTCTTCCTGATGTTTTTGTAATAGGAATGCCTCTCTCTCCTTTTTCATTTCAAGGTATTTAGACCAATTATGCATCGAGCGTCTCAAGTAATAAGTTCTAAAAGCGTTCCTAACTTGGTTAGTTAGTTGGGCTTCCTGCACCCTTTTTTTCCTATTAAGAGTAACCATATAGCCTTTGATGGCGCCTCGTATGACCACCTTAGATGCCTCCCAGGAGGTTTAAATTTTCTGTAAGTGGGCAATATTAAATTGACAAAAGTCCTTGAAGCTCTGTTTTAACCAGCGTGTGAATCTAGGATTATTCACAAGATAACGGGGAAAGAAGAATGCAGGACCTTTCATATTAGACATAATCTGTGTGTCCAAGACTAGAAAAATAATAGCATGATCTGTAACTACAATTTCTCTAATTCCAGCCTCTACTCGCCAAATTGATAAACCCTCTGCTATAAGAAACATATCTATTCGCGAGAAAGTTTTATGCACTTTAGATTCGCAAGAAAACTGTCGATCGTCTGGGTTAAGATTCCGCCAAATATCTACCAGTTGTAGCTTTCGATAGAAATTACTAAAATGTTTAGAGCTTCTCCTATTCTCTGAGACATTCCTTTGTGAGAAACGGTCCAGCTCCGGAAACATGGTCACGTTAAAATCGCCCCCTACAATAAGATTCTGCTTAATGAAAGGAAATAATTTAATTTTAATTTTGTTCCAAAATTCAATTTTAAATTTATTAGGAGCATATATATTACAAAGAATGAACTCCTCATTATTAATGACAATATGTAAAACAATAAATCGGGCGTCCAAATCTATTTCTCTATCAGAAATTTTATAATCTAGGGATTTATTAATTAACATGGCGACACCACATTTCCGTCTTATGGCCTCCGTGGCTACAACCTCCCCAACCCATTTAATCTTCAATCAGCTTCCTGTCTACTTTAATGAGTCTCCTGTAAAAATGCGATGTCAGACTTCTCTTTTGCTAAAGTTTTAATAATTAATTTACATTTAAATGGGGAAGAAATTCCTCCCACATTCCATGACACTATTTTAAGCTGCATAGCAATTTAAAACTCTATCCTACCACGGGCCCTTCTTTTGCGGGGGGGGGGGGGGGGGTGGAGGGAGAGGGTAGGGAGAAAGGAGAAAAAAAGAAGACAAAAAGAAAGAGAAGGGGAAAAAAAAAAACAAGAGGGAAAAAAGGAAGTCTCTAAATTGTTACTGGGAAAAGCAAAAACTTTAGTTTCATTTCTACCTTCCATTGAACCCTGCATTAATTCCACAAAAAATAGAAGAAAAGCGGTAGTACTTAGCCCTAACTGTCAGTTAAAAACTTTTTAACCTCCACAACCTCACGATAAGTTCTTCTAGCACCGCTCTGATCAACAACAATTATATTAGCAGGATAACCCATCCATGCATTAAGTCCTTTATTAATAAGTTGCGAGCAGTACGGTGCCATAAGTTTCCTTTTCGTAGAGGTTTCTACTGAGTAATCCTGGAATAACAGGATTCTGTTATTCCCAAACAGGAGAGGATCGGTTCTTTTTTTAAATAACCTTAACATCTCAATCTTATCCTGAAAATTTAGAACCCTAAAAATACACATTCTGTTTTGGGGCATACCTTCAGGCTGAGATTTTTTAGAGCCAGTTCTATGCGCTCTCTCTATAGCGATTGGAAGCTGATGTTGGGGGAAACCTAATGCCTGGGGAAGTACAAATGATGTAAATTGGAGAAGGTCCCCAAATTCCGAAATTTCAGGGAGACCGATTATTCGGATATTATTGCATCTGGAACGATCTTCCAGATCGTCCAGACGCAATTGCAATTTGATAATTTTAGAGTCCTGTTTATTTATGACTGAATCCTGTATATTAACTTGATCTTCCACTTCAGAGACTCTGTTCTCAACCTCTTGCATTCTTTTTGAAAATTGTTTAACTTCTGTAGAAATATTAGCTATTACTACTGAGATTGAACCTAATTCGGTCATAATAATCTCAAACTGTGGGTTAAACAAATCTGTTAAATGGGTGATTAGCAACTGAGTGTCACAGTTAATAGACAGTGTCTCATTAGAACTATTTAAGCTAGGGTCAGCCTGCTTAGTGTTTTTGTCTTTACCTCTAACAGGCATTTTGGGTGAAGAAGCCTTAGCTTGTGTGATAAATCTTTCCATAAAGGAAAAATATGGTGTATAGTGTGATCAAAGTAAAAAAAAATGGAAAAAAGTGAACTAGCTATGCAAAGATTAATAAGAAAAAAAAAAGGAAAATGAATCAATCTACTTGATTGTGTTTAAATGTATATATACAAAAACCATGTAACAAGATCTCCTAAATCTCCTATCCTAGGAGAAATACAAAACAAAGTGAAATGTGAAAACAAAACAAAATGAAATACTGAATCATAAATTAGTCTAGAAGTGTATTAGGACAAAAAAAGTCCCTTCAATAACTCTCCTTCTTTGGGAGAGAACGTGCCGTGATTATATATAGCAGTGCTACAAACAAAAATACCTGTTGGGTAAAGTAATTTGTGTTCTATTACCTCCTCACAAGGATAATCCCAATATAAGGGCAGGGCAACCTCCTGTTACCCTGCTAGAATCAGACCCCACAGCTAGCTAAGACTCATACAAAAAGAAATGCAACATTACTAACATATCATTTAGACAGCAGTTCCTTCTTAAGCTCTGTTACTCTAAAGCTAATGCATTCAAAATAAAACAATACCTTTAACCAACCTAAATCAGTAGCTCCAAAAGAGGAGGCCAGGCAAAGGATCCCCCTATATTTACATTAGGTTATATACAACTACCATCATTTTTAAACTATACAGCCCAAGGACTGATTACTTAAAAAAAATGGCAAGTGCAAAATTCTAAACAGCTGCTCTCAGGTGGACACTAAATAATGGCTGAAAACGCTGTCCAATAAAGAACAACAAGTCAGTTTATCTTGACTTCTTTTTCTTTCTTCTATTGTCCCAAGTAGAACAGTCAGATAGATTTAGACAGGGCTTCTATTATCCAAAACAAAATAAGTAGGTAAATGAATATTCACCAGGCATCCCTTCTCGGATCAGACCATAGCTCAGCATGGTAATCACTCAAATCGCACCAAGAGCCTTGAGCAAGGGTGACAACACAGATGGTGATTTCTTGCACCGATAGCTGCTGCTACCTATGAGCATACCACTCTCACTGATCCCGCCCAGTACTAAGGATACACTGCAGTCACCGGTCAAGCGATTCGGTTCCAGTCTGTTTACCTTAGCTGCCGCCCTCTTCTCAGCGGGATCCCTTTCAGCATCTACGCCGACTCCTCTGCAGAAACCGCCACACACCCAGCCAACCAGGTGGCCAGGTGGAATCCCGGTCTAACCGGTAAGTCTCCAGTAGCGTGTTTCTTAGGTATAAGGGCCAGGTATACCGGATATTCTGGTCAGGTCCCCAGTGCAGTAAACAAGAGTTGATATGGGGCTCCGGTCTCGTTTATTACAGCAGCGTCCGGACTAGGGTTATATAACGGCATAATTCAGCCTATCACATAGGCTCTTTGCTTGATAATTGAATTACCACCTTCGAGCTCGCACAGCTACCTCCAGCTCATGCAACTTCCTCCGACTCCAACTGTAGGTTGATATGAATAAGAAGACATTCCTTTGTGACAGCTTGCGGGGTCAGACCCCAGGGAATGTTTAAAAAACTCAGCAAAAAATTTGCCAGCCTAAATGGCTACGGTGAACTTCAAAACTCCGGCGGGCAGTAGCCTCGCACAACGCTACACACTATCCTGGCAAGCTCTCCAGGGCAAGTAGCTGCGAGTGGGGAGTGATGGAACAGCGTTCTCTCACGACGCAGGTGTGCTAGTGTACAGGTGAATTACACAGTACCTCCCCCAACGGAAGTCCCGCTCCAGCAGTGAAGATTTATAAGATGGAAAACGTTTTTACTACATTTGTTATGTATATTCTTTACTGATAAAAAACGATTTTTTTTAATTTTACATCTGTAGTCTAGGACTAGTTATGCCTCAGTAAAGAATATACATAACACATGTAGTAAAAACGTTTTCCATCTTAGTAATCTTCACTGCTGTAATTCTTAAATGTTATGCACCACTGCCACCTGCTGGCTGCAAGTAATATAGCAAGCACTATAATATGATTGTGTGTGAGGGTAATATATATACTGTATATGTGTGTGTGTGCGTGAATTGTGAAAAAAACTATGCTGATATTTTACCTCATAGGTATATATATATTATATATATTATTTTTTAATATACAGTGTGTATGTAATATATATATATATATATATATATATATATATATATATATACTGTATATATATATATATATATATATATATAAATATCTATCTATATCTATTTTACATAACTAGTCCGTGAACCCCCATTTGAATAACCCACTAGTCGCCACTGGTGTTTATTTGTCATGACTGGCAGATGTCATGGTCCTTACAAACATTCTTGTATGACATACATCATAATGAAGCAGGTTTTTATCCATCCTCACACTTTCTTGCTGATTCTTTTTCCTTTCTTTAGCTACTAAACTATTTGAACAGTTAATCTATAATCCCCTGTCACAATTTCTAATTATCTAATTAATCTAGATTAATCCAATTATCTTGTTTCTGCAAAAGAAAAGGAACCCTTAGCATTTGACATAGTAGATGGTTATCACCTCTTCTTACAAATTCTACAGTGTTTTGGGATACAGTTCCTGTCCAACTGATGAAAAACATTTTTATAGTCGGCAACTTTCTGTGGAAGTACCGCAAGGTTCATTCTTGAGCCCCTTGACTTTCTTCATCTATACAGCTTTCCTTGCATATAAATTCTTACTTATTAATTCATTGAAATTCCAATGCCGCTTCTATGCTGATGACATCCAAATCTACCTTTCTTCCGCAGGTATCACACCTTCCTTACTCAGCAAGTTCACATAGTGTTACTTTGAAATTTCATCATAGATGTCCCCACATTACCTGCCGCACAATAACCTTACAATTACAGAGTGCTGCAGCCCAAGTGCGAGTTCTGGTTTTGTAAGTGTAGTTGAGGACTCTGTAATCACCACTTATACCCAGGTGACACTGTTTCTCACTCCCCATATACAAACACTTGCCACATCCTACCATTCTCATCTACGTAACAGCTCTAGATTTTTCCTCACTATGACACCACCAAAATGCGAATTCACTACTGTCTCTCAGTGACTGTAGCCTAATTCGTAGTGGCCTTTCCAACACTTGTCTAATCCCTTATCAAGTATATATTGTGAATGATGCTAGATCCATTCATTGAATTTGACAACCGTCACCATCCGAACCTCACTGTCAATCCCAATACCAAACCATACCAAATGAAATTGAACATACTTATCCTAACCCATAAAATGCTACACAATCTCTCATCCAACCGTATTTCCACAAATATCTCTCCAAAACTGCCTCTTTATACCTATGTATGACCGACCCCCATCCTGCTCCATCATATTCTTCTCCCCCTTTAGTCTCCAACACTTCTCTGCTGCAGTCATTGTACCAAGCTCTCTGCATATGTAGTGCATCTTCAGGGGAAGGTGCGTCCCCCCCCCCTGTATCAATTGTGTTGGGAAGTGTACTAACATATGCCTCCAATATAATGCATCACTACACAATTCAGTGGTGCTTTACAAATGTATAATAATAATAATAATAATAATAGTATTACAAAAGATGTCCATGTTCATATGTATTATACTTTGTCACATAATGCAAGTAGAGTAATGTTGTATTAGATGAGTATAGAAAGAAGGACATGAATCATCCATTGTGAATTATCCATTTACCTTTTGTATCATGGGTATCTTGTCATTTTGCATGCAGACTATAGGGGCAGTACATATTATTTATATTTAGGGTAAAATGCTTTTTTAGTTTGAGGGAGCAGCAAAATGGAACCTTATAAATAGAAGAGGAAAATTGCAAGTTCTACTTTATAAATGTATAACATATTAATGTTTATATAGATAGCAAAATAATTGTATTTCATTGTGCAATCTATAGTAAAATGAGAATTGTGTACAACCTTATCTGTGCTGTGACTGATATGTACTGTGATATAATTGTATTATTTATATTATAGGATTCGAGAGTACCCAGAAAGCTTAGTGCACAGGCCTCAACCATTAACTGATAATCAGTGTCTACTAAATGTTAGCTTTTAATAAGATAACTAGAATAGCACTGATATGTCTGCAATTGTTATATAGTAACTTCATGGGTTGCAGAAAAATAAGCTGCAACCTTTCTGCTACTTCCTTTGCCTGTTTGTTCCTAGGTGAAAAAGATTCATGTCTGGGCATTTTCCAAATTAAGAAACTCAAACGTGAGAGGAAGTAGGATGTAGTTGTTTGTTGTACAGATTGAAGAAAAACGTTTAACACATATATTCTACAATAAAAAAAACACAAGATAATGACTCATTAAGACAAATAGTCATTAGAACAAATTAGACAATGCAAAGCCGTCTTTAGTTACTGAATGAACATAAGGCTTTATTGTCAAGACGGGCAGCACAATTGTAAGGAGCTTGATAGCAGCATTTGAAATGTATAGTAATATTCTTCAAAAGCATTTTTCATAATACTTCTGTTTGTAAAAATGCTTCTGGTAAAATGTGTCATTGCTAATTGTACTAAAACTTACGGCCATATCTGCAGTGGGTAAAAGTGTTTACTATTAAAAGAAACAAGTCAGCAAACTGAAGCATATTGCAAAGATGTGTCTAATGGTATATGAAAAAGGTTACCAGCTGCTCTTCACAGAAATTCTGGATTACTAGTAATAAATCGGGAAAAGTGATTGGTGGAATTTTGATCAGATCACATGGTCCTACTGCTCCTATCAGTTATATATCCACTTCAATATTTAAATCAGACCCCATTGACTGTTGCCACTGTCAGATATATGCCCATATCAGATCTAAGATTAAAAGGCCATTCATTAGATCATTTCATTTTTAGCCTTGATGCAAGTCTGTTTCACCACACATAGGGCTAGATTACGAGTGGAATACAATTAAGCTCTCCCGCTCAAGCATAATATATGCTTGATGGAGGCTTATTGTGCGCGTTGGGTTGCACTCATATTACAAGTTGAAAGTAAAAAAAATATTGCAGCCGGGTTTACTTCTTCTACCATAGACTTCAATGGAGTGTGAAAACTGCAAAAAACACACGACCACGTATATTCAAGAGCACTAAACCCGACATGAAAATTTCACATTCCAATGTTCTTCACATAGAACAATATGTTCTATTAATTCTTAAATTAATATTTCAATATATCTGTATTTACCTATATATCTATTCCTATAGATATATAGGTATAGATATGTATTTTAAATGAACAGTATAAGATATAGATATAGAAATATACATTTAATAATATAATAAAAAGTACATTATCTTCTATTTTATGTGTATCGGGTTGTGAGATTTAGATTTTAACGCGGTTGGGTTAGCACACATGAAAACATAGTAATCTTAAAGGGACATGAAACTCTAATTTCTTCAGATTGAGCATGCCATTTTAAATAACTTTCCAACTTACTTATGTTATCTAATTTTCTTCATTCTCTCTGTATCCTTTGTTGAAGAAGCACCAAGGCACTACTGGGAGCTAGCTGAGCATATTAAGTTAGCCAATAACATGAGGGATATGTGTGCAGTCACCAATCAATAGCTCCTGAGCCTACCTAGGTATACTTTTCAACACAGGATAAGAAGAGAACAATACAAATGAGATAATAGAAGAAAATTGGAATGTTGTTTAAAACCACATGTTCTGTCTGAATCATGAAAGATAAATTTGGGTTTCCTGTTCCTTTACGGCACGTTATTGATAAAATTTAAATCGCAAAACCGGATGCACAAAACACATATTTTACATTTTTATGTTCTTCACATAGAAAATAATATAATTTGTACAGTAAATATACAGAAAAACACAGAAAGGCATAAATACATCTGTACACACATATATACATATACAGCTCTGGAAACAAATTAAGAGACCACTGCAAAATTATCAGTTTCTCTGGTTTTACTATTCATAATGATGTGTTTGAGTAAAATTAATATTTTTGCTTTATTCTATAAACTACTGACAACATTTCTCCCAAACTCCAAGTAAAAATATTGTCATTTAGAACATTTATTTGCAGAAAATTATAACTGGTCAAAATAACAAAAAAGATGCAGTGTTTTCAGACCTTAAATAATAATGAAAACAAGTTCATATTCATGTTTACACAAAACAATACTAATGTTTTAACTTTGCAAGACTTCAGTATCAATATTTGGTGGAACAACCCTGATTTTCAATCACTGCTTTCATGTGTCTTGGCGTGCTCTCCACCAGTCTTTCACATTGCTGTTGGGTGACTTTATGCCACTCCTGGTGCAAAAATTCAAGTAGCTTGGCTTTGCTTGATGGTTGTGAGTGCAGGCGAGCGCCCAGGGCTGTGAGCTTTGTAGGGTAATGGGATGTGTTCCGAGTTCAGTTTGAGAGTACAGTCCATTTCCGTGTTTTGTATGTGTCTAGGGAAATTTTGAAGGGCCTTTGTAACCCTTGCTAGTAACTATCTGTTATTGGTTAAAAGCATGCATTGATTGTATGTTAGGGACCCAGGGAGGAGAGGCAGTGGCGTGGTCCTGGGCCTATCTCCATTTGGCCAAATGCTGTAACTAACTCTTCCATTTTGTTTTTAATCTAGCTGTATGCTTGCAAATGCCAGACTTTATTCTATGTGTTGTGTAAATAATTTTGTTTAGTAATTTTATCTATGGACTTTGCACCCAGGTTTGTCTTAGGCTAACTGCATCAGTCCCCAAAAGCTGTGCACCCAGGTCTTTGTGTATGTGTGTGAGGGGTTTTATGAATGCATTATACGAGTCATCTGATTGCAACCTAACAGTTATTCTGGGTAAGGAAAGGCCCCAGTGCAGACTAAAACAGTGCACTATCATACAATTACCCACTGTGTCTTGTTGTATGGTGCTTTGTGATAAGGATATTAACTGTATGGATACTTACCGGGTCAGAGGGACCTGGTCTCGAGGTCCATGTGGGACTCAGAGACTCCAGACGGTTTTCAGCTGCGAGTGCAGCTCACTAGATGCACATGTCTGTGTGCTGTTTAGATTTAAAGGGGCCATGTCCCAATTATAGGAACTTCCACCTGGAGGACTCAAGTGTGGGAGTTCCTAGAAAAAATTGTTGGTGTATGTATCAAAAAGACACTGGAAGCTTTTAAAGAAAACTGCATTAGGCTTTACTTGTACAGATGCATCAGCAATATTTGGAACATACCAAAGGACTTGTAAAACAATAATCTGAAAAACACAATAGAGATTAAAGAACAACTTCCTTCCTGTATAAAAGAATGAACAAGATCACAGATATAAACAATCAGCAATCTAAACTGAACAGCGCCATCTACAGCATTAATGTTGTTCATACATATGGTATAGTACATGCTGTTGTATTTCCCAACACCACTTCTCAACGGCATGTACATAATTACACTACATTCAGTTTCTTTTGAAGAAAACAATGCCGTTCCTTTGGCAACGGCTTTGTGAGTGCGTCTGCAGTCATCTCTTCCGATGGGCAGTATTGAATGTCAATAATACCTTGTTCTTGCATGTCCCTGAGTAAATGATATTTTACATCAATGTGCTTGGTTCGAGGATTCACTCTTTCTGATTGTGTCAACTTTATACACCCTTGGTTGTCTTCAAGAATTGGTATGGGTTTAGACACATCCAGTCCCATGTCTTGAAAAAGTTGACAAATCCAAATTACTTCTTGACATGCATGTGTTGCTGCTATATATTCTGCTTCCGTTGAAGAGAGTGCAACAGTTGCTTGTTTTCGACTGGACCAACTTATTGTTCCTTCTCCATACTGGAAGATGTAACCACTTGTAGATTTGCGGTCAATGGTATCTCCGGCCCAATCAGCATCAACATAACCAATTAGTTTTGGGTTTGATGTTGCTGGCAGTCGCGGCTTCATCCGAATTGTTCCTTTTAGGTACTGTATCACCCTCTTTACTGTATTCCAGTCGCATTGACATGGTGTTGCAACTTTTCTACAGCGTATACCTATTGCTGCGGCAATGTCTGGTCTTGTCACGGTGGCAATGTATAGCAATTTTGCAATTGCCCTGCGGTAATTGTCATTATTGGGTAACAAATTTTCTATTCCGTTGTTTTTCAGGTAATCTGGTTCCATAGGTGTTTTCACCTCTTTTGCATCTTGCATGTGAAATTGCTCTAATATTTCTGTAATTTTCTGACTTTGGTTAAGAAGATAGCTTCCATCCTCTTCCCTTTCTATTTGGATTCCTAAATAATGAGTGATGTTCCCTAGTTCTTTAATCTCAAAGTTCTGTTTTAATATATGAACTATTTGGTCACAGTCCCCTTCTTGTTCAAAACAAGTTATGATGTCATCAACATAAATTAGGATGTATATCCATTTGTTTTCTTGATGCCTTGAATATAGACATGGATCTGCTTTGCTTCTTGAGAATCCTTGTTTCATGAGTACTTCATTCACTTTTTCATTCAACATTCTCGCAGCTTGCTTTAGTCCATAGATGCTCTTTTGAAGTTTGCATACAAGGTTCTGTTCCCTCTCAAATCCAGGTGGCTGTTCCATGTAAAGATCCTCCTTGAGGTCTCCATATAGGAAAGTAGTTTTGACGTCCAGGTGCCTCACTTGCATTCCCTTTCCGGCTGCAATGCTAAGGAGTGCTCTGATGGTGGAGTGTTTTACAACTGGAGCAAAAGTTTCATCATAATCTTCTCCAAATTTCTGTGAGTATCCCTTTGCAACTAATCTTGCCTTGTATCTGTGGATATTTCCTTCTGCATCGTATTTTACTTTAAAAGTCCATTTGCTTCCTATAGCTTTGCGACCGGGGGGGAGCTTAGTAAGTGTCCAGGCTTTATTTTCCTGAAGTGATTTTATTTCTTCTTCGGCTGCTTTTCTCCATTGGTTGGCTTCCCTTTTTGGCAATTTTTCTATATCTTCCCAGGATGTTGGTTTGAGTGTTTCATGTGTCTTAGCGATGTATGACAGCTTGCGGGGTGGTATACCTTTCGTCACCCGAGCCGATTTTCTGATTTCTGGTTGTTCAGTGGGTTCTATTGATTTGTGAGTAGCTGTTTTTTCTATTGTGAACTCCACTTCTTGCTCTGTCTCCTGTACAGCTTCACTTTGGTCAGCATCTCTTGCTGATTCAGTGGAGGGGTTCTCTTCATGGCTTTCAAGGGACATTTTTTCTGATGTTTGACTTTCATCAAAATAAACACTGCGGCTTATTGTCATCTTGTTGGTCTTTGGATGAAGAATTCTATAGCCTTTACTTTGTTCACTGTAGCCCATAAGAATGTCTTCTATGGCTGTGTTCTCTAATTTGGAGCGTTTCTCACTTGGAACATGGGCATATGCTTTACATCCAAATACTCTAATATGTCCCATACTAGGTTTTGATCCATTCCACATTTCGTATGGGGTACTCTCAATAGTTTTTGATGGTAGCCTGTTCTGTAAGTATGTTGCAGTCATTATTGCTTCACCCCAGTACTGGTTAGGTAAATTGGCGTCTGAAAGCATGCATCTTGCAATTTCTATGAGGGTGCGATTTTTCCTTTCTGCAACACCATTTTGCTCAGGAGTGTATGGTACAGTTGTTTGGTGTATAATGCCTTGTCTCTTCATGTATGACTTCACTTCCTTACTCATATATTCCCCTCCGTTGTCGGTACATAATGTTCCTGGTTTCCGTTGAAATTTATTGCTGAATGTAGCTATAAATTCTTGAAGTTTCTCTGATGTCTCACTTTTGTGCTTCATCAGATATGTTGTTGTGTACCTGGAATAATCGTCAATGAAAGTCAGTAAATATCTGTTCCCGCCGGTTGTGGGGGTTTTCATTGGTCCACACACATCACTGTGTATGAGTTCCATGGGGTGAGTGGTTTTTCTTTGACTGGCTTGTGGAAGTGGGGTACGTGTGGCCTTTGCTTTGATACAACATGTGCACTTCATGAGCATGTCACAAGGCAAAATTATCATGTCTTCTGATAAACCTTCCTTTGCAAGTTCCTTTATGGCCTCTAGGTTTCGATGCCCTAATCGCCTGTGCCACAGGTGGATACATTTGTTGTGTGGATTATGAATGGCTGTTTTGGCTTGCTTCCTTTCAGTGATAAGTTTGTACAGGTGTTCGTTCAATCTTCCTTTTGCTAGGATTTGTTTCCTGTTTCGAATTGTGCATTCATTGCCTTGGAACTGAACTGTGAGTCCATTGTTAGCAAGAGTTTTCACTGATAGGAGGCTTCCTTCTAAACTTGGGACGTACAGAACATTATTTACTAGAATGCTTTGCTTACCTCCTGATGGTGTGATGCAAGTCAGGAACCCTTGACCATTACCTTCAGCTGTAATACTTTTCCCATTTGCTAGGAAGACTTTATCTTTAGTATTGAAATCAATTTCTGTGAAGAATGTCTCATCACTTGTCATGTGACTAGTTGCCCCTGAGACAATGCACCATCCATGTGGTGTACTATTCTGAGTCACTTTAAAGCTGCCGCTCCATGATGCAGCTGCAGTTTGCTTTGTGGCTGCCTTAGCTCTCTCTCTTGTAGGTGGTTCTAACCTTCGCTGCTCAGCTTTCCAGATTGAGCAGTTCTTTTTCAGGTGACCGACCTTTTTGCAGCGAAAACACACTCTGGTTTCTCTGTTTTGTTTTGTGCCTTCTTGCGCCTTCAGAGTTACCTCTGATCTCTCATTTTCTTCACTATGCATGTTTTCCTTTCTTCTATTATATTCATCAATTAGTTTTCCCTTAGCATATTCTAGTGTTAGTTCTTGTTCAGGTCTGGTTTCTAGAGCATTGATAAGGGCACTATATGACTCTGGAAGGCTGCATAGTAACAATGCTACTATATGATTGTCTCTAATTTCTTCTCCAATTGCACATAGCTGTTCCACAATCTCTAGCATAGCATTCACATGTTCACACATTTCCTGGCTTTTTTCCAGCCTCATCTTATATAGTTTGCGCAGCAAATATAGTTTACTATTTAAGTTTGAACGCTCATGCAGTTTTTGTAGTGCAGTCCACATACCTTTAGCTGTGTTTTCTTTTCTTATGTGAATGAGTTGATCATCCTCCACTAACAGGCTTATAACTGCTTTTGCTTGCCTGTTTTTCTTGTCCCATTCCCCTGGATTATCAGTGGGTCTGTTTGTATCCAGCACCTCCCATAAATCATCTTTGGATAACAGCATTTCAAGCTTAAACTTCCACAGCTGGTAGTTGGTATTGTTTAGCTTCGTTATTGCATATTTCACATCTGAACCACTTGCCATCTTTCAGTAATTTGGCTGCAGCTCTTGTTTCCTCACACAGTATTTGCTTGGATTATAGATGCAACACTTACTGACTTGTAGTTTCTTTTTTTTTCAGTGTCTGGGCCCATAACCTGTTGGTGTATGTATCAAAAAGACACTGGAAGCTTTTAAAGAAAACTGCATTAGGCTTTACTTGTACAGATGCATCAGCAATATTTGGAACATACCAAAGGACTTGTAAAACAATAATCTGCACACACAGAGGAGGAAAAACACAATAGAGATTAAAGAACAACTTCCTTCCTGTATAAAAGAATGAACAAGATCACAGATATAAACAATCAGCAATCTAAATTGAACAGCGCCATCTACAGCATTAATGTTGTTCATACATATGGTATAGTACATGCTGTTGTATTTCCCAACAAAAATCACCAGCCCATTACTCTGTGCTGAGCTATTGCCTTACCTACCTTGCTCACCTTGCTCCTGAGACCAAAGCTTGCTTACTTGATTCCTGTGTATGCTCACCTGCTCCTGAGAACAAAGCTTACTTACCTGATACCTGTGTATGCTCATCTTGCTCCTAAGACCAAAGCATACTTACCTGATTTCTGTGTATGCTCACCTTGCTCCTGAGAACAAATCATACTTCTCTGATACCTGTGCCTGATTACTTTTGCTCCTGAGACCAAAGCTTAACTACCTGATACCTGCATATGCTCACCTTGCTCCTTAGATCAAGCATACTTATCTGATGCCTGTGTATACTCACCTTGCTCCAGAGACCAAGCATACTTACCTTGCACCTGCATATGCTCACCTTGTTCCTGAAAGCCAAGCAGAATAACCTGATACCAGTGTATGCTCACCTTGTTCCTGAAGCTGTACCTATCTGGTATCCCGTGACAGTCTCACCAACAGTACCCGCTGGGTATCCTGTACCTACTGAGAAACCTGTGTCTATCATACCAATGGCATCCTTCCTTAAACCAGCTATGCCTGCTGTACCTATCTGGTATCCGGTGTCAGTCTAACCAAGAGTACCTGCTAGGTATCCTGTTCCTGCTGAGAAATCTGTGTCTACCATACCATTGGCAGCCTTCTTCAATCCACCTAGACCTATCAGATATTCTGTGTCAATCTCACCCTTTACTGCTTAATTCAAGAACCAGTGTCTATTGGACTTTGTTACTGCAAACAAGACTTTAGTGTTTTGCATAAGGCCTATGTTCAAACTTGCTGTTTCTATATCAGAACTACCAACTGTTCTTTTACTTATCAATCAGTAAAGATTTAAAAAAAAAATGTAATTGTTCTGAGCATCTGTTCCTGCATTCTGAGTTCCACACACCCTAATCTCCTCACAGAATAACTCGGCCAAAAAGATGGATCTCACAGTAATAGATGAAGCTTTAACACAGCAATTTAATGTAGTAACTCAAACTGGAACAGCAACTCCAAAGACCGCTGCAGGGTCCTACCCCTCCAGCACCAGTAACTAGTGCACCTGTAACAGAGTATGCTACAAGCATACCACTTGAACCTAGAGTTGCTTTACCTGAGAAATTTAATGGGGATCGGTCTCAATTCCGGACTTTTAACACTTTTTGTCAGATTCTGTTTTCTCTGCAACTTACCATTGAGACTTTTTATGTGTACAGACTGTTATTTCACTTCTCATTGGCGAACCACAGTTATGGGCTCACCAACTCCTTGTCACTCACAGTCCTATCCTTGAGTCTTGGGAAACATTTTTACAAAGCCTTGAGTCACAATATGAAGACCCCTACAAGACCTCTACTGCACAAGCTAAGATCCGTGCCCTAAAACAAGGTAAAAAGAGATGTGGAAAAATATATAAATTGAGTTTCGTCACCTTGCCACACTTACAGCCTGGAATGAAGTTGCTCTCCTGAATCTATTCCGCTTGGGCCTGTCTGACACTTTGAAAGATGATTTAGCAAAAATAGGGGTCCCTAAGACTGTAGAAAACCTAATCTCCTTGTCAACTTAGATTGACCGCAGCCTTAGGGAGAGCTGCAGCCTACAGCCCCCCCCCCAAGCTGTTTGTTCACCCTCTACCTCCACCTTCACCAGCTGCCTCCGCTGAAGAACCCATGCAAATAGGAGGTGTCCAAGGTCCCCTCTCTGAAGCTGAAAAGCAAAGAAAAAGGTTGATAAACCTCTGCCTGTACTGCAGAAAGCCTGGACATATAGCTTGAGTGTGCCCTGCCAAGTCCAAGACTCCTAGGGGTAAGCAACCTCTTCCCCTCCTATTCATTGATCAAATGCCAAGATATTAAAATCCTCATTTGTTCCTACCTCTCTTTTTGCAGTGGGATAAGAACTCAGTTGATTTACCTGCCATGATTGATATAGGGGCCAGCAGATGTTTTCTGGACACCCAATTAGCCAAAAGACTGCAGATACCCAGGGTCACTAAAGAAAAGCCACAACAACTCATTGATGTTTCTCCATTGAAAGCTGGTCCAATCACAAAATAATGTATTTATTTATTGGTCACAATTGGGCCTGGGCATCAAGAGACTGTGATTCTAGATTTAATAACTTCGCCAGTGTCCCTGTTAGTGCTTGGCCTTCCCTGGTTACAAAAACATAATCTGTTTATCAACTGGGAAACTGGAACTGTGTACTTTCAATCTCAATTTTGTATTCAGCACTGTCTTAAAGGGACAGTCAAGTCAAAATTAAACTTTCATGATTCAGATAGGGAATGCAATTTTAAACAACTTTCCAATGTACTCATTATCAAATTTGCTTTGTTCTCTTGGTATTCTTTTTTGAAAATGAAAATGTAGAGGGCTGCCTCTTATCTCAGTGCATTTTAACAGTTTTTCACAGTTAGTGCTAGTTCATGTATGCCATATAGGTAACATTGTACTCACTCCTGTGGAGTTATTTATGAGTCAGCACTGATTATCTAAAATACAAGTCTGTCAAAATAATAAGGGGGCAGTCCGCAGAGGCTTAGATACAAGGTAATCACAGAGGTAAAAAGTATATAAGTATAACAGTGTTGGTTAAGCAAAACTAGGAAATGGTTAATAAAGGTACTATCTATCTTTTTTAAACAATAACATTTTTCAAGTAGACTGTCCCTTTAAGTCCCTCATCAAAGCTACCCTCCAACCCGAGACTTCAGTAAAACCTCTTGTTCAAATACAAGATATGTACAGGATTATTAGGATGTTTTTGAGAAGAAAGGAGCTGATACTCTCCCTCGCCATAGAACCAGAGCTAAAGGTGTTAAAAGAATATATTTAAGAAAATCTTCAGAAAGGGTTTATCAAACCGTCCACATCAGGACTTCACCCATGCATAGACTACAGGGACCTGAATGCCATTGCTGTAAAAAATAAATACCCATTTCTACTTATTCCAGAACTTATGGATCAATTTAGATCAGCAGTTATCTTCAGTAAAATTGATCTAAGAAGTGCTTACAATCTTTTAAGAGTACGGAAAGGAGATGAGTGGAAAACTACATTTAGTTCCTTCTATGGGCATTATGAAGGTCTCTGTGATGCCCTTTGGTCTGTGCAAAGCCCCTGCTACCTTTCATTGGTTTGTAAATTACATTTTCCATGATATCCTGGACATTTATGTATTAGCCTACCTGGACGACATACTTTTTTACTCCTCTTCTGTACAATAGCATTATGATCATGTGACAACTGTGCTATCCCGTGTATAAGCTAAGCTGGAAGAATGTATCTTTAACACTGACTCAGTGGAATTCTTAGGGTTCATCCCAGCACCTAGAGAGATCCATATGGATTCCATGAAAATTAAAGCTATAATAAACTGGCCCACTCCAGACAGTAAAAGAGCCATTCAACGCTCTGTGGGTTTTGACAACTTTTACAGGAAGTTTATAAGGGACTTCTCTCGTGTTATTCAACCCATTACAGCCTTGACTAAGAAGTCAAATTTCACTGGACTGGCAAAGCACAACAAGCCTTTGATAGCCTAAAGCGGCTTTTACCTCTTCACCCATCCTGACTTTACCTGAACCATGACAGCCCTTCTATGTTGAAGTTGATGCCTCTGAGACAGCTATTGGAGCATTATTATCTCAAAAAGTTGGTGACAAAGATTACTTCCACCCTGTGGCCTTCCTGTCTCGAGTTCTCTTCCCAGCATAAAGAAACTATGATGTGGGGGATAGAGAACTGTTTGCCATAAAAACAGTGTGCCTGCTGAGAAACCTGTGTCTACCAAACCAGTGACAGCCTTCTTCAATCCAGTTGCACCTATCAGGTATTCTGTGTCAATCTCACCCTTTACTGCTCAATTCAAGCACCAGTGTTTATTGGACTTTGTTACTGCTAAAATACCTTTGTGATTTGCATAAGGCCTTTGTTAAAACTTGCTGTATCTGTGATCTTCAATCTGAACTACCAACTATTCTTTTACTTATCAATCAGTAAAGCTTTTAAAAAGGCTTTCATTGTTCTGTGTATCTGTCCCTGCATTCTGAGTTACGCATACCCTTACCTCCTCAGATTAACTATTATTTCTGCTTTGAAATCATTATGGAGTAGTTACGTGTATGTGTGTGTTCTTGTGTATGTGTGTGTTCTTGTGTATGTGTGTGGGGGACATGAATGTATGTGTGTGTGGGGGGGCATTAATGTATGCGTATATATGTGTGTTTTCTTGTGTGTGTGTGTGGGGCATGAATATATGTGTATGTATGTGTGTGTTCTTTTGTATGTGTGTGTTCTTGTGTATGTGTATGTTCTTGTGTATGTGTCTTTTCTTGTGTATGTGTGTGTTCTTGTGTATGTGTGTGGGGGACATGAATGTATGTGTGTGGGGGGGCATTAATGTATGCGTATATATGTGTGTTTTCTTGTGTGTGTGTGTGGGGCATGAATATATGTGTATGTATTTGTGTGTTCTTGTGTGTGCGTGGGGGACATGAATGTATGTGTATGTATGTTTATGTTCTTGTGTGTGTGGGCATGAATATATGTGTATGTATTTGTGTGTTCTTGTGTGTGCGTGGGGGACATGAATTTATGTGTATGTATGTGGGTGTTCTTGTGTGTGGGGGGGGGCACGAATGTATATGTATGTATGTGTGCGTGGGGGGGCATGAATGTATGTGTGTGTTCTTGTGTGTGCGTGGGGGGGGCATGAATGTATGTGTGTGTGTGTGTGGGGGGGAGGGCACAAATGTATATGTATGTACAGTATGTGTGCGTGGGGGGGCATGAATGTATGTGCATGTACTGTATGTGTGGGGGGGCATGAATGTATGTTTATGTATGTGTGTGTTCTTGTGTGTGTGTGTGGGGCATGAATGTATGTATATATATGTGTGTGTGTAAAGTATGTATATGCTGCTTTTAAAATGGCTTTTTTTGTATAGAAAATGCTGCAGTGCAGTTTCACTTGTTGGACTGTATGACCCCCATAGTGCCCCAGGGGGACAATACTCTGCTTATGATTTCATCAATGTATTGAAAAGCAATTTAAAGGAAAAAGCAAGGCATTTCTCATATATTGATACACAAATACAATGAGGTCATATATCTACAGCTGAACACTTTGGTGAATATTCAAATTAACCATTCACAAACCGGCCAAAACAGAAATAGCCACCACAATTTTATATTTTAGGAATTTTATTAAATCAATTTGCATTTTAAAATAGGAATAAATAAAACTGAGACACTCTATTTTATATTATTTGAATTAAAATCTTTCACAAAGACAAATGCAGAGCAGGGATTAAATCACTAAGGTCTATAAAACATAGAAAAAAAATCCCACCATTGTACAGTAACACATAGAACATGCTTTTCTCTAAGGAGTGGTAACACCTGTTCTTCCTTCTCTCCTTTAATTCATGCAGCTATCTTACAGTGTTGCACACATCGCGCACATGTATCAGTTTAGCAATCTGGTGAGGAGCTTTCCAAGATGGCCAATACCAGAAAGGAGATACATTGTGCAAACACAGCATTATCTTCCATACATCATCTTGGAAAGGCCTCTGTCACATGTGCAAATGAATATGCTCTGACAGCCTTTATAACCGTAGGTGCCACCAAGGGCAAGCCCCTAGATCTCTGTCTACTAATGTCTAAACTCAACGATAGTCAGCAGTTAAAGTTCAGCGGGTTGAAATGGCAAACAAGAGCATGTTAACACCCAGCTGGTAATAGTAATTTTCTTTTAAAAACATTATAAGCCAGTATATTTCCTCCCTATGTGCTATCCCTGTTGAGTCTCACTTGGGACAATTTTAGAGCCAGCCCTGGGTACCAATAATCAGAAACAAACATTCAGACTTTAACTGTTTAGGGCATGCATCTATAGTTTCAGAAAACCCCTTTAGCACTATTACTGGAATTCCTCAATTAAAGTGACAGTTAACACCTTGAGATTTTTATATAAAATGTTTAGTTATGCATATTGAAACTACTTTGCAATATATTCTCATTTTCTAATTTGCCCCCTTTTTATGTAATTTCGCTCTGAAAATTGAGTAATTTCTAATACTCAGAACTTGAAATGCACCCGGTAGACTTTTCAAGGCCAACCCTGCTACAAATCAGTGCCTAATTGGCTTTAACTGATAACAACTGCAAATAAATGCATGACCATAGCTGGCCTGGAAGTCTGCCGACTAAAGTCCAGATTGGCTCCTCCAAATAAGGCTAATGGTGGATGGAGTTGGGCTATTAAAAGATGATTGCAGAAAAAAAGGATGTTAATTTGTTTATATGTTTTTGTGTACCAGCACTACAGAAATGTATTGTAATTACAAGGTATTTACTGACTCCTTTAACAGACAACTGATGTCAACAGAAAATTCTGTAAGTAGCAAGCACAAGCATACTCTTTAAAAATGACAAATGTCATTTACTTCCTACATGTTTAAAGGCATATTAAAGCTAAAAAAATCTTTAAAAAAAATCTTCATATAGAAATAAATTAATATTCTGTGTACTTCTATAATAAAACAATATATATATATATATAAAATAGAGAAACTTTATTTATTTACTTGTCATTCTTTAAAAGTGAATTCGTTGTAATTGCATAAATACATCTATAATGAACCGGCATTGAGGCTGATGAAAAATGTAAAAATTTTTCAATGTCAAAGCTGATGGGAAAAAAGAAAAACATAATTGTAAAGTTTTTTCATAAATCACACGAGGATCAGAGCATTTCTTTTTATTAGTAAGATAAAGGTCAGATTGAACCTGTGGTCTAACATGACATGATACTGTGCTATTGTATATTTGTATTTTACACCACATATACAGCCTAATCCACGTTTATCAATCCCATTGCCATTTTCAATAGTGTTTTTTGCATTGCTGTGCATGCAGGCACTCAACAGGAAGTGAGCTAAACCAGAACTCCTGATCCCCCTATAAACCATAGAGGCGCTTGCCCCTATTTGCCACAAAGTAGTTTGGGAGCAGGACCCTAATATTCCTGTATTAATTACATGTGTTTTGTTTAGTCTGCTACTATGTATCTGTCTTTTTTTAACCATTTAGATATTATGTAACCACCTTATGTACACAACCCTACAGAACTGGGCATGCTTTACAAATCAATCACATTAACACAAACGCCAGAACCCCTACCATATATCCAGATGTTTTCACCAGCATTTTCACACAAGCAGCAGAAATCCTGATAGGAAAACCGTTTTTAGGACATTTAGGGCTAGATTACAAGTGGCAAACTATTTAGCACTTTTGTTCAAGCACTAACCTGACTCTGTGTTAGACCAAGTGCTCTCAACCCGACGTGAGTTATTCATATTTTACATTCCAAAGTTCTTCACATAGAAGAAAATGTACTTTATATATATATATATATATATATATATATATATATATATATATATATATATATATATATAAAATGTATATATATATATATATAGATATACATAGGAATATAGATTTAAAAATACAAAGAACATTTCCCCATATGGGAAGTACATTGGGATGTTACATATTTAATCTGCACAGTAAAACACATTATAATTATTAAAATTGAATAACATTTTTTTTCTTGTTTAAAGGTATTTGAGTGGAAAGGGCTCTAAAGTATGTATGTATGTGTGTGTGTATATATATATATATATATATATATATAAATACATAAAAACACATGTATACACAAATATATAATATATGTATGTATATATATGTATGTATATATATATATATATATATATATACATATTTAGACATATTTATTATATATATATACATGCCTTTCCATTCAAACACCTTGCAATATACAATATACCTTTTAACCCATATAAAACATAATAATATTTATATGAATATGTTTATTAGATAGTGTATTTATGAATGTAACACTTTATTTTAATATATTTATGTTGTGCTTAGTGCAACTCTTTAGTCTTAACCCTTTACTCAAAGTCTTCAGTCGCGCTAACCTGACAATTGCAAATTTAGATTGTGTTCTACGGTATGCATTTACTTGTAATACGCACGCGCTAGCACAGTAGTGATATTGTAATATCGTGACCATGCTAATATTAGTGCTGATAGTGCACCACTTGTAATTTAGCCCTTAGTCATGTTTGTTTTTGAGTTATTAAAGAACTGTAGTGGAGCTCTAAACTAATTTCCTGATTTTCTCATTGCTGGGTACTTATTAAATAACTCTCACTTTTCCATTATCAATAAAGCTATTAATTTCATTTTTTTCCCTTTGTGTATCAAAATAGTACAATTTTATATGTGTAATACAGTTTATTGATTCATTTGAAAAACAAATGTTCCTGTGCTAAATTTGATTCTAGTGCAGCATGTCCCTGTGTACCAATAGGACAGTGGGAGTTTTCTGTATCAGCCTGTGAGGAATCTATCCATAGGGGAGATTTGTGCACAAATGAAGTTCCTGCTCTGTTTTAAAATCAGTTAAAGGGACATAAAACAAGTTGGGATAGAGAAAAAATATAATAATATGTATTTTAATTACTTTATCTGCAAATGTATTGCCTCGCCATTAACACTTTTAAGTTTCTGAATTGTACAGCTCTAACTCCCCCCACATAATTCCTTTTATGGCTGCATCTATATCCACCTTTGATCTGGTAGAATACAAGACTTTAACACTCATTATCTGCTGGAGCATGCCTAGAAGCAAATAAGCTGCTGTGAAATACAATGCCTGTGTTTCTTATGCTAAACAATGATAAGGGGGATGGATCAGACTACTCCAGACAGCATGGCTATGTAACTAATTTTGCTTATTTTTGAAAATTATTTTAAAATACTTGCCAGCAATTTTTAAACAATTTTTTATGGAAACTATTTTTCACTTAATTAACCCTTTTAGGATATGCACAGATCTCAACATGTTTTATGGCACTTTAAAATTGTTACATGAAAAACAAAAGTTATGTTAAAGGTGTTTAGTGCTCTTTCATATGGATTGTAGAATATTTTTTGTATTTATTGTCCCTTTAATATTTTATAATGAAATGGATATGCTTGAGGTAGGTAGATGAGAGAGTAATAAAAGAAAATAAACAATATTTTTGGTAAATCTTATAAAAACTTTCAAGCAAAACTCCATGGAGCAGAAAAACACTGAGATTTCAAGAGCTTTTCTACACCCAGCATTGCTTCTTACTGAATCACAGTATAGATCTGACAATAACTGTCCTCACAGCTGTCGTGTTCTAGAGCTTTGTTATCCTTTTGCCTGTCATCTGAACTGTCCCTCCATACAAGTGATAGATTGTCTTCAAGACCGCAAAGCAGAGAAATCTATACACACCGCTCAGCTGCAAGATGGTATCAGCTGGTAGAAAACCAAACCTTCATGTATTTAAATATCTCAGATATATCACTCTGCCAGACTGGATCCTGTGGTTAAAAAACTATAAACATCAACTGTCATGTCCATGTAAGACTGTGGTTCTGAACTTTCTTGTACTTTCTATTATTTTTGACATGAGATACCAGCAACAGACCTAATGAGCAGAGGGTCCTTGGTGCAAGACATTTTTTTAGCCCCCCCCAAAGATAACTCAGAGGTAAGTAATAGCAATAATACCAATGCATATATACACAAATAGAATAATAGTTATTTAGGCAAAACAAATAGTTACATTGAGTCATTACAAATAATTTTTAAAAGTATAAATAAAGAAATACTCTTAAAAATGAAACACACTATGATGTTTTTTATTGCTTCATAAAGCAGAACGCTACCTAACTATATAAGTCTTAAAGGGACACTGAACCCAATTTTTTTTCTTTCATGATTCAGATAGATCATGCAATTTTAGGCAACTTTCTAATTTACTATTATCAATTTTCAATTTTTCTTTGTTCTCTTGCTATCTTTATTTGAAAAAGAAGACATTTAAGCTAAGGAGCCAGCAAAATTGTGGTTCAGAACCATGGACAACACTTGTTTATTGGTGCTGTCCAATCAGCAAGGACAACCCAGGTTGTTCACCAAAAATGGTCCGGCATCTAAACTTACATTCTTGCTTTTCAAATAAACATTCCAAGAGAATAGAGCAAATTTGATAATAGGATTAAATTAGATAGTTGCTTTAAACTGCATGCTCTATCTGAATCATGAAAGAAAAAAATTGGGTTCAGTGTCCCTTTAAATAAAAAGACAGAGTAGAAAGAAAGAGGAGTGCAGAAAAAGATAGTAGAAGATAAAGGCGAGAGAGAGAGAGAGAGAAAGAGATACGAGGCAAGAAAAGGAGGAGAAGAAAGAGAGAGTAAGAGAGAGATAACGGAGAGGACACAGAGTGAAAGAGAAGTGAGAGAATGGGGGAAAGATGAGAGAAGAGAGATAGAGAAGGGTGGTGGATTTACAGATTAGAGGACAAATAAGAGAGAGAAGAAAAAAAACAAACACAAAAGAGAAGTCAAAGAGAGAGTAACAACAGAGAGAGACAGATAGAGAGAGCGATAGAGAGAAAGCAGATATATATAAATAAGAGAATAGGAGAGTGTGAAAAGGAGAGGGAGAAGAGAACAAGGGGAAAGAGAGAACAGTGGAAGAGGTGGGGAAGACTGAGGAGAGAGAACAGGGGGAGATGGGGAAGACAGAGAGAGACTGGAGAGGGGAGGGAGAGATGAAAGAGGGGAGGGAGAGAAATGGGCAAAAGGAGGAAGAGATGGAAGAGAGGAGGGAGAGGTGTAACGAGATAAGGAGGGGAGAGATGAGAGAGGGAAAGCAAGATAGTCAGGGGAGTTGTAGAGAGAGAAAGGGGAGGGAGAGGACAGAGAAAGTGAGGAATTAAGATAAACAGAGGGAGAGAGAAGGGAAAGGGAGAGATAGGAAGTACAGTTATTATAGCCAGCATCTCTGCATGGCTCCACCTACCAATTCCCTCTTCTCTCTACTAAATCCTGTGCTGTGCAGACTTATAGCTGGCACGTGCATTACATGCTGTTTGAAAAAAAAAAAATCTTTGAGGAGGTTGATGTAGCAAAATCCAGCCCTGGCTGCTAAGGACTCCTCCCCTCAGCACCCAGTGCCACAGCAGTAGTTCCATTCTTGACTTTAAACAAACAAGTTAAACGTTGGCAAGATTTTATTAGCCATATGCTATCTAGAGGGTCATGTGACACATCAATTAAAAAAGAAGCTAGGAGCTTGTCCGTTTAAATATTTTTGATAGACTGAAATGTTGCAGCTTCCTTATCCCCTCCTTTTTATTTCTGTAAACCTGTTGTCAAGAAGACAAGGGGGCCGATTTATCATGCTGCAAATTATTAACTAAATAATACCTATTTAAAACTAAATACTTACCTGTGAAATAAAACCTAAGCTAGCTACAATATAACTAATAGTTATATTGTAGCTAGCTTAGGTTTTATTTTTATTTCACAGGTAAGTTTGCATTTATTTTAACTAGGTAGACTAGTTAGTTAATAGTTATTAACTATTTAATAACTACCTAGTAAAAATAAATACAAACTTACCTGTCAAATAAAACCTAAGCTGCCTTACACTAAAACCTAACATTACAAAAAATAAAAAAACCTACCATTACAAAAAATAAAAAAAACGATCATTACAAAAAAATGAAAAAACTTACCATTACAATGACTTTTGTAGTTAAACACCTCTTTTGCTACAAAAGAAAAACAAACACCCCCTAAAAAAATACATTACACAAAATAACAAACAAATTATCAAAAATAATAAAAATGAATCCTATTATTCCTGATTCATCATCCAATAGAATTAGAGCTGCTTAAATCCTTTTGGCTGATTTGAACAGCCAATAGAATTTTAGCAGCTTTAATTCATATTGGCTGATTCAAATTTTTCAGCCAATAGGAATGCAAGGGACGCCATCATGGATCGAGTACCTTGAATTGAAGATTCAGTGTACAGCGGCGACCGTATGAAGAGGATGCTCCGCGCCATATGTCTTCAGGATGGACCCGCTCCGCGCCACCGTGATCAAGATAGAAGATGCCGCCTGGATGAAGATTGAAGAGGCCACCTGGATGAAAACTTCTCACCGCTTGGATGAGGACTTCGACCGCCGGGATGAGGACTTCTCCACCGGGATGAAGATCGTTCAAGCGGGACTTCAAAAACTGTAAGTGGATCGCCTTGGGGTTAGTTTTAGGTTTTTCAAAGGGTTTTTTGGGTGGGTTTTATTTTTAGATTAGGGTTTGGGCAGTAAAAAAGGTAAATGCCCTTTTAAGGGCAATGCCTATCCAAATGCCCTTTTCAGGGCTATGGGTAGCATAGTTTTTTTACATAGTTTTTTTTATTTTGTGGGATTGGGGGGTGGGGGTTTGTAATGTTAGTGGGTATTTGTATTTTTATCTCATAAACAGAGCTGATATCTTTAGGGCAATGCCCTACAAAAGGCCCTTTTAAGGGCCATTGGTAGTTTATTCTAGATTATTTTTTTTATTTTGGAGTGTTTTTTTTTTAATGGGAATAGGAATAATTTTTATTATTTTTGATAATTTATTTGTTATTTTGTGTAATGTATTTTTTTAGGAGGTGTTTGTTTTTTTGTAGCAAAAGAGCTGTTTAACTTAGGGCAATGCCATGCAAAGGCCCTTTTAAGGGCCCCCCAAAAGGCCTTTTTAAGGGCCCTTGGTAGTTTGGGGGGGGGGGTGGGGGATTTGTATACTGTTAGGGGGTGTTTGTTCGTTTTTGTAGCAAAAGAGCTATTTAACTTAGGGCAATGCCCTACAAAAGGTAATTTTAAGGGCCCTCAAAAGGCCATTTTAAGGGCCCTTGGTGGTTTATTTTAGATTAGGCTTTTTTATTTTGCAGTTTTTTTTTTTTTTAAAAGGGTATTAGAATAGGAATAATTTTTATACAAATAAATTATATTAATAATAATAATGACTGGAATACAGGCCAGGGGTAAATACTGTGTAATCACTGCTGGCCTCACTAATCCTGAGGGATAGAGAGGGAGTAAAGGAGATGGTCTGGAGAGTGGGGAAGAGAAGGACAAGAGCCAGAGCCCCTTATCTGCAGTGCATAGTAAACTGGGTGAAGGCTGAAGCTTGTCCCCAAAGCTTGAGATCCAGAAGAAGGCAGGCCAGTCAGTGCTGGGGCTGGGAGTGGCAGTGTCAATCAGCTAGTAGCTCCTGCAATGCTCCCTTGCTAGCCTTCCGTCCAGAGTTCCCTCTTCTAAGTAGTTCCTGCCCACAGATTGTCAGAGAGAGTGTTTCTTTAGCACTATCAATGGCTCAATCCCCCCCCCCCATAAGACAGATATGATAGCTGCCTCACCTGGGTTTTTTTCATGATTGGCCTAATAATGTCATATGACACCTGATCTGTCAGACAATTGGTCCACGCTCCATCCAGCAGCATCTATGTGGTTGCGCAATCAATGGAGGCTGAGCTTGTCGCTGCCTCTCTCCCTGTATTTGCAGCAAATCTTAATATTTTTTTATTATTTTCATTTTATTTTCACATTATTTTCTTTTTTTGTTTTCATGACAGGTGAGGCTCTGCCTCCCCTGAATGCACAACTCTGGTGTATCCTGTGTCAGTGTGTATGTGTTGTGTCAGTGTGTATGTGTATCCTGTGTCAGTGTGTATGTGTTGTGTCATTGAATATGTGTATCCTGTGTTAATGTGTATGTGTATCCTGTGTCAGTGTGTATGTGTTGTGTCATTGAGTATGTGTATCCTGTGTTAATGTGTATGTGTATCCTGTGTCAGTGTGTATGTGTATCCTGTGTTAGTGTATATGTGTATCCTGTGTCAGACAGTGTGTATGTATATCCTGTCTCAGTGTGTATGTGTATCCTGTGCTAGTGTATATGTGTATCCTGTGTCAGTGTATATGTGTATCCTGTGTCAGTGTGTATGTGTTGTGTCATTGAGTATGCGTATCCTGTGTTAATGTGTATGTGTATCCTGTGTCAGTGTGTATGTGTATCCTGTGTTAGTGTGTATGTGTATCCTGTTTCAGTGTGTATGTGTATCCTGTGTCAGTGTTGTGTTAGTGTATATGTGTATCCTGTGTCAGTGTATATGTGTATCATATGCCAGTAGATGTGTGCAAGATGAGTGTATATGTGTATCCTGTGTCATTAGGTATGTGTGTGCTGTGTAAGCAGGTAAGTGTAAGCTGTGTCAGTGGATATGTGTAAGCTGTGTCAGTGTGTATGTGCATTCTGTGTCAGTAGGTATTTGTGTGCTGTGTCAGTGGGTATGTGTCAGGAGATTCCACCTTAACTGACTTGTGTACCTCTATTCCTTAATACCACCTTTACTGCTATTGCCCAACCTACCTACTCTATATCACCTGTGTTGTAACTTCAGACAGGTGCTTAGTTATTGAGTAGTAAGGAGCATAACGGTTGCTTTTTTAAGCTTACCCTAAGCTATTTGGATTACAAATATTTGTTGTTTGCTACATTCTACCTTGCCTATTACATCTTGGATTTATTGCACACTCATTAGCCTTGTGTGTCAGAACAGAACCGAGACTTTACAAAACAATAATTTACCTTGTCTCCCTATCAGCCGGGAATCTGCCTTTCAGTCTGGTTCTCCCTACACACACCCTCTGCAGCCGAGTGACGTCACCCACGAGTAAACGGAACACTGCATCAGCCAGTACTCAGACACTCAGCTGTTTGCTAGGCTCAGACTCCCAACGTAAGTCACTGCTGCAGTCCGCATATTCACAGCTGATCAGCGCTACACACGCACGTAGTAGTCAGAGCATCGGAACATCGCATCAGCCTGTATACATACGCTCAGCTGTTTGCTAGCCACGCTGCCATCCTGAGTCACTGCTGCAGTCCGGACATAACAGCTGTTCCAGCACTTTACACACTAGCAGTACTCAGACCTATATTCCGGTGGTAAGAAGAGCAACTTGTAATTGAGTTACAATTGTGAAGATTTCATTCGCTATCTTATTATCTGATTCTACCGTAGCAAGTAGTCTCTCACTTACCGGGTAAAGTCATTACTGACAATCTTTATGTTTTGAGACCATTAAGTCTTCATTTAGCTCATAGTTGATGTTAAGCTGTGAGAGAAGGAGCAGGGATCATCTGAGATATTATTTGAGACTAACAGGTCCCTACCTGCACATCTCTAAATTCTGTTAAGGCCAATAATTCACTGGAAGTTATTCTGTTTATCTTTCATATAAGGTAATACTCAGCTTCAGTTTCGCAGCTGCAGATCCAGTAACAACTAATTCCTATCAGACATAACATAACATAATAACTAAGCCAATCAAATGGATCCAGTGGAACTACTGCAGATAGTGTTTGGCC
This sequence comes from Bombina bombina, assembly GCF_027579735.1. Classification (NCBI taxonomy): domain Eukaryota; kingdom Metazoa; phylum Chordata; class Amphibia; order Anura; family Bombinatoridae; genus Bombina; species Bombina bombina. The sequence continues at coordinate 348,420,686 of NC_069499.1, forward strand.
TTTCTCAGAGGGTAGACCAAATGAGTCAAGCCCTTAGCAACCTACAGGTTGAAAATGAAACATTAAGGAAGATTATAAAGGACACTATGACACCAAAGTCAACCCCCCCAGAAAGCACTACTGAACCACATATATCACCACCGGATGTTTTCTCAGGGGACAGACGTCTCTACCGCCAATTTAGGAATGCTTGCCTCCTCACCCTTACCCTCAAGCCAAAGACTTACCCCACAGATAGGTTGAAGGTCCTAACAATGATTACGTACTTAAGGGGTGAACCAAGAATCTGGGCGGACTCTTTCTTTGAGACCAATAACCCCATCATCTCCTCTCTTCCTAATTTCTTGGCAGCAATGGACGAATTGTATTCAGATACCAACACACAATTAACTGCCGAAACTAAAATGAGGGCGTTAAAACAGGATTCCAGATCCGCAGAGGTGTACATCACCGAGTTTAAGCAGTTCTCAACAGATTCTCAATGGAACAATATAGCCTTAAAGAATCAATTCCATCTAGGACTCTCTGACACAGTAAAAGACGAGCTAGCTCGTGTAGAACTCCCTGAGACCCTAGAAGGGCTGATGAGATTTTCTGTACAAATTGATAGACGGCTCAAAGAAAGAAGAAACGAACGGCATGGATCAGAACAGGCTTACAAAAATCTCTGTCTATTCAGCATTCCAGTGCAGCAGGAGTCACCCAGGAACCTATGGACATAGGTCTCATGAGAGGTCCGTTATCTCAAGAGGAAAAACAAAGAAGGAAGGCTAAAGCTTTATGTTTATATTGTGCTAATCCAGCACATACAGTGAGGGATTGTCCCATTCTGCAGAAGAACAAGAAGAGTAAGTGTTTTTTGAGTAATACTTCTGTTTCCACACAAGCCAAGCCTATTTACTGTACCATCTCTCTCTCTTTGCAGTGGGACCATAAGCGTTACCCTACAGAAGCAATAGTCGACACAGGTGCCCATGGGAATTACATCGACTTAGAGTTTGTTAAGATCAATAAATTACCACTTGAGCAAAAACAACAGCCTGTGTCTATTCGTGTTGTAGATGGGACTTATATAGCCAGTGGTCCCATAACGCACCATACTATACCCATACTAGTAAGTACCCAATTCAATCATCACGAGTTCATTCGTTTCGATGTCCTTCCTTCTACTCTCTTCCCCATTGTCTTAGGTATACAATGGATAAGGTTGCATGAACCCTCCATAAATTGGAAAACATTACAGATTACACTTAATTACTCATACTGTCAAAAGGTCTGTTACGATATACCTCATTCTATCAATGTATCTGAGGAGTGTCCACAAATACCTCCAGAGTACGCAGAATTTTCTGAAGTATTCAGTAAAAGGGAGGCTGAGACACTGCCTCCTCACCGTAGCTACAATTGCCCCATAGATCTGAAGCCCAGTTCTGCCATACCTTACGGCCATTTGTACCCCTTAAGCCAACCTGAGTTAGCACACTTAAAGTAATATCTTGATGACAATTTGAAGAAGGGTTTTATTAGACCCTCTGTCTCTCCTGCTGGTGAGGGAATGTTCTTTGTCAAGAACAAAGATCAGACATTACGTCCCATTATAGATTATAGGGAGCTAAATAAAATCAATGTAAAGAACAGATACCCCCTCCCTCTGATCCCTGAACTAATTGAATGGTTGCATCAGGCGACTATATTCACCAAACTAGATCTAAGGGGCGCTTACAACCTCATACGCATACGAGTGGGAGATGAGTGGCTGACGGCTTTTCGAACCAGATACGGGCTCTACGAGTATCTGGTTATGCCGTTTGGCCTATGTAATGCCCCGGCTACCTTTCAACATTACATCAATGATGCGTTCAGGGATCTGTTGGACATTTGTGTCGTTGTCTATTTTGACAACATTGTAATATACTCTCAAACCTTAGAGGATCACATAAAGCATGTGAGCTGGGTTTTGTCACGGTTACAAGTACACCGATTATATGCCAAAGCAGAGAAGTGTCTGTTCCATACAGCCAAGATTTCCTTCTTAGGATATACTATCTCCCCAGTAGGAATTGAGATGCAACCAAACAAGGTTGAAGCCGTTAAGAATTGGCCTACTCCTACCAACCACAAAGAACTCCAGAGGTTCCTCGTTTTTTGCAACTACTATCGGAAATTTATTAAAGGATATTCAGCAATTGCCAAACCACTAACAACATTAACTGGATCTTCAACTGTGTTCTATTGGAACCCCAAAGCTGAAAAAGCATTTTCATTTCTGAAAACATCTTTCACTTCTGCTCCAATTCTATGTCATCCAAACCCAGATTTGCAGTACGTGCTGGAGGTTGACTCCTCAGAGTACGCTTTGGGTGCAGTACTCTCTCAGAGGCAGGATCTAACTCAACCATTACATCATATAGCCTTTTATTCAAAGTTGCTAACTCCACCAGAAAGGAACTACCCCATAGGGGAAAAGGAGTTGTTGTCCATCAAGAGATCGTTTGAGAATTGGAGTCACCTCCTAGAAGGCACACTTTTACCCATCCTTGTGTACACTGACCACAAGAATTTGGAGTATTTGCAACGGAATAAAACCCTCTCCGCACGACAGGTACGATGGAGTCTTTTTTTTAGTAGATTTAATTTCCAGATAGTCTACAGACCAGCCTCAAAGAACGAGAAGGCTGATGCCCTATCCCATAGAGATCCCATACCATTATTTGATAACAATCCAACGGAAATCATACCTCATCAGAATTTCATCAGAATAACCTCCAGCGACAAAATCAAGTTTCAAAACGCTTTTCACTCAGATTCCAACATCCCAGACAATTTACAGAAAGCTCCAGATGGGTTGTGGTACAAGGAAGATAAATTGTATGTCCCTATCACCCTACGTAATGATCTGATCACCATGACCCTCCACTCTGTGGGCATCCAGGAATTACACGAACAAACAATTTACTCTCCAGGACTTACTGGTGGCCTAAGATGATTCATGAAATAAAAGAATACATACACAACTTTGTTGTTTGCACTTCTTCTAAGTCCGAAAAGAAAGCCCCTTATGGCTTACTAATGCCCATACAGGTACCAGACAGACCATGGTCCCATTTGGGCATGGACTTTATCATCAAACTACCTGTATCTTCAGGTATGAATACCATACTGGTGGTTATAGATTTATTTACCAAATTAGCACATTTCATACTGTATCAGAAACTCCCTAGTTCCTCTGAGACTGCTCAGCTTTTCATGGATCACGTTGTGAGACTGCATGGCATACCTTCTATCTTAACTACGGACAGAGGGACACAGTTCACCTCCCACTTTTGGAAAAATCTTTCTCAAAAGCTTCAAAATAATCACCGATACACCACTGCCTACCACCCACAGACCAACGGTCAAGCCGAACGCCTCAACCAGTGGCTTGAATCCTACTTACAATGTTATTGTGCTATCATCAGGAAGATTGGAAGAGCTACTTATCTTTGGCTGAATTTGCTTATAATAACTCTGCCAATTCCTCTTCTAAAATGTCCCCGTTTTTCGCCAACTATGCCTATCACCCCAACATATCCTTGAATACAACGGAATCATCTTCTAATCCTTCCATTGATAATTTGGCCGATAAAATAACTGAGAATATCCAATTACTTCGCAGGAATCTCGAAATATCACAGATAGTGCAGAAGAAATACTTCGACCTTAGGTCGGAGAACACCCCCAAAGTACTCAACAGGAGATTGGGTATGGCTGTCGACTAAGAACCTACGAATTCAGATTCCCAGTAAAAAACTGGCCAGCTTGTTCATAGGACCATTCCAGATCACCCGTGTTGTTAACAAAAACGCTGTTACCCTCCAGCTACCCACTACTTTAGCCATCCATCCGACATTCCATGTCTCTCTACTGAAGCCAGCCTCTATTAGCAAAACGCAGGTGATGCCACCAACAGCACCTCTTCTGGATTCCGAGGAATATGAGATGAAGGAGATATTAGACTCAAGGATCCATAAGGGAGAATTGCAGTACTTAGTCAGATGGAAAGGGTACCGCCCGGAAGAAGATACCTGGGAACCTTTGTCTCATGTGACTGCTCCGAGGCTCGTCGCTCAGTTTCATAGGCGGAATCCTCAACACCCTAGACCGCAAACCGTGGGACGGTTTGCTTGAGGGGGGATTCTGTCAGGAGATTCCCCCTTAACTGACTTGTGTACCTCTATTCCTTAATACCACCTTTACTGCTATTGCCCAACCTATCTACTCTATATCACCTGTGTTGTAACTTCAGACAGGTGCTTAGTTATTGAGTAGTAAGGAGCATAACGGTTGCTTCTTTTAAGCTTACCCTAAGCTATTTGGATTACAAATATTTGTTGTTTGCTACATTCTACCTTGCCTATTACATCTTGGATTTATTGCACACTTATCAGCCTTGTGTGTCAGAACAGAACCAAGACTTTACAAAACAATAATTTACCTTGTCTCCCTATCAGCCGGGAATCTGCCTTTCAGTCTGGTTCTCCCTACACACTCCCTCTGCAGCCGAGTGACGTCACTCACAAGTAAACGGAACACTGCATCAGCCTGTACTCAGACACTCAGCTGGTTGCTAGGCTCAGACTCCCAACGTAAGTCACTGCTGCAGTCCGGATATTCACAGCTGATCAGCGCTACACACGCACGCAGTAGTCAGAGCATCGGAACATCGCATCAGCCTGTATACATACGCTCAGCTGTTGCTAGCCACGCTGCCATCCTGAGTCACTGCTGCAGTCCGGACATAACAGCTGTTCCAGCACTTTACACACTCGCAGTACTCAGACCTATATTCCGGTGGTAAGAAGAGCAACTTGTAATTGAGTTGCAATTGTGAAGATTTCATACTCTATCTTATTATCTGATTCTACCGTAGCAAGTAGTCTCTCACTTACCAGGTAAAGTCATTACTGACAATCTTTATGTTTTGAGACCATTAAGTCTTCATTTAGCTCATAGTTGATGTTAAGCTGTGAGAGAAGGAGCAGGGATCATCTGAGATATTATTTGAGACTAACAGGTCCCTACCTGCACATCTATAAATTCTGTTAAGGCCAATAATTCACTGGAAGTTATTCTGTTTATCTTTCATATAAGGTAATACTCAGCTTCAGTGAGACACTCATTCAGTTTCGCAGCTGCAGATCCAGTAACAACTAATTCCTATCAGACATAACATAACATAATAGTATGTATATGCTGTGTCAGTGTTTATGAGTGTACTTTGTCACTGTGTATGTGTATCCTGTGTCAGTAGGTATGCGTGTGCTGTGTCAGTGTCTATGTGTATCCTGTGTAAGTAGGTATGTGTGTAATGTGTCAGTGGATATATGTGTGCTTTGTCAGTGTGTATGTGTGTCCTGTGTCAGTAGGTATGTGTATTCTGAGTCAATCTGTATGTGTATCCTGTGTCAGTGTGTATGTGTTGTGTCATTGAGTATGTGTATTCTGTGTCAGTGTGTATGTGTATCCTGTGTCACTGTCTATGTGTATCCTGTGTCAGTAGGTATGTGTGTAATGTGTAAGTAGGTATATGTATGTTGAGCCTGTGGATATGTGTGTGTCTTGTCAGTGTGTATGTGTATAATTTGTCAGTAGGTATGTGTGTGCCGTGTCAGTGTGTATGTGTATCCTCTGTCAGTGGGTATGTGTATTATGTATCAGAAAGTATATGTGTGTTGAGTCAGTGCATATTTGTGTGCTTTGTCAGTGTGTATGTGTTGTGTCAGTGTGTATGTGTATCCTGTGTAAGTGGATATGCGTGTGCTGTGTCATTATGCATGTGTATCCTGTGTCAGTGTGTATGTGTATCCGGTCAGTAGGTATAAGCAAGTTGTGCCAGTAGGTGTGTGCTGTTTCAGTGTGTTTGCGTATCCTGTGTCAGTAGATATGTGTATCCTGTGTAAGTGGATATGTGTGTGCTGTGCCAGTGTGTATGTGTATTCTGTGTCAGTGTGTATGTGTTGTGTCAGTGTGTATGTGTATCCTGTGTAAGTGGATATGTGTGTGCTGTGTATTGTGTATGCGTATCCTGTGTCAGTGGGTATGTGTATCCGGTCAGTAGGTATGAGCAAGCTGTGCCAGAATGTGTGTGCTGTTTCAGTGTGTTTGTGTATCCTGTGTCAGTGGGTAGCTGTGTGCTATGTCAGAGTGTATGTATATCCTGTGTAGGTGGATATGTGCATGCTATGTCAGTGTGTATGTGTTGTGCCAGTATGTATGTGTATCCTGTGTAAGTGGATATGTGTGTGCCGTGTCATTGTGTATGTGTATCCTGTGTCAGTGGATATGTGTATCCGGTCAGTAGGTATAAGCAAGCTGTGCCAGTAGGTGTGTACTGTTTCTGTGTGTTTGTGTATCCTGTGTCAGTAGATATGTGTGTGCTGTGTCAGTCTGTATGCGTATCCTGTGTCAGTGTGCTTGTGTTGTGTCAGTGTGTATGTGTATCCTGTGTAAGTGAATATGTGTGTGCTGTGTCATTGTATATGTGTATCCTGTGGGTATATGTATTCGGTCAGTAGGTATAAGCAAGCTGTGCCAGTATGTGTGTGTTGTTTCATTGTGTTTGCTTATCCTGTGTCAGTAGATATGTGTGTGCTGTGTCAGTGTGTATGTGTATCCTGTGTAATTGGATATGTGTGTGTTGTGTCAGTGTGTATGTGTATCCTGTGTAAGTGGATATATGTGTGCTATGTCATTGTGTATGTGTATCCTGTGTCAGTGGATATGTGTATCCTGTGTCAGTGGGTATAAGCAAGCTGTGCCAGCATGTGTGTGTTGTTTCAGAGTGTATGTGTATCCTGTGTCAGTGGGTATGTGTGTGCTGGGTCAGTGTGTATGTGTATCCTGTGTCAGTGGGTATGTAGTATATCCTGTGTCAGTGTGTTTGAGTGTGGTCTGTCACTGTGTATGTATATCCTGTGTCAGTGTGTTTGAGTGTGGTCTGGCACTGTGTATGTATATCCTGTGTCAATGTGTTTGAGTGTGGTCTTTAACTGTGTATGTGTATCCTGTGTCAGTAGCTATGTATCTGCTGTGCCAGTGTCTATCTTCTGTATCCTGTGACAGGTAGGTATTTGTGTATTGTGTCAGTGGATATGTGAGAGCTGTGTCAGTGTTTATGTGTATCATTTGTCAGTGGGTATGTGTGTGCTCTGTCAGTGGGTGCCTGTATGCTATGTCAGAGTGTATGCGTATTCTGTGTCAGTGTGTATGTGTGTGCTCTGTCAGTGGGTGCCTGTGTGATATGTCAGTATGTATGCATATCCTGTGTCAGTGTGTATGTATTTACTATGTCAGTGTATATGTGTATCCTGTGTCAGTGTGTATGTGTTTGCTGTGTCAGTGTGTATGTGTATCCTGTGCCAGTGTGTATGTGTTTGCTGTGTATGTGTGTATGTGTATCCTGTGTCAGTGTGTATGTGTTTGCTGTGTATGTGTGTATGTGTATCCTGTGTCAGTGTGTATGCGTATCCTGTGTCAGTGTGTATGTGTATCCTGTGTCAGTGTGTATGTGTTTGCTGTGTTAGTGTGTATGTGTATCCTGTGTCAGTGTGTATGTGTTTGCTGTGTATGTGTGTATGTGTATCCTGTGTCAGTGTGTATGCGTATCCTGTGTCAGTGTGTATGTGTATCCTGTGTCAGTGTGCATGTGTTTGCTGTGTATGTGTGTATGTGTATCCTGTGTCAGTGTGTATGCGTATCCTGTGTCAGTGTGTATGTGTTTGCTGTGTTAGTGTGTATGTGTATCCTGTGTATGTGTGTGCTGTGTCAGTAGGTATGTGTAAGGGGTGTCAGTGTGTATGTCTCCTTTGTCAGTGTCACTGCTGGTTATGTGTATCCTGTGTCAGTGTGTATGTGTATCTTGTGTCAGTATGTGTGTGTGTGTGCACGTGTTGTATTCATAAGACATACTGCACTTACTTGTGAAAACCGCATGACCTGTGTTTGTCAATACATTAGGTGTTATGTGTTTAGAATCAGCAACAAGGTGGCCAGAAAAATCACTATTATTTTGTTGTAAATATACAGTCAGCCCACAGAAACAATGAAGTTGGACAGCACTGCCATTGAGCATCACTCATTCCCTCTGTGATCATAAATCACCCTCAGCCCTGACTAGCTGTAACACACACAGACACTTTGAGAATCACTGACATATAAGATATTCAGAGGATAATAAAGACCTCCATTGGTATGCCTGTAATAACCTCAAACCTTCACTGTTCCTTTGGTCAATGATAAATCCCAATCCAAATAAAGCGTGTCTAAATGGCATATGTGTACTAGCTGTACTGTATTAGGTTGGCTACTTACATATAATACACAAATACTTACCTAACTACTGTAGTTCAATCTCTGACTGAATTTACCAATCCTTAAAACACTTCAAATTTAGAAAAAAAAAAGCTGCGCTGTCTGTGTCTGTATTCATTAAAGGGAATTGAAGTAAAGTGAACACAGCACTTTTTATTTGATTTTATTACCTCTATTTAGTGATTTATCTTTTGATTGCCTAAAACCAAAAATTTAGTTATTAAAAGGACATAATAGCCAAGCTTTAAATGTGCACAAGTGCATTTCAGTTTTAAATAGAAGCATTTGTGCAATAAACATGTATTAGCAAAATAAATAAATAGTAAATAATAAATAATTAGTAAAAGCTATCACTGTTTCAGAGGCATATGCATTTATTCTGTGAAAGCCCCATGCCCCAGCACTCAAACACCTTGTATGTTCAGTAGTCACTGACTTGATATAACACAACACCACAAAAGAATATGACCCTTAAAGTCTATGAGGATTGTTTTTTAGATAAATCATTTGGTATGTTTTTCTAAAGGACTGGGATTGAACCCTAGGGGGTAGATTTATTATGCAGCGGAGGCTGCATTCTATGCCCATCGTTTCAGGCTCGCCTGAAATGGAAGTTAAGAAGCAGCGGTTGTAAGACCGCTGCTCCTTAACTTCTCCGCCACCTTTTTTGGGGGCAGACTGAAATCATCCCAATCCGATCGGGATGATTGACACCCCCTGCTAGCGGCCACTTCACTAGAAAATGCTTGTGCAATGATAAATGCAGACAGCGCATGCTGTCGGCATTTAGAGAGGTTGAGCGGACATTATTTGCTACATTATTTGCTACAGTGAATCATGTTTGCTCTAACTTAAGTAAATCTACCCCTTGGTCTCTGAACAGGCATAGGGTTTGAATGAGTGTGCACGAGCCATGAGTAGGATATGTGTGTATTCCATTAGCATATTTGCTAATACAAGTCTTATACAAAAATGCTTATTTTCAAATTGTAAAAAATGCCCTTTAATTCCTTTAATATTATTTATGTATTATTATTTTTTTGCTAATTGACTATACTTTTTCTCTTGCTTTGGTAAATAAATCATATTAAGCTAAAATAGTAACATATTTCTTTGAAGAGTTGCAGGAACTTAATATACTTATGTCTGCTATTTGAATATTGTCACATTCACAACATATTGTCCAAGGGAGCATACAAAATGTGGTTTTACAGCCTAACTCAGGCTTTTCAAAGTAGTTAATATTGTTTCTCTTGGAGTCTACAGGGGCTCAATAAAAGCTATGGAAGTATGGATAAATCACGGGTCACTAAGGGATTGATGAAACATTTATAAGCTTTTCAATGGGTCAATGGATCTGAGGTTTGATTATGGCCTAACAGTAACAAAACACTCAGAATGAACAGTGTGGATATTGGCTGATGTAATATAGTGGTTTCACTATGTGCCAAAATGTTTAATGATTCAGAAAGAGTGTACAGAAAATTGATACAAAATAGATACAAATATATCAATTCGAATGTTTCTATTTCGATCGAATATAGAATAATTTGAATATTACATTTAAAGAAAGCATTAGAAATACTATTACAAATATATAAATTCGAATTTTTCAAAACAAATACTTTCGAATGTAATCGTAAAATTCGAAACCGAACATTCAAAAATCGAATGTTAGAATGTTATGTAAACATTCATAATTTGATTCGAACGAATGTGTTAAAATTCGTTTCATTTTTCGAATGTTGCAAAACATTCGCCCATCCCTACTGGCAACTCTACCTACCTAGATATGTTTTTCAAAGAAAAACACATTGAAACAAAGTACATTTGATACTAGAAGTAAATTAGAAAGTTGTTTGTTGTTTATTAATTGAATGCTTTGTCTAAATGTGAAATAAAAAACCTGGGTTTCAATAGAGAATGTATGTATTTGATCCTCCAAGGTAAGCATGCCTGATGAAACAGCTAGGGATAAGCTGAGAAATGCGTTTCAATCTGTTGCCTATATTATTTTAATCACTTTAGGTAATGTACACACCCATTGTCTTTTAATATTGGTTTTAATAAAACTTTTGCTGAATATCATGGAAGCCTGAGCTTTATTGGACCTATACACCTGTGCCACTACATCCTCTTGAGGATCAGTTTGCTGGGAAACTGTAATAACTCAGCTTGCGCTACATAGCACATTTGGTGCTGCTTTGTTTGTGAGTATATTTTCACTCTTTGTTATTGATATTGCTGGTTCCACTTGCAGTATTACACTAGGAGGCGCCTTCTTTTGTGATCTACATTCACAGATACTCAGTATTTCATCATTGACGTACATATATTGCATATGTATTGTAGGAAACACATCCCTGTGTAATCATTGTATTCAAATAACTCATAAACCAACTCACAATGTGCACATGCATGTAATAGAGTTTCACATGTGAATCAGTTTAGGCCCTAGCATGTATCAATGTAAATTGTAAGCCCACATGTACATATATCTGACTATACTAATCTCTCTCATCCTTTAACTCCTCCACAGAACCACCTGTGTCAAGGAAACGACCAGCACCCTATGTTCAACCATCAGGGTCTTCTGCCATGTCAACACCACAATTCTACAGGCAACCACAGGAACAGTGGGCTGCCAGGCAGGAGCATGGTTGGCTGGATGGAAGTCATGCCACCAACTTTACAATATGACACCTGGGAACATTCATCGTCAGAGGAATATACTACCTTTGGTTTTAAGGGTGAGCGAACACGCCCACAAAGGGTCCAAATATATCCCCCACCCAACACAATTACAGTCTCAAATAAGTCATGTGAATTACCCAAGGAGACAGGATGTGGCTATTGAAGGGGCTGAGTGGTCGCATTCCTGTCTACAGTGGCATTATGATTTTTCTGTGTGACCTACAACACCTGCTTACATAGGACGACCTAGACCATCTGCTTCTCTAGGACGAGCTCCACCATCTTCTGAGGAAACTACAGCAGGAGCTTACTTACATATGAGTTCAGCTGAAGCATCTCTTCCACCTCCAGAAGCAGAAGCATTTGTCCAAACTACAGAAGCAGAAGCATCTGTTCAACCTCCAGAAGAAGAAACATCTGTACAACCTCCAGAAGAAGATGAAGAAGCATTTGTTCCACCTCCAGAAGCAGAAGCACGTCCAGCAGCATCACCTGTTTGCCAACATTGTGGCCCTCTACCAACTGCCAGCCCTGTTGCTCAACAATCTGTGGATGCATTGTATTCTCCCCTGTGTTGAAGAATACATGATACTCCAGAGGAGGCTCATCACAAGCACAGAGAGGTTACACAGAGGCCAAGAGAGGTTCTACAGAGGCACTGAGAGGTTACACAAATGTAGCATAGAGCTGCAGAGAGACATGGCAGAATCGTTAAGTGCGAAACCAGTCACAGACGATGCAAATTCTGTCTGATATGCAGATGCAGATGGACAATAGATGGAGAGAGCAAAAACAGCTTTTGGGTGTGTTGGTGGAGCACTTTACACACCAGCAGGACACTGCCCCAAGCCTATCATCTGTCACCAGCACACCAGCAGAAACACCAGAATCTGCTAGAACAAGGAGAGGCAATCCACTACAGGCACCTCAGCTCCCTCATCCAAAAGGCCAAGAAAAGAATAAAAATGATTATAGTTCACCATAACCATTGTCCTTTGTTATTTACCATGTAAATGTATAATACATCAATGTGATGGGTGTTGGAGTACACAAATATTGAATAAACTAGGTGATAAGTCTGCCCAGAGGGCAGTCTATTTAAAAATAAACTACAACCCACAAAGCTAAAATTAAAAAAAATTCAAAATGTAAAATTGCAGAAAAAAATAAACAAAGCTATCCAAAATATTTTTTTTTAACCTAAACTTATACCCCTATAAAAAAAATGCCCCCAAAATAAAAACGACCCTTTATCTAATACTAAACTACCAATAGCCCTTGAAAGGGCTTTTGTAGGGCATTGCTGAATGCCATTTTAAGGGCAATGCCCATACAAATGTCCCTTTAGGTGCAATGGGTACTTTAGGTTTTTTTAGTGTTAGTTTTTTTTATTTTGGGGGGTTTGGTGGGTGGGGCTTTTACTGTTAGGGGGCTTTAGTAATTTTTAAATGTAAAAGAGCTGTTTAACTTAGGGCAATGTCCTACGAAAGGCCATTTTAAGCGCGATTGGTAATTTAGTTTAGGGGCTTTTTTATTTTCATAGGGATTAGGTTTAATTTTTTTTATTTTTGATAATTTTGTTTATTTTTTTCTGTAATTTCAGAGTTTTTTATTTTTTGTAATTTAAAATGATTTTTTTGTAATTTAATGTAAGGTTTTATTTAAGTGTAACTTAGTATTGGGGTTAATTTAGGGGGTGTTAGGTCAGGGGGCTTAGTAACTAAATTAGTTATTTCTGTTGTGCGGGGGTTTAGGTGGTTTAGGACTTAATAAGTGAATTAGGTTTATTGCGATGTGGGGGTTTGGCGGTTAAGAGGTTAATAGGGTAATTAGGTTTATTGCAATGTTGGTGGTTGGTGGTTAAGGGGTTAATATTTTAGGTATGTTATTTGTGGATTAGGGGTTAATTATTTTATTTTGCGATGTGGGGTATTGGGGTTTAGGTGTTTGTTAATACTTTGTGTGGGAGGTTAGTTTTTTTTTGTTATACTTCGTGCGGGCAGTTATGTGTTTTTTATTTATTTCTTGCCGGCGGTTGCGTGTTTCAGGTTTGCCTACTCTGCATCCAGGTGGATTCTGAAACTATTTTCTGAATCCCCTGGGATGCAGTTTCGCTGCCTCCAGGTGGATTCTTTTGGCTGCACGTGCAGCTTATATTCTTTTGGCTGCCTTGCACAGCCAACATTCTTTTGAAGCTGCGTACGCAACTGGCGACACCGACGGACACCTTACAAACGTGATTATAGTTTAGATATGATGATATGACACGTGTTGAAATTCAAAAACAACACAAGTAATATTATCATCTTAATAAAATATTATTGGACTCCTACTCACATCACATATTTGTGTATCAAGAAGAATATTTGTAATATTCAGTTTGAAGATGTTAATCAATGTATCTTACATACAATATTATTATAAACGTGGGTACATATAATTCCTGTTTTTTTACATATCTATCCTCCACAGCAGCAGCAGCAGGTCTATCCTCCACAGCAGGTAGTGCAGCAGCAGGGGCTTGTAGGCCTTCCAGCACCCCTTGTGCCCCACGATGCTGTCTGTTCAACCACTGCAAATAAAGCAGGGGAAACATGGTGGCTAATGAGGGTGTGCATTGTCAGGTGTTTTAAGGCTGCAGGTGAGAGGTTGTGCTGCTTGTGATTGGTTTGACACACTTGCAGAGGGATGATACTGTTTGTAATAATAAAGTGCTCAGAAAAGGTTAAATTGTTTGAGATTTGCGGCTGATGTGTATATGATTGCGCATGCGTTCGGTGTTTGTTAGGCCTTCCAGGGAGTTAACATGCTTTTTAACACTGCACAAGGGTTGCTGAGCCTGCCTATGTGTGGCAAGATGATAATGGAGTAGAATCTATCCATTCTGCGCTGCGTAAGTCCTTGCGCTGCATATGTGATACCGACTTGCTAAGTCAATTCTATGTTAGTCTATGGGATTAAAAACTGTGTGCGAAGTGTAAAATCTACGGGCTTAACTTGTGTGCTGCACCTTATATGTGATTGCTTGATTCAACTAAAAACTGGCGTCGCCGGATTTTGCGGTGAACACTGCATATGTACAGGGAGTGCAGAATTATTAGGCAAGTTGTATTTTTGAGGATTAATTTTATTATTGAACAACAAGCATGTTCTCAATGAACCCAAAAAACTCATTAATATCAAAGCTGAATAGTTTTGTCAGTAGTTTTTAGTTTGTTTTTAGTTATAGCTATTTTAGGGGGATATCTGTGTGTGCAGGTGACTATTACTGTGCATAATTATTAGGCAACTTAAAAAAAAAAAAAAATATACCCATTTCAATTATTTATTTTTACCAGTGAAACCAATATAACATCTCAACATTCACAAATATACATTTCTGACATTCAAAAACAAAACAAAAACAAATCAGTGACCAATATAACCAACTTTCTTTGCAAGGACACTCAAAAGCCTGCCATCCATGGATTCTGTCAGTGTTTTGATCTGTTCACCATCAACATTGCGTGCAGCAGCAACCACAGCCTCCCAGACACTGTTCAGAGAGGTGTACTGTTTTCCCTCCTTGTAAATCTCACATTTGATGATGAACTACAGGTTCTCAATGGGGTTCAGATCAGGTGAACAAGGAGGCCATGTCATTAGATTTTCTTCTTTTATACCCTTTCTTGCCAGCCACGCTGTGGAGTACTTGGACGCGTGTGATGGAGCATTGTCCTGCATGAAAATCATGTTTTTCTTGAAGGATGCAGACTTCTTCCTGTACCACTGCTTGAAGAAGGTGTCTTCCAGAAACTGGCAGTAGGACTGGGAGTTGAGCTTGACTCCATCCTCAACCCGAAAAGGCCCCACAAGCTCATCTTTGATGATACCAGCCCAAACCAGTACTCCACCTCCACCTTGCTGGCGTTTGAGTTGGACTGGAGCTCTCTGCCCTTTACCAATCCAGCCATGGGCCCATCCATCTGGCCCATCAAGACTCACTCTCATTTCATCAGTCCATAAAACCTTAGAAAAATCAGTCTTGAGATATTTCTTGGCCCAGTCTTGACGTTTCAGCTTGTGTGTCTTGTTCAGTGGTGGTCGTCTTTCAGCCTTTCTTACCTTGGCCATGTCTCTGAGTATTGCACACCTTGTGCTTTTGGGCACTCCAGTGATGTTGCAGCTCTGAAATATGGCCAAACTGGTGGCAAGTGGCATCTTGGCAGCTGCACACTTGACTTTTCTTAGTTAATGGGCAGTTATTTTGCGCCTTGGTTTTTCCACACGCTTCTTGCGACCCTGTTGACTATTTTGAATGAAACGCTTGATTGTTCGATGATCACGCTTCAGAAGCTTTGCAATTTTAAGAGTGCTGCATCCCTCTGCAAGATATCTCACTATTTTTTACTTTTCTGAGCCTGTCAAGTCCTTCTTTTGACCCATTTTGCCAAAGGAAAGGAAGTTGCCTAATAATTATGCACACCTGATATAGGGTGTTGATGTCATTAGACCACACCCCTTCTCATTACAGAGATGCACATCACCTAATATGCTTAATTGGTAGTAGGCTGTCGAGCCTATACAGCTTGGAGTAAGACAACATGCATAAAGAGGATGATGTGGTCACAATACTCATTTGCCTAATAATTCTGCACTCCCTGTAATTGCGCCCTAGGTGTGCACTGTCATTCAGTTGCTGTTTCTCCCATGTGACAATGAGTAAATTAACTTTCATAGCTCAGATCCGTTGCTGAAATGTTTATCTAGGTAAGCTCTGCAGCACCAAAGTACCTAGGTTCTAGCTGCTGATTGGTGGATGCATATATATATATATATATATACCAATTGTCATTCGCTCACCCATGTATTCAGTTAGAAACCAGTAGTGCATTGCTGATACCAAGAGAATGAAACAAATTAGATAATAAAAGGAAATTAGAAAGTTGTTTAAAATTGTATTCTCTATCTGAATCGTTGAAGAAAATGTTTGGGATTCCCTTTAAACTTAGTATTTCTCTTCTATGTCTTTTCAGGAATTAAATACATTTTGTTCATTAGAAAGCAACATATTAATCACTAAATAAAGATTTTGTTGAACCACATTTAGAGATAAACCTCTAAATTGTCAGGAATACCAATAAAATCTAATTTCACTGCCCTGTTACTTTCTAGACTAAACACACAGAGCATGCAGGTGTATGATCAGTTTAGTTCTTCATCTATCAGCAAAAAATTGTATGCTATGCAAATTTTGTATAAATAGGTGCACTAAAATAGATCAGACAGGGAGATCATGGGATAGGCGCCAGAGACGTAAATACAGGGTTGTTTGACCTGGTGAGATGGATGTGTGGGAGTGTTAGTGTGGTGGGTCTAGTTCAAGCAGTAGGCGAGAAATTGATGTGTCAGTACATATAGGAGACTGTTGTCTGCTTTATGACTATATTCCTAAATTTCTATGTTAAATATAAATAAAATAAATTATACTACTACAATGATTTTGTATTTGTTTTCTCCTAGTGCATTGTGGGTGGGTGTGCATCTCCTGGGTTACCAATGTTGTATAAATGGCTGGTATTATGATGTGTTTAAGAAGGGTAGCATGGTGCAATAACTGCCCATGTGGTTGGGGAGTATGTTATTAACCTTATATCCATGGTAGGCTGGATCTAGACTCAACACCTCTTAAGGTCACATAAATTCTCTATTCATGTAACCCCTTTGTTCACTTTGCAAGGAAAATACATGTGTGAAATTGACCTATTGTCATCAAAATATATTGTCAAGACAGTAGCTATATGAACGCCATACGTATCTTGTAATGATAGACATACTTCTATAGTCACTTCAGGACCCCTATGTCTACAAATGGACTGTTTTTATTTTTCATTTGTAATATTGGAAATCACACTCACACTATTGTGATTGTTACTAACAGTAGTGGAATCTTTTAAATTGTGATTTTCAGTGCAATATTAAAAATAAAATATAAAATTATGCCATTTGTAGATGTTGGGGTCCTTAAGTGACTTTAACTGTACATGATATCACATAGTCATCACATCTACATATGTATATGTCTCTATACATATGTAAATGTGTGCCCTGTTCCATCTATGCAGCCTCTCCTTTAGGGATGAATGGAGATACTTTCCAAGTAGACTGTCCCTTTAATCTTTTATCATAGAACCTCAGATCTTCTGAGCAGGATATGGCTGGTGACTGGTCGTTACATGCATATGCCACTCCCAATTGGCATAAAGCCTGTGTCCTATTCAGGATTCATTGCAGCCATCACCCAAGTAGGAGTTTAGCTATTCTAATATAGTGTAAGAATTACATTCTCCAATGATTTAGAGCATTTCATTTTTGCATTAGTATGTTCCTTTAAATCTGATAACTTTAAATACTGACAAGCATATTATCTATCCGACTGGCAGTAAAATCACACCTTCCTGGCCACTTCGCCTATCTTTTCATTCTGATCCTGTGTCCGATACTTTTTATCTGACTTCTGTCGCCAATATATTGACACCAGATCACAGACTCATCACCGTAGCAATTAAAATTCATGGTCGGATTAGCATCCTTGGGAAAGACAGGATTAACCTTTCTATTGCCAGAAATCACATTCACACGCTTACACAAGGAAAAGCAGATGCAGTATTTTATTAGTCTCTCAAACTACACAATAAACTTTTTCATTGAAGGACAAGCAAAGGGGATATGTAAAAATGGCAGCAGCATGATAATTGTGAGAGAAAGTGAATAAATGAATAGCTCTTAAAGGGACATGAAACCCAACATTTTCTTTTCATGGTTCAGATAGAGAATACAATTTTAAACAACATTCCAATTTACTTATATTATTTAATTTGCTTCATTCTTCAGCTATCATTTGTTGAAGAAATAACAATGCACATGGGTGAACCAGTCACACAAGGGATCTATGTGCAGCCACCAATCAGCAGCTACTGAGCCTATTTAGATATGCACTTCAACAAAGGATATCAAGAGAATGAAACAAATTAGATAATGGTAAATTGGAAAATTGTTTAAAATTGCATGCTCTTTCTAAATCATGAAAGAAAAAAATGTGGGTTTCATGTACATGTAAGCTTCAAGATGAGACACCTCTCATTCATTAGTATACAGGTTATGCAGAATTGGGGAAAATGGAGAGGATGGATAGGAAGTTAGTGAATCTACCCCAGTGCCTATTTCAGTAAAATGGCAAACTACTCAACATACCTGCATGTGCATTCTATAATGTACTTGTACAGTGATGTACGACTGAGTGTATTATTCTCTCCTAATTTACTAAATGTACAGAATTGTTTTGCATTCCCAGGGATAGAATGAGACAAAACAGGGCCCCTGGGCAAAAAATAGGTAGGGCCCCTCCTTTACAATGCCTCCTCTCTCCTCCACCCGTTCCCCATCCATAATTGCTTAGATACTGCTAGCGTAACTGTCAGAGCTGCGCCATCACCTGATCATGTGCCACCCACCCCAGCTCACAACCACTAGCTCAGATGTCAGCAATGTGGCTGCGTTAGCTAATTGTTAGTGTTATCTCATACTAAAATTTGCCTGCCTGCTGCTAACTACTAGCTCACAATTATAACCTCTAGCGCAGTTGTCACCGCTTGATGCTTGTGCATGGAAGTTAATACTGATTTTCCTGTCCCTTTTAAAAGGACATTAAAAACAATGAGCCAGATTATTAAGTGGCACGCTAAATTTTATTTTCATTTGAGTACAAACACCGCTCTAACGCCTAGATTTAGAGTTCTGCGTTAGCCGTCAAAACCAGCGTTAGGGGGTCCTAACGCTGGTTTTGGCCGCCGCTGGTATTTAGAGTCAGTCAGTAAAGGGTCTAACGCTCACTTTCCAGCCGCGACTTTTCCATACCGCAGATCCCCCTACGCCAATTGCGTATCCTATCTTTTCAATGGGATCTTTCTTACGCCGGTATTTAGAGTCTTGGCTGAAGTGAGCATTAGAAATCTAACGACAAGACTCCAGCCGCAGAGAAAAGCCAGGAGTTAACAGCTTTCTGGGCTAACGCCGGATCATAAAGCTCTTAACTACTGTGCTCTAAAGTACACTAACACCCATAAACTACCTATGTACCCCTAAACCGAGGCTCCCCCACATCGCCGCCACTCTATTAAATCTATTAATCTGCCGACCGCACACCGACGCAACCTACATTATCCCTATGTACCCCTAATCTGCTGCCCCTAACACGCCGACACCTACATAATATTTATTAACCCCTAATCTGCCCCCCCACGTTGCCGCTACCTTACCTACAATTATTAACCCCTAATCTGCCGACCGGACCTCACCGCTACTCTAATAAATGTATTAACCCCTAAAGCTAAGTCTAACCCTAACCCTAACACCCCCCTAAGTTAAATATAATTTTTATCTAACAAAATAAAATAAATCTTATTAAATAAATTATTTCTATTTAAAGCTAAATACTTACCTGTAAAATAAACCCTAACATAGCTACAATATAAATAATAATTATATTGTAGCTATTTTAGGATTAATATTTATTTTACTGGCAACTTTGTATTTATTTTAACCAGGTACAATAGCTATTAAATAGTTAATAACTATTTAATAGCTACCTAGTTAAAATAATTACAAAATTACCTGTAAAATAAATCATAACCTAAGTTACAATTAAACCTAACACTACACTATCAATAAATAAATTAAATACAAATACCTACAAATAAATACAAATAAATACACTAACTAAAGTACAAAAAATAAAAAAATAATTTACAAACATTATAAAAATATTACAACAATTTTAAGCTAAATATACCTACTCTAAGCCCCCTAATAAAATAACAAAGCCCCCCAAAATAAAAAAATGCCCTACCCTATTCTAAAATAAAAATTGAAAAGCTCTTTTACCTTACCAGCACTTAAAAGGGTCTTTTGCGGGGCATGCCCCAAAGAATTCTGCTCTTTTGCCTGTAAAAAAAAACATACAATACCCCCACCCCCCAAAATTACAACCCACCACCCACATACCCCTAATCTAACCCAAACCCCCCTTAAATAAACCTAACACTAAGCCTCTGAAGATCTTCCTACCTTATCTTCACCACGCCGGGTATCACCAATCCGTCCAGAAGAGGGTCCGAAGTCTTCCTCCTATCCGGGCGATGTCTTCATCCAAGCGGGGGCTGAAGAGGTCCATCATCCGGCTGAAGTCTTCATCCAAGCGGGGGCTGAAGAGGTCCATCATCCGGCTGAAGTCTTCATCCAAGCGGGGGCTGAAGAGGTCCATCATCCGGCTGAAGTCTTCTATCAAGCGGCATCTTCAATCTTCTTTCTTCCGGCTCCATCTTCATCCTGCCGATGCGGAACATCCTTCCTCCACGACGAACTCCCGACGAATGAAGGTTCCTTTAAGGGACGTCATCCAAGATGGCGTCCGTCAAATTCCGATTGGCTGATAGGATTCTATCAGCCAATCGGAATTAAGGTAGGAAAATACTGATTGGCTGATGGAATCAGCCAATCAGATTCAAGTTCAATCCGATTGGCTGATTGGATCAGCCAATCAGATTGAGCTCGCATTCTATTGGCTGATCGGAACAGCCAATAGAATGCGAGCTCAATCTGATTGGCTGATTGGATCAGCCAATCGGATTGAACTTGAATCTGATTGGCTGATTCCATCAGCCAATCAGAATTTTCCTACCTTAATTCCGATTGGCTGATAGAATCCTATCAGCCAATCGGAATTCGAGGGACGCCATCTTGGATGACGTCCCTTAAAGGAACCTTCATTCGTCGGGAGTTCGTCGTGGAGGAAGGATGTTCCGCGTCGGCGGGATGAAGATGGAGCCGGAAGAAAGAAGATTGAAGATGCCGCTTGATAGAAGACTTCAGCCGGATGATGGACCTCTTCAGCCCCCGCTTGAATGAAGACATCAGCCGGATGATGGACCTCTTCAGCCCCCACTTGGATGAAGACATCGCCCGGAAATCATGTCTGTGTTAACTTTTCTTTGTAGACTTCAATGGAGCTCTCCTTAAAAAAAAACCTAACACTTATCGCTTGAGAACTTACCCGACACTGCGAAAGATCTACAGCGCTAAAATCGAAGGTAGTTATGCATATTTTACATACCAATGTTCTTCCTATAGAATAAAATGTTCTTTTTATTCAAATATATATAGTGGAGCGTTAGTTTGTGCTTGCGTTCGAGCATTAAAACCGAAAGAAGTAATTTTTTGGAGCTCAGAGATTCACGCTTGTATTACGAGTTGAAATAAAAGGTTTTATTCCAGTGTTATTATGAGTGTAACTGTACTATTAAATTTATCTTTGATGTGTTTTGTGCAACATTGTATTTGAGCGTAACAGTTAACCATAGCTCTGAGCTCACAGGAATCATTCTAAAGTAAATCGTGATTGTGCTCACATTTGCTTTCAACTTGTCACATAAGTGGAATTTAACTTGCACGTAAACAGCCTCAAAAACCTGATATCGCTCTTGTGCAAACAATGGAGATCCACTCATGATCTAGCCCTTAGTGTTTAGTGTCCCTTTAAGTGTGTGTGCACCTATGTCTAACTTTACAAATGTGTAACCTTATATAATGAATTTGTGTATCAATGTGCTGCTAGTTTTGTATATGGTAACTTTATGAGCAATCACATATACTTGTGTGCTTTTGTCTGCATACACTCAATATTTTTTGGCCTACAAACATCTTTTACAATAAGTGTATGTGCAATTTGCGCATGTAGACATATGCAATTATAATTATGTTTTTAGCTGAGCGTGTAAAAAATAAAAAGATTTCCTGAGTATGTAGTTAAATTAGGGGGGTCTAAGAAGTGCTATACAAGCAAAACGTGTCATTTGGATATTTATCGGATTTCAAAATTCAAGGCCACATGTTCAAAAGCCTTAAGAAACCCATTTACTATGTGTGTTTTTTAGTAGCTTTTAACAATATTAACCACCAATACTTGGTTTTGAGACAAATATTGGCTAGTAGAATATTTTTCTTGTTTTTTTGTGCATGATCAGTTAATATATAACCATATTTTATAAAAAAAGATAAAAACATTATTGCTTAAATCACACTTGTAAACTATGAATCATGGGCGTGATCCGATACACGGCGCAGGTTTCGGTGCAAGCGTGGAAACCTGCGCCGCCCGTAGTTTCAGCACGCACAGCGAGCTATCTCATATAAGGCGCTGTCAGATGCTAAAGTGCCGTAAGTCTGACAAACCAGCGATGTCCAGAAATCTGCGTAAGTACAAATTTCTGTAGTCGCCAGTGACTTACGGTACTTTAGAAACTGCCGCCGCATAAAAAAACGGACTAATTTATAAAATAACCCATAACTGTCTAACACGCCTCCCAAACATAGCCCGACACGTATACCCCTCT
This sequence comes from Bombina bombina, assembly GCF_027579735.1. NCBI lineage: Eukaryota > Metazoa > Chordata > Amphibia > Anura > Bombinatoridae > Bombina > Bombina bombina. The sequence goes on from NC_069499.1 coordinate 348,443,158, forward strand.
ATCCGCAATCCCCCTCTCACTCCTAACAATAAATATATTAACCCCTAAACCGCCGCTCCCGGACCCCGCCGCCAGCTACATTATCTATATTACCCCATAATCTGAGCCCCCTACACCGCCGCTAGCTACATTAAATGTTTTACCCCCTAATGTGAGCCCCCTACCCCGCCACCACCTACATTAACTATTTTAACCCCTAATATGATCCCCCTACCCCGCCGCCACCTATTTAAACTATATTACCCCCTAATATGATCCCCTTACACCGCCGCCACTTATTTAAACTATATTAACCCCTAATGTGAGCCCCGTACACCGCCGCCACCTATTTAAACTATATTAACCCCTAATGTGAGCCCCCTACACCGCCGCCACCTATATTATATGTACTACCCCCTAATCTGACCCCCTTACACCGCCGCCACCTATATTAAAATTATTAACCCCTAATCTAATCCCCCTTACACCGCCGCAACCTATATTAAAATTATTAACCCCTAATCTAATCCCTCTATACCGCTGCCACCTATATTAAATTTATTAACCCCTAAAATAGTAAAATTTCCCTACCACTAAACCTAAGTCTAACCCTACAAATAGCCCTGAAAAGGGTTTTCTGCGTGGAATTGCCCCAAAGTAACCAGCTCTATTACCAGCCCTTAAAAGGGCTTTTTGCGGGGCATTGTCACAAAGTAATCAGCTCTTTTGCCTGTAATCTAAATCCCCCTACACCGCCGCACCTATAATAAATGTATTACCCCCTAATCTAATCCCCCTACACCGCCGCCACCTATAATAAATATATTACCCCCTAATCTAATCCCCCTACACCGCCGCCACCTATAATAAATATATTACCCCCTAATCTAATCCCCCTACACCGCCGCAACCTATATTAAATATATTAACCCCTAATCTAATCCCCCTGCACCGCCGCCACCTATATTAACTATATTAACCCTAATTATATTAGGGTTAATATAGTTAATATAGTTATTATATTATATATATTAACTATATTAACCCTATCTAACTCTAACACCCCTAACTTAATTATTATTAAAGTAAATCTAAATAATATTAACTAAATTATTCCTATTTAAAACTAAAAACTTACCTATAAAATAAACCCTAAGATAGCTACAATATAATTAATAATTACATTATAGCTATTTTAGGGTTTATATTTATTTTACAGGTAGCTTGGTATTTATTTTAACTAGGTACAATAGCTATTAAATAGTTAATAACTATTTAATAGCTACCTAGTTAAAATAATTACCAATTTACCTGTAAAATAAATCCTAACCTAAGTTACAAATACACCTACACTATCAATAAATTAATTAAACTACAAATATCTAAACTAAAATACAATTAAATACACTAAACTAAATTACAAAAACAAACAAACACTAAATTACAAAAAATAAAAAAAGATTACAAGATTTTTAAGCTAATTACACCTATTCTAAGCTCCCTAATAAAATAACAAAGCCCCCAAAATAAAAAATGTCCCTACCCTAATCTAAATTACAAAAGTAATCAGCTCTATTACCAGCCCTTAAAAGGGCCTTTTGTGGGGCATTTCCCCAAATTAATCAGCTCTTTTACCTGTAAAAAAAACAACCCCCCCATTACAACCCACCACCCACATACCCCTACTCTAACCTACCCAATCCCCCCTTAAAAAACCTAAGTCTAACCCCCAAGTGCTCCTTACCTGTCCTGAAGACCGGCGGAGAAAGTCCTGTTCCAGGCGGAGAAGTCTTCTTCCAGGCAGCGACCTCTTCTTCTTCCAGGATCCAGCCGGGCGCGGAGCGGAGGAGTTGAAGACCAATGAAGACCGTCCATCTGGAACTGAAGACCGTCGATGCTGGAACTGAAGATCGGCGACGCTGGAACTGAAGACCGCTGGAACTGAAGACCGGAGCCGGAGCGTGGAGGATCCTCTTCATACGATCGCCGCCGTACACTGAATAGGAATTCAAGGTACGAGATTAAAAATGGCGTCCCTTGAATTCCTAATGGCTGATTTGAGCCTTCAAATTCAAATCAGCCAATCAGATGCGAGCTACTTTAATTCTATTGGCTGATTTGAATAGCCAATAGAATAAGAGCTACTGTAATTCTATTGGCTGATTAGAATAGCCAATAGAATAGGGTTAATATATTTAATATAAGTGGCGGCGGTGTAGGGGGATTAGATTACATTACAGGCAAAAGAGCTGTTTACTTTGTGACAATGCCCCGCAAAAAGCCCTTTTAAGGGCTGGTAAAAGAGCTGGTTACTTTGGGGCAATGCCCCGCAAAAGGCCCTTTTAGGGGCTGGTAATAGAGATGGTTACTTTGGGGCAATGCCACGCAAAAGGCCCTTTTCAGGGCTATTTGTAGGGTTAGATTTAGGTTTAGTGGTAGGGACATTTTAGTATTTTAGAGGGTAATACATTTATTATAGATGGTGGCGGTGTAGGGGGATTAGATTAGGGGGTAATATAGTTAAAATAGGTGGCGGCAGGGTAGGGTGCTCACATTAGGGGGTAATCATTTTAATATAGATAGGGGCGGTGTAGGGGGATTACATTAGGGGTTAATAATTTTAATGTAGGTGGCGACGGTGTAGGGGGCTCACATTAGGGGGTAATAATTTTAATATAGATGGCGGCGGTGTAGGGGGATTACATTAGGGGTTAATAATTTTAATGTAGGTGGCGACGGTGTAGGGGGCTCACATTAGGGGTTAGACATTTAATGTAAGTTGCGGCGGGGTCCGGGAGCGGCGGTTTAGGGGTTAAACACTTTATTAGGGATTGCGGCGGGGGATCGCGGTTGACAGGTAGATAGACATTGCGCATGCGTTAGGTGTTAGGTTTTATTTTGCAGTTCGCGGTTGACAGGTAGATATACATTCCGCATGCGTTAGGTGTTAGGTTTTATTTTGCAGCTAGTTTAGGGAGTTACAGGGCTCCAATACACAGCGTAAGACTTACTACGCCTGCAATTTGTGGCGAGGTGAAAATGGAGTAAGACTTCTCCATTTTCGCCATGTAAATCCTTACGCTGTATATTGGATACCAAACTGCACTGGTTTTGTTATACCTGTCTATGGGCCAAAAAACTACGGCCGAAGGTAGAAATATACGAGCGTAACTTCTATGTTACGCCGTATATGTGATACCAAACCAGCGCAAAATTTGGCGTCGCCGGCTTTTGCGGGCGCCGATTTATATCTGATCGAGGCCCTTATGATCATATGAATTTTATAACTGTAATAAAGATTTTAAACATTGGACGTTGTTAATTATAAATTTTCTCAAAATATTACATATACATATAGTGACCTTCTCTTATTGGTTCATGTTTTCGTACAGGTTTATGTGTATGTAAATGTCTGTGGGTTCAACTGTATATGTTTGCTATGTGCTGCTGTATGAGTATGTAGTTTGTTTATTTGTGCTTGTAGATCTATGTATCAGTATGTTTTAGTATATGTGTGTTAGTATGTCTGTATGTTCCTGTAGATCTATGTACCAGTATGTTTTAGTATATGGTGTTAGTGCATCTGTATATTCTTGTATATCTATGTAAAAGTATGTTTTAGTATACTGTATGTGCGTTAGTGCATCTGTATATTATTGTAGATCTTTGTAACAGTATGTTTTAGTATATACTGTATATGTGTGTTAGTACGTCTGTATGTTCCTGTAGAGCTATGTAACAGTATGTTTTAAAATATGTGGGTTAGTACATCTGTATGTTCCTGTAAATCTATATACAAGTATGTTTTAGTTTATGTGTGCTTGTGCATCTGTATATTCTTGTAGATCTATGTAACAGTATGTTTTAGTATATGTGTGTTAGTGCATCTGTATGTTCCTGTAGATCTATAAACCAGTATGGTTTAGTATATGTGTGTTAGTGCATCTGTATATTCTTGTAGATCTATGTAACATAATGTTTTAGTATATGTTTGTTAGTGCATCTGTATGTTCCTGTAGATCTATATACCAGTATGGTTTAGTATATGTGTGTTAGTGCATCTGTATGTTCCTGTAGATGATCTATATACCAGTATGTTTTAGTATATTTGTGTTAGTGCATCTGTATATTCTTGTAGATCTATGTAACATAATGTTTTAGTATATGTGTGTTAGTGCATCTGTATGTTCCTGTAGATCTATATACCAGTATGGTTTAGTATATGTGTGCTAGTATGTCTGTATGTTCCTGTAGATCTATATACCAGTATGGTTTAGTATATGTGTGTTAGTGCATCTGTATGTTCCTATAGATCTATATACCAGTATGGTTTAGTATATGTGTGTTAGTATGTCTGTATGTTCCTGTAGATCTATATACCAGTATGGTTTAGTATATGTGTGTTAGTGCATCTGTATGTTCCTGTAGATCTATATACCAGTATGGTTTAGTATATGTGTGCTAGTATGTCTGTATGTTCCTGTAGATCTATATACCAGTATGGTTTAGTATATGTGTGTTAGTGCATCTGTATATTCTTGTAGATCTATAATGTTTTAGTATATGCGTGCTAGAACATCTGTATGTACAGCTTTATGGCTTTATTTGTGAGTTGGTTTAACAGTTTATTTGCATGTTTGTAGAGCCGCACTAATGAAGACTGAAGGTAGGAAGAGATTGCTTAAATGTATCCAAGCCGTTTCATCATATTTATGCTCAGCAACAAATCACTCTTTAAAAAGGCTATAAACCCCAAGTGCAGCCTCTTCTCTGATGATCTTAGCTGTTTAATTTGGAGCTCACAAAATGTACGAAAATAAATAATACATTTTATAGGACATTAGCTGACCAAACATGCAAAGTCTATAGGCTTTTGCAAGCTTACCCAATTAAAAATCCAGCTTGCATGTTTCTATGCCTTTAAGTATACAATTGTATGTATTAGGTTGATGTTTGGTTTGCTACCTCTAAACATAGGTATTATAATCTGTGAGTATGTGTCCAGAGTATAAACTGTAGTGTGTGTGGAATTCTAAACTCTAGTATGTGTGTGTCTCTGTACATGTATACATGCTGATTCTAAGCTCTAGTATGTGTGTGTCTCTGTACATGTATACATGCTGATTCTAAGCTCTAGTGTGTGTGTGTTTGTGTACGTGCAAATTCCAAGCTGTAGTGTGCATGTGCTTATATATGTGTACGCACATATTCTACACTTGAATTTGTATGTGCTTGTGTGTGTACATACAGATTCTAAACTCTAGTGTGTACATGTTTGTATATATAAAGATTCTAAGCTCTAGTGTATATGTGTTTATATATATGAAGATTCTAAACTCTAGTGTGTGTTTGTACGTACAGTATATGTGCAAATTATTAGCCCTAGTATGTATGCATAGAAGTATGTGTGTGTATATGTTTGCAGATTCTAAGCTCTAGTGCGTGTATGTAGATATGTGTGTGCATATATGTGTTTCTGTGTATGTGTGTATGTAGATATATGTGTGTGTGTGTGTGTGTGCAGATTCTAAGCTCCAGTGTGTGTGTCTATGTGCACATTATTAGCTCTAATATGTGTATAATATGTGTATATGTAGATATATGTGTGTGTGTGCAGATTCTAAGCTCCAGTGTGTGTGTCTATGTGCACATTATTAGCTCTAATATGTGTGTATGTAGATATATGTGTGTGTGTGTGTGCAGATTCTAAGCTCAAGTGTGTGTGCCTATGTGCACATTGTTAGCTCTAATATGTGTGTATGTAGATATATGTGGGTGTGTGCAGATTCTAAGCTCCAGTGTGTGTGTCGATGTGCACATTGATCCAGATTACAAGTTGTGTGGTACGGCTTTACGGCTTAAAAAAATGGCCTTTGAGTGCGGAATGGTCAGTTCACTCGTATTATAAGTCGCGCGGTATGGCATTAACGTGCTCGTTATGACCTATATCGCAACGATCCATTCGGCAATTAAAGACCAGTAGCTATGGATACAAATGTCCCTTATGGGGGAATGGGTAGTTTAGGATTTTTTATAGTTAGGTCTTTTATTTTGGGGGGTTAGGTGGGTGGGGGGTTGTACTTAGGGCAATGCCCTACAAAAGGCTATTGGTAGTTTAGTGTTAGATTAGGGGGTGTTTTTATTTTGGGGTGGCTTTTTTGTTTTTATAGGGGTATTAGATTAGGTTCAATTTTTTTATTTTGGATAATTTCATTTATTATTTTCTGTAATATTAGATATTGTTATTTTTAATAATTGTAGAGTTTGTTATTTTGTGTAATGTTAGGCTTTGTTATTTAGTTTAATTTTAGATTTTGTTATTGTTTGTAATGTTAGGTTTATTTATAGTTTAAGCTTAGGTTTTTCTTTTTTCACATGTAAGTTTTTATTTATTTTAAGGTAGTTATATTGCAACTTTAATTTAAAGTTAGCGGGTGTTAGGTTTAGGGGGGTTAATAGTTTAATTTAGTTTGTCTCTATGTGGGGGGCGGCGGTTTAGGGGTTAATATGTTTATTTAGTGTTGGTGATGTGGGGGACGGTGGTTTAGAGGTTAATAGATTTATTTAGTGTTGGCGATGTGGGGGGACGGCAGTTTAGAGGTTAACAACTTTATTTAGTGTTGGTGATGTGGAGGGACGGCAGTTTAGAGGTTAATAACTTTATTTAGTGTTGGCGATGTGGAGGGATGGCGGTTTAGAGGTTAATAACTTTATTTAGTGTTGGTAATGTGGGGGGGGGGGGGGGGGGGGCGGCGGTTTAGTGATTATTAGACTAGGGGTTTATGTTAGGGTATTAGGTTTTTGTTCCTACATATTTTCTTCATTGAGCTCTATGGGGCAAAACATGCACGAGCAAGCAAAGTCAAAACTTTTTTTTGGTTTTGTTATGGGGCTTATCGCACCATACCGCCCTACAAAAGAAAGATTTAGGGTGACTTGTAATGGTGGCGGTATAGAAATAGCCGTACGGCCCCATTTTGCATGGTGTGTACGCTACGGCTATACTGCACAACTTGTAATCTCCCCGATTATTAGCTCTAGTATGTGTGTATGTAGATATATGTGTGTGTGTGTTTACAGATTCAAATCTCAAGTGTATGTTTATGTGCACATTATTAGCTCTAGTATGTGTGTATGTAGGTATGTGTGTGTGCAGATTAAAATCTCCAGTGTATGTTTATGTGCACATTATTAGCTCTAGTATGTGTATGCCCGTGTGCAGTTTTTAAGTGCTACTGTTTCTGCTGGCTGTGTTTGGGGCTAAGAGATAAGCTTCTTGTCCCAGCCGATTAAACGCTGAGGATTAATCTACTGAACCTGCAGCGCCACTTTTCTCCTCTCCTTACCATGCTCAGCATCAGCCAGAATATTCCTATCACAAACACATAACACGCAAAAAAAAGCTAGACAAGTTAGAGATGCATAAATTACCACTGCCCCCCCCCCCACATCTTATATTACAAGGACATAAACCTGCATATTAGTGTGGCAAACTGAATATGAGGAATATGCAAGATAAGACCTGCATGTAACATAGATGCAAGAAGCCATATAAAGAGCACCAAACCAGGAATAAGTCAAGGATACTCTCTATTTAGATTTCTTTTTTTCATCCTCTACACAAAATTTTCCAAACTATAAGTTTATTTATTTTTCAATTTCTCTCACCATTTTCTGCCCTTTATATAATCTCTCACGCCTTTATTAAAATATTAGTAACCATATTTTTAGCCTGTGGCACACACAAATGAGTAAACACACATGTAGAATCATACTTATAGATCATTATCACCTAGATACAGATCTATAATACCGTACAGCATTTTTGTCCCTCAGTCTAGGGGACATTATTGGTGGGGGCAAGAAAGTGGGTGGGGTTCTTAAATTTCTATTTTTTTTTAGAATTATCAACCCTACACTACTGTGTGTTTAATCCCCGCAAAGGGGTTAAACACACAGTAGAAGTACTGCTTGGGACCCACAGAGCATTGCTAGTCCTGCGTGGAACTATTTCTCAATAAATCGGCAGCACTGGTCACTGTAACCTGGGCTGCTGATTGGATCAGCAGCAATTTCCACTGGCGACCAGCAGTGCTCTCAGCGAGTCCCACACAGTACTTCTACTGTGTGTTTATCCCCTTTGCATTGATTAAACACACAGGGCCAGATTACAAGTGGAGCGGTATTTAACTATCCCACTCACTAACTTTACTAGAAGTACGTTTTTTGTGCACTTCGGGTAGCGCTAGTATTGCAAGTTGAAAGTAAAAAGTTTTTGCTCCCACGCTTACCCAATGCGCTCAAAAAGCTGAACTTAGAATATCGCAATCACGTTAACGTATTCCCCCATAGAAGTCAATGGAGGAAAAAAACCTAACACCCTCGTGCGCAAACCCGATCACATTTTCTCAAGTGCGCTAACCTGACATGTTCTTCACATAGCACAATATGTTCCATTTCGTAATACATGTTTCTACATATATCTGATGGTGTTTTACACAAATATGTATTTATATATATATATATATATATATATATATATATATGTATGTATATATATAATGTATGTATATATATATATATATATATATATTTAAATTTAAATTCATTAATATTATGGTGGAGATAAAAATATGAGATTAAAATCCTCCATGTCTCAAAAGTAAATCAATACAAAATGTTTGCATAAGAAATTAGCACATCCATGCAAGTTCCCTGCTTGCTTTTCCCCAGTAAAACTCCATGTACATTGTTACCAATGCACAAGAGGATTCTGGGTAAGATATGTAAATTAGATATGCAAAATCTCAGATTTTTTGCTTCGAATACTGTTAACACAACGATCCCTTAATAGGGTGATTACAGCAATACAGAAACCACCGCTAGACATCCTGTTTCGTTCTTTTTAGAACTCATCAGTAGCAGATAGATTTCTGGTTACTGCTTCTGTAAAGCTCATTTCAGGGTTAAATCAAAGTTCATTAAAATTATGGTGGAGATAAAAAATCTGAGATTAAAATCCTCCATGTCTCAAAAGTAAATCAATACAAAATTTTTGCATAGAAAATTAGCACAACCAGGCAACCTGGTCAGAGGAAGGGACGCTGTCAGTCCCGAAACGTCACAATCTACAGTCCAGTGAGTGCTTTTCCTATTTGAAAATGTATATTCCTTGCTACAGCATCCTGTCAAAGTTGTAGTTTGCTGGTAAGAGTGCACATACTACACAACCTGGCTCTCTCTCTCTCTATATATATATATATATATTAGCGCTGCGGAATCTGTTGGCGCTCTACAAATAACCGATAATAATAATAATATATATATATATTTTTATATATATATATATATATATATATATATATATATATATATATATACATGCATGTATGTACATACAAATACATATTTAGACATGTATGCGTATGTATCTTTGTCTGCCTTTTTTTCTAGCACCTGAGACCTCGCATCTTTGAGCCCTTATAACTTTTTGTCCAATTTTTTTTAAATTTGTTTTTATTAGATGGTATTATTATGAGTGTAACTGTACTTTGTTATGTACTTTTGATGAGTTTTGTGACGCTCTGAGGACACGACATCCTGATGCACATTAACTTCAATTTCGCTCAAGCGATCGTGTTTACTTTAAAACTTGTTACATCCAATACGTGCAAACAGCCGCAATAAACCCCTTTTCGCTTGTGCGTAACTGTTATCGCTCTACTTGTAATCTGACCTACAGTCGTGCACATTTGATAGTCTTAAAATTGCATGCTGTAACATATTAGAGTATATAATTTTTCGATTATTATAGCCCTTTAAAGGGACATGAAACACACATTCTTTTCTTTCATGATTTAGAAATAGCATGTAATTTTAAACAACTTTCTAATTCACTTCTATTAACTAATTTGCTTCATTCTCTTCATATCATTTGCTGAAAAGCATATCTAGATAGACTCTGTAGCTGATGATTGGTGGCTGCACATAAATACAATGAGGCCTATTTATCAAGCCGTCAACTGTGCTGCATTCGATGGCACCAATACGCTCGCCTGATATCGCCTAACATAGCGGCCGCGGACCTAAATACGCTCTCCATTTTTATATAAAAAGCTGTCAAAAAGCCGCGCACCAAGTACGGGGTGATGAGCAGCGGACTGTTGTTAACTAAACAGTCATCGATCTTGCTGCTATTCGGCTTTTTCACAGCTTTATTTGTATACTGTCACTAAACACCGCCTCTATACTAAATTTATTAACCCCTATCCCGCCACTCCCCGACACCGCATCAACTAACTAAATGTATTAACCCCTATCCCTCCGCTCACGGAGCCCACCGCAACTCTAATAAAGTTATTAACCCCTAAACCTCTGGTCTCCCACATCACTATCACTTACTAAACCTATTAACCCCTAAACTGCCAGCCCCCCACATAGCCATAAACTAAATTAAACTATTAACCCCTAAACCTAACAACCCGCTAACTTTATATTAAATATTAACTCATCCCTATCTTATAATAAATTTAAACTTAACTTTAGATTTAAATTAAACTATATTAAACTAATAATTAACCTACCCTATTAAATTAAAATTACATTAAACTATATTAAACTAATAATTAACCTACCTAACTGTTATACTAAAATGACATTAAACTATATTAAACTATTAATTAACCTACCCTAACTATTATACTAAAATTACATTAAACTATATTAAACTATTAATTAACCTACCCTAACTGTTAGACTAAAATTACATTAAACTACAAATTAAATGAACTATATTATATATTTAAACACCTAACCCTACTCAAATAATTTAAATCTACACTAACAAATTACAAAATTACAAAACACTAACAACTAAGTTACAAAAAAAAAAAATAAACACTAAGTTACACACAATAAAAAAGAAATGGTCAAATATTTAAACTAATTACACCTAATCTAAGTGCCCTATGAAAATAAAAAAGCCCCCTCCAAAATAAAAAAAACCCTAACCTACAATAAACTACAAATAGCCCTTAAAAGGGCCTTTTGCGGGGCATTGCCCCAAAGAAATCAGCTCTTTTACCTGTAAATAAAAAATACAAATACTCCCCAACAGTAAAACCCACCACCCACACAACCAAACCCCCCAAATAAAAACCTAACTAAAAAACCTAAGCTCCCCATTGCCCTGAAAAGGGCATTTGGATGGGCATTGCCCTTAAAAGGGCATTTAGCTCTATTGCTGCCCAAACCCTAATCTAAAACTAAAACCCACCCAATAAACCCTTAAAAAAACCTAACACTATCCCCTGAAGATCCACTTACAGTTTTGAAGATCCGACATCCATCCTCAAAGAAGCCGGGAGAAGTCCTCATCGAAGCCGGCAGAAGTCTTCATCCAAGCGGCCTAAGTCTTCATCCAAGTCCGCAGAAGTCTTCACCCAGACGACATCTTCTATCTTCATCCATCCGGGGCAGAGCGGCTCCATCTTCAAGACATCCGACGCGGAGCATCCTCTTCATTTGACGTCTTCTTGAACAATGAATGTTACTTTAAATGACGTCATCCAAGATGGCGACCCTTAGATTCCGATTGGTTTTTATTTGGGGGGGGGGTTGTGTGTGTGGTGGGTTTTACTGTTGGGGGGGTATTTGTATTTTATATTTACAGACAAAAGAGCTGATTTATTTGGGGCAATGCCCCGCAAAAGGCCATTTTAAGCGCTATTTGTAGTTTATTGTAGGTTAGAGTTTTTTTTATTTTGGTGGGCTTTTTTATTTTCATAGGGCTCTTAGATTAGGTGTAATTAGTTTAAATATTTGATCATTTCTTTTTTATTTTGTGTAACTTAGTGTTTATTTTTTTGTAACTTAGTGTTTGTTATTTTTTATAACTTAGTTGTTAGTTTTTTGTAATTTTGTAATTTTTTATTGTAGATTTAAATTATTTGAGTAGGGTTAGGTGTTTAAATATATAATATAGTTAATTTAATTTGTAGTTTGATGTAATTTTAGTATAACAGGGTAGGTTAATTAATAGTTTAATATAGTTTAATGTATTTTTAGTATAATAGTTAGGGAAGGTTAATTTATAGTTTAATATAGTTTAATGTAATTTTAGTATAACAGTTAGGGTAGGTTAATTATTGGTTTAATATAGTTTAATTTAAATCTAAAGGTAAGTTTAAATTTATTAGAAGATAGGGATGAGTTAGTATTTAATATAAAGTTAGCTGATTGTTAGGTTTAGGGGTTAATAGTTTAATTTAGTTTATGGTGATGTGGGGTTCTTGCGGTTTAGGGGTTAATAGGTTAAGTAAATGCTAGTGATGTGGGAGGCCAGGAGTTTAGGGGTTAATACATTTATTTAGTTGCGGTGGGCTCCGGGAGCGGCGGGATGGGGGTTAATAACTGTATGTAGGTGGTGGCAGGGCGGTAGATTAGGGGTTAATAAGTATTATGTAAGTGTCGGCGGTGTCGGGGCGGCAGATTAGGGGTTAATAACATTGTGTAGGTGGCAGCGGTGTAGGGGGTGGCAGATTAGGGGTGTTTAGACTCGGGGTTTATGTTAGGGTGTTAGGTGTAAACATAACTTTTATTCTCCCATAGGAATCAATGGGATTTCGGGCAGCAGCGAACATAAGCTTTCGCTGCTTTCAGACTCCCATTGATTCCTATGGCATCAGCCGCCTCCAGGGCGGCGGATTGAAAACCAGGTATGCTGGGTCGGAATAGTGACGAGCGTACCTGGTAGATATTTGTTAACTAGCAAAAGTAGTCAGATAGTGCCTGAATTTGCATTCAGAACATCTGTAATGATGTAAGCATCGATCTGTGTTGGACTGAGACCGACGGATCGTATGTTACATCACAGATTTCAACTTTTGCCGGTCTGTAGGCTTTGATAACTAAGGGGAATCAAGCTCTCCACAATTACGCTGCGGGATTCCGGCGTATTTGCAGTTGACGGCTTGATAAGTAGGCCTCCTTGTGTGATTGGCTCACCCATGTGCATTGCTATTTCTTCAACAAAGGATATCTAAAGAATTAAGCAAATTAGATAACAGAAATAAATTGGAAGGTTGTTTAAAATTGTATTCTCTTCCTGAATCATGAAAGAAAAATTTTGGGTTTAGTATCCCTTTAAAGGTAAATAATATAGCAAGTCATCTTTGCTGAGTTGAAGTATAGTACACCCCAGCCATTTCTGAGGTGCAGTTACCATCTCTGGTTCTTTAAAGCACCAACATGGCTGCAAGATAAAAAACACTTGTTCCACTTATTTTATGAGCTGGACATTCAACTTTGTAGAGTGTGACTTATTAATAAATATGCACAGAAAATATGGCTTTTAACAGGTGCATTAAGTACTGGATCTCCAAACAATACACTTAGTGGCTATGAGTTATTTTACTTCATAGTGCAAAACAACATCATAGGTTTATCCATTGTTCTACAACGATCAAAATGAATGGAAGGGGCATCAAAGGCCGTTGGGAGTGCAATAGCAAGTCAGGCTACCAATGAAAGTCTTTGTGGAGAGGGCTGAGCCAATGAGAAGTACCATACAATGAACAGCCAATGAAAAGCATTGGAGAGCTCCAAACAAATGAGAGGTTCCTTAGAAACACATTCCCAGTTTAAAGTGAGCAGCAGGAGGTCACTCGGGTGTGCTGCATGTTGTGCACCTATTCTTTAAAGTGACGTTAAACACAAAATATACCTTCCCCCCATAAAAGATTTAATAATTCCCTGTGAGAAAAAAACTTTGCAAACTAATTTAGTTACTTATTTTACCTGCTGTTTCCATAATTTAAATCTGAAAATTGTAGTTTTTCCACTGTTACTAGAGGTTGGAGTGTATTCTGTGGAATTTTAAACGATTGGCCCTTTAATATGCTACACAATTATTGTTTGATATGTGCAGGAGTTGATTTATATCTGTCTCTAATTGGGCACTGTTAAGGAGATAAGATAATCAACGTTGAAAAAGTTTTTCAATGGGTGTCCCTAGACTGCAAAACTGTGAAAGCTTTACTAGCACAATTATAGTTTTAACTACTAATAAAACATTTACATTGAATGCAGATAGTTTTCAATTCAGTAATTAATTCCTAATGCATATGTTGAAAAACATTTAACGTCCCTTTAAGTCTATCATTTAAACCAACACTTTTTACTTCCCAATCACAATTCTTTTAGAGGTAAGTTTTACTTAGTTTAGCATGTTATAGACATATTAAATAACATTTTAGTTTAAAGGGACAGTCAAGTCCAAATTTTTTTTTCATGTTTCAAATAGGGCATGTACTTTTAAACAACTTTCCAGTTTACTTTTATCCCCAATTTTGCTTTGTTCTCTTGGTATTCTTAGTTGAAAGCTAAACCTAGGAGGTTCATATGCTAGGCCGTCTATAATGTAAATGCATTTTGATAGTTTTTCACCACTAGAGGGCATTAGTTCACGTGTTTCATATAGATAACATTGAGCTCATGCTCGTGAATTTACCATGGAGACAGCTCTGATTGTCTAAACTGCAAGTCTGTCAAAAGAACTGAAATAAGGGGGCAGTCTGCTGAGGCTTAGATACAAGGTATTTACAGAGGTAAAATGTGTATTATTATAACTGTGTTGGTTATGCAAAACTGGGGAATTGGTCATTAAGGGATTATCTATCTTTTAAAACAACAAAAATTCTTGTGTTGACTGTCCCTTTAATGCTAGAGCAACATATAGTAAGAGAATAACAGAACACCTGGGATATACAGAATATTTATTGTTTACATTAATACGGTAGACTAGAATTTAAAGGGACAGTGTACACTAATTTTCTTTTAACTGCATGTAATATATACTACCATAAAGAAGAATATGCAAAGATACTGCTCTAAAAATCCAGAATAAAACCTTTTAAAAACTTACTTAGAAGCTCCAAGTTTGATGAGGTTAGGCTGGGACACCCAGTGAAAGGGGCTGAGGAAGCAGAAAGAGCAAACACTCACCCCTTTCCTGCATATGAAAGACAGATTACACAAACAATAGCAGCACAAATCTGTAGACTTGGGTCTACATCTGATACTTTGGGGCTTGGTTAGGAGGCTGAAAGTCTTTACAACGTTATTAGAAAAATAAGCAAAGCTAAAAATTGTTACAAAAATTCTCCCAGATGGGCTGTATAAATGGATCATCTGCAAAACATATATCGGGGGAAAATCTAGTGTACAATATCCCTTTATAGTCACATTAACTTTTTTTCCCCATTTGTAATCTGACTGTATTTACCAGTTTGCAATCAGACTTCCAAATCGGGAGATCTTCCTAGTCATTTGATACTATGCTGACATTTGTATCATTATCAGGGATAGGCAAGGTGTCCGTATATGGACACTGGTGTCCGTGACTAGCCCTTGCAGTGTCCGCCACAACCTTAGTATATCTTTTCTTTCTCATTAAATAATAGGAATAAAAAAAAATATGTAGTGTGAATAAAGTTAGTGACTTGTCAAGAGACTGCTAGCGATATTGGGTGATAAGTTATGGAATAAATAAAGCCTGAGTGAAATACTGGATGTGTATCTGCATCTGTATAATTACACCCAGCTCTATACAAAGACACAGTAGTGACACTGGCACAAGCGTATAGCCAGACAAGGGCTGGTTATAGGGTCAGTAGTATCTGCATCAGTATAATAACACCCAGCGCTATATAATGACACAGTAGTGACACTGGCACATGGGTATAGCCAGACAAGGGCTGGTTATAGGGTCGGTGGTATCTGCATCAGTACAGGGAGTGCAGAATTATTAGGCAAATGAGTATTTTGACCACATCATCCTCTTTATGCATGTTGTCTTACTCCAAGCTGTATAGGCTCGAAAGCCTACTACCAATTAAGCATATTAGGTGATGTGCATCTCTGTAATGAGAAGGGGTGTGGTCTAATTACATCAACACCCTATATCAGGTGTGCATAATTATTAGGCAACTTCCTTTCCTTTGGCAAAATGGGTCAAAAGAAGGACTTGACAGGCTCAGAAAAGTCAAAAATAGTGAGATATCTTGCAGAGGGATGCAGCACTCTTAAAATTGCAAAGCTTCTGAAGCGTGATCATCGAACAATCAAGCATTTCATTCAAAATAGTCAACAGGGTCGCAAGAAGCGTGTGGAAAAACCAAGGCGCAAAATAACTGCCCATGAACTGAGAAAAGTCAAGCGTGCAGCTGCCAAGATGCCACTTGCCACCAGTTTGGCCATATTTCAGAGCTGCAACATCACTGGAGTGCCCAAAAGCACAAGGTGTGCAATACTCAGAGACATGGCCAAGGTAAGAAAGGCTGAAAGACGACCACCACTGAACAAGACACACAAGCTGAAACGTCAAGACTGGGCCAAGAAATATCTCAAGACTGATTTTTCTAAGGTTTTATGGACTGATGAAATGAGAGTGAGTCTTGATGGGCCAGATGGATGGGCCTGTGGCTGGATTGGTAAAGGGCAGAGAGCTCCAGTCCGACTCAGACGCCAGCAAGGTGGAGGTGGAGTACTGGTTTGGACTGGTATCATCAAAGATGAGCTTGTGGGGCCTTTTCGGGTTGAGGATGGAGTCAAGCTCAACTCCCAGTCCTACTGCCAGTTTTTGGAAGACACCTTCTTCAAGCAGTGGTACAGGAAGAAGTCTGCATCCTTCAAGAAAAACATGATTTTCATGCAGGACAATGCTCCATCACACGCGTCCAAGTACTAAACAGCGTGGCTGGCAAGAAAGGGTATAAAAGAAGAAAATCTAATGAAATGGCCTCCTTGTTCACCTGATCTGAACCCCATTGAGAACCTGTGGTCCATCATCAAATGTGAGATTTACAAGGAGGGAAAACAGTACACCTCTCTGAACAGTGTCTGGGAGGCTGTGGTTGCTGCTGCACGCAATGTTGATGGTGAACAGATCAAAACACTGACAGAATCCATGGATGGCAGGCTTTTGAGTGTCCTTGCAAAGAAAGGTGGCTATATTGGTCACTGATTTGTTTTTGTTTTGTTTTGGAATGTCAGAAATGTATATTTGTGAATGTTGAGATGTTATATTGGTTTCACTGGTAAAAATAAATAATTGAAATGGGTATATATTTGTTTTTTGTTAAGTTGCCTAATAATTATGCACAGTAATAGTCACCTGCACACACAGATATCCCCCTAAAATAGCTATAACTAAAAACAAACTAAAAACTACTTCGAAAACTATTCAGCTTTGATATTAATTAGTTTTTTGGGTTCATTGAGAACATGGTTGTTGTTCAATAATAAAATTAATCCTCAAAAATACAACTTGCCTAATAATTCTGCACTCCCTGTATAATAACACCCAGCACTATATAATTACACAGTAGTGACACTGGCACATGGGTATAGCCAGAGGAGGGCTGGTTATGGGATCAGTGGTATCTGCATCAGTATAATAACACCCAGTACTATATAATGACACAGTAGTGACACTGGCACATGGGTATAGCCAGAGGAGGGCTGGTTATAGGATCAGTGGTATCTGCATCAGTATAATAACACCCAGCACTATATAATGACACAGTAGTGACACTGGCACATGGGTATAGCCAGAGGAGGGCAGGTTATAGGGTCAGTGGTATCTGCATCAGTATAATAACACCCAGCTCTATACAAAGACACAGTAGTGACACTGGTACATGGGTATAGCCAGAGGAGGGCTGGTTATAGGATCAGTGGTATCTGCATCTGTATAATAACAGCAAGCACTATGCAAAGACACAGTAGTGACACTGGCTCATGGGTATAGCCGGAGGAGGGCTGGTTATAGGATCAGTGGTATCTGCATCAGTATAATAACACCCAGCACTATATAATGACACAGTAGTGACATTGTCACATGGGTATAGCCAGAGGAGGGCTGGTTATAGGATCAGTGGTATCTGCAGCAGTATAATAACACCCAGCACTATATAATGACACAGTAGTGACACTGGCACATGGGTATAGTCAGAGGAGGGCTGGTTATAGGATCTGTGGTATCTGCATCAGTATAATAACACCCAGCACTATATAATGACACAGTAGTGACACTGGCACATGGGTATAGCCAGAGGAGGGCTGGTTATAGGATCAGTGGTATCTGCATCAGTATAATAACACTCAGTACTATATAATGACTCAGTAGTGACACTGGCACATGGGTATAGCCAGAGGAGGGCTGGTTATAGGATCAGTGGTATCTGCATCAGTATAATAACACTCAGTACTATATAATGACACAGTAGTGACACTGGCACATGGGTATAGCCAGAGGAGGGCTGGTTATAGGGTCAGTGGTATCTGCATCAGTATAATAACACCCAGCTCTATACAAAGACACAGTAGTGACACTGGTACATGGGTATAGCCAGAGGAGGGCTGGTTATAGGATCAGCGGTATCTGCATCTGTATAATAACACCAAGCACTATACAAAAACACAGTAGTGACACTGGCTTATGGGTATAGCCAGAGGAGGGCTGGTTATAGGATCAGTGGTATCTGCATCAGTATAATAACACCCAGTACTATATAATGACACAGTAGTGACACTGGTACATGGGTATAGCCGGAGAAGGGCTGGTTACAGGATCAGTGGTATCTGCATCAGTATAATAACAGCAAGCACTATACAAAGACACAGTAGTGACACTGGTACATGGGTATAGCCAGAGGAGGGCTGGTTATAGGATCAGTGGTATCTGCATCAGTATAATAACACTCAGTACTATATGACACAGTAGTGACACTGGCACATGGGTATAGCCAGAGGAGGGCTGGTTATAGGGTCAGTGGTATCTGCATCAGTATAATAACACCCAGCTCTATACAAAGACACAGTAGTGACACTGGTACATGGGTATAGCCAGAGGAGGGCTGGTTATAGGATCAGTGGTATCTGCATCTGTATAATAACACCAAGCACTATACAAAAACACAGTAGTGACACTGGCTTATGGGTATAGCCAGAGGAGGGCTGGTTATAGGATCAGTGGTATCTGCATCAGTATAATAACACCCAGTACTATATAATGCCACAGTAGTGACACTGGTACATGGGTATAGCCGGAGAAGGGCTGGCTACAGGATCAGTGGTATCTGCATAAGTGTAATAACAGCAAGCACTATACAAAGACACAGTAGTGACACTGGTACATGGGTATAGCCAGAGGAGAGCTGGTTATAGGATCAGTGGTATCTGCATCAGTATAATAACACCCAGTACTATATAATGCCACAGTAGTGACACTGGTACATGGGTATAGCCGGAGAAGGGCTGGCTACAGGATCAGTGGTATCTGCATAAGTATAATAACAGCAAGCACTATACAAAGACACAGTAGTGACACTGGTACATGGGTATAGCCAGAGGAGAGCTGGTTATAGGATCAGTGGTATCTGCATCAGTATAATAACAGCAAGCACTATATAATGACACAGTAGTGACCCTGGCTCATGGGTATAGCCGGAGGAGGGCTGGTTATAGGATCAGTGGTATCTGCATCAGTATAATAAAACCGAGCACTATATAATGACACAGTAGTGACCCTGGCTCATGGGTATAGCCGGAGGAGGGCTGGTTATAGGATCAGTGGTATCTGCGTCAGTATAATAACACCCAGCACTATATAATGACACAGTAGTGACAATGGCACATGCGTATAGCCAGACAAGGGCTGGTTATAGGATCAGTGGTATCTGCATCAGTATAATAACACCCAGCACTATATAATGACACAGTAGTGACAATGGCACATGCGTCTAGCCAGACAAGGGTTGGTTATAGGATCAGTAGTATCTGCATCAGTATAATAACACTCAGTACTATATGACACAGTAGTGACACTGGCACATGGGTATAGCCAGAGGAGGGCTGGTTATAGGGTCAGTGGTATCTGCATCAGTATAATAACACCCAGCTCTATACAAAGACACAGTAGTGACACTGGTACATGGGTATAGCCAGAGGAGGGCTGGTTATAGGATCAGTGGTATCTGCATCAGTATAATAACACCAAGCACTATACAAAAACACAGTAGTGACACTGGCTTATGGGTATAGCCAGAGGAGGGCTGGTTATAGGATCAGTGGTATCTGCATCAGTATAATAACACCCAGTACTATATAATGCCACAGTAGTGACACTGGTACATGGGTATAGCCGGAGAAGGGCTGGCTACAGGATCAGTGGTATCTGCATAAGTATAATAACAGCAAGCACTATACAAAGACACAGTAGTGACACTGGTACATGGGTATAGCCAGAGGAGAGCTGGTTATAGGATCAGTAGTATCTGCATCAGTATAATAACACCCAGCACTATATAATGACACAGTAGTAACACTGGCTCATGGGTATAGCCAGAGGAGGGCTGGTTATAGAATCAGTGGTATCTGCATCAGTATAATAACACCCAGTGCTATATGACACAGTAGTGACCCTGGCTCATGGGTATAGCCAGAGGAGGGCTGGTTATAGGATCAGTAGTATCTGCATCAGTATAATAACACCCAGCACTATATAATGACACAGTAGTAACACTGGCACATGGGTATAGCCAGAGGAGGGCTGGTTATAGAATCAGTGGTATCTGCATTAGTATAATAACACCCAGTGCTATATGACACAGTAGTGACCCTGGCTCATGGGTATAGCCAGAGGAGGGCTGGTTATAGGATCAGTGGTATCTGCATCTGTATAATAACACCCAGTGCTATATGACACAGTAGTGACCCTGGCTCATGGGTATAGCCAGAGGAGGGCTGGTTATAGGATCAGTGGTATCTGCATCAGTTTAATAACACCAAGCACTATAAAATAATGTTTTTAATTTCAAATGTACCTTGGTGTCCTTCACTAAGGTCTGTACTTTGAAAAATGTCCGCCACAGCCTTTGTCTGTGCCTATCCCTGATCATTATGCCTTGAAAGTCCTGCTTTTCTCTCACATTTATAGCTGCTGTTTTAAAGTTTGAGAGTCCCTTTAAATGAATGAATGACTGTCGCTATTGCAGGTTTTTCCTAAGAGTGTCATAAGCTCTGACTGCTCCAAGTGGACGGTAGTAAATGTTCAAGTCTGATGATCATAGAGTGAACCAGTTTCCCTGTATCCAGACACCCTGAGCAAAAGCTGTATAGAGACAGCAAGAGGAGCAGATGAAAGCCTGGGGGGGGGGGAATGTCTAATATGCTGAGTGTGATAGATGCCACTGAATTGTGTATATAGCAGCTTCTTATAAAGTCCTCCTTCCAGCTGACAAGTGCCCTTAACCTTTCCCTGTCTACCTGTCAGCCTGTCTCCCATATTCATTAACCCTTCTCCCCTCAGAGGCTAGTGCCCTTGACTCATCAAAAGTTGTCTGACAGAGATAGCAACCTTGTTCCCTCTCCTGCTGGAGACCTGAGTTCTCTGCTGCTATCAGCATGTTGCATGTTAAACAGAGGTGTAATCTATGGCAGAAGATAAAAAACAAACCTTACAGCTCACCCTCTTATGTCTCACTTTACATGTGAATTATTGTGCTCTGTAGACAAACCTAAAAGGGCTACATTGGATTACTGATACCCCTTAGATCAGCTGTTACAATGCCCTTTATATATATTTAAACCTGTAGAAATACAATTTCAGGGATGGTCTTTAAATACACAACTCCTGATACCTCTATGACTGTTTAGGGGTTGTTGGTATGGGGAGTCTTGATAACTGTAGGTTTTGAATATAGGGTATAGCATAAAGGATGCATAATGAGAGTGAGGCAGGGGCGGAACTACCATTGGTGCAGCAGGTGCAGTCGCACCAAGGCCCAAGAGCTGGAGGGGGCCCATAACAGCCAGTCTACACATAATTATGTACAGAATGTGTACAATCCTAATGCAGGGGAGCCTTTTATTAGTGCAGGTTGCAGGTCCATCTATCTATCCTCAAAATCATTATACAGAGCAGAATGTATTTCATTACTTTTTCTTGTTATTGTTACCTTTGGGAGGCCCCAAAAAATCTTGCAACAGAACCCTCTATTGAGTAAGTTCACTACAGGACTGAGGGATCTAGGATAGGAAGTAGGTGATAGAAGGAACCATCCGACCCCCTAGAACAGGGATGTTAGCCATATTCCTCTAGATTAGCAACAAAGAATTCGATAGCAAATTACAACCATAGGCCCATTAAGTCTGATCACATCTTTACCACCTCTAAGGAATTAAATGTCCTGTAGTCGTGTCACATGTGACCTAATAAGCTAATACTAACACATACTTAATCAAAGCAATAATAAATAACACCATGAAACAGGTTAGGGAGAATACTATTTTGGTTGCATTTAAAGGGACAGTCAAGTCCAAAAAAACTTTCATGTTTCAAATAGGGCATGTAATTTTAAACAACTTTCCAATTTACTTTTATCACCAATATTGCTTTGTTCTTTTGGTATTCTTAGTTGAAAGCTAGACCTAGGAAGGCTCATATGATAATTGCTAAGCCCTTGAAGGCCGCCTCTAATCACATGCTTTTGTATTTGCTTTTCACAGCAGGGGAGAGCTAGTTCAGGTAAACCCTACAGGGAGTGCAGAATTATTAGGCAAGTTGTATTTTTGAGGATTAATTTTATTATTGAACAACAACCATGTTCTCAATGAACCCAAAAAACTCATTAATATCAAAGCTGAATAGTTTTGGAAGTAGTTTTTAGTTTGTTTTTAGTTATAGCTATTTTAGGGGGATATCTGTGTGTGCAGGTGACTATTACTGTGCATAATTATTAGGTAACTTAACAAAAAACAAATATATACCCATTTCAATTATTTATTTTTACCAGTGAAACCAATATAACATCTCAACATTCACAAATATACATTTCTGACATTCAAAAACAAAACAAAAACAAATCAGTGACCAATATAGCCACCTTTCTTTGCAAGGACACTCAAACGCCTACCATCCATGGATTCTGTCAGTGTTTTGATCTGTTCACCATCAACATTGCTTTCAGCAGCAACCACAGCCTCCCAGACACTGTTCAGAGAGGTGTACTGTTTTCCCTCCTTGTAAATCTCACATTTGATGATGGACCACAGGTTCTCAATGGGGTTCAGATCAGGTGAACAAGGAGGCCATGTCATTAGATTTTCTTCTTTTATACCCTTTCTTGCCAGCCACGCTGTGGAGTACTTGGACGCGTGTGATGGAGCATTGTCCTGCATGAAAATCATGTTTTTCTTGAAGGATGCAGACTTCTTCCTGTACCACTGCTTGAAGAAGGTGTCTTCCAGAAACTGGCAGTAGGACTGTGAGTTGAGCTTGACTTCATCCTCAACCCGAAAAGGCCCCACAAGCTCATCTTTGATGATACCAGCCCAAACCAGTACTCCACCTCCATCTTGCTGGCGTCTGAGTCGGACTGGAGCTCTCTGCCCTTTACCAATCCAGCCATGGGGCCCATCCATCTGGCCCATCAAGACTCACTCTCATTTCATCAGCCCATAAAACCTTAGAAAAATCAGTCTTGAGATATTTCTTGGTCCAGTCTTGATGTTTCAGCTTGTGTGTCTTGTTCAGTGGTGGTCGTCTTTCAGCCTTTCTTACCTTGGCCATGTCTCTGAGTATTGCACACCTTGTGCTTTTGGGCACTCCAGTGATGTTGCAGCTCTGAAATATGGCCAAACTGGTGGCAAGTGGCATCTTGGCAGCTGCACGCTTGACTTTTCTCAGTTCATGGGCAGTTATTTTGCGCCTTGGTTTTTCCACACGCTTCTTGCGACCCTGTTGACTATTTTGAATGAAACGCTTGATTGTTCGATGATCACGCTTCAGAAGCTTTGCAATTTTAAGAGTGCTGCATCCCTCTGCAAGATATCTCACTATTTTTTACTTTTCTGAGCCTGTCAAGTCCTTCTTTTGACCCATTTTGCAAAAGGAAAGGAAGTTGCCTAATAATTATGCACACCTGATATAGGGTGTTGATGTCATTAGACCACACCCCTTCTCATTACAGAGATGCACATCACCTAATATGCTTAATTGGTAGTAGGCTTTCGAGCCTATACAGCTTGGAGTAAGACAACATGAATAAAGAGGATGATGTGGTCAAAATACTCATTTGCCTAATAATTCTGCACTCCCTGTATAGATAACATTGTGAGCATGCCCGTGAATTGTGGCAGACACTGCACTAATTGGCTAAAATAAAAGTCAATAGATAATAAATAAAATGTCATGTGATCAGGGGGCTGTCAGAAGATGTTTAGATACAAGTTAATCACAGAGGTAAAAAGTGTATTATTATAACTGTGTTGGTTATGCAAAACTGGGAAATGGGTAATAAAGGGATTATCTATCTTTTAAAACAACAAAAATTCTGGTGTTGACTGTCCCTTTAATAAAGCTGGCAAGAAAACATCAGGTATGATGTTTTACAAATTAAGCACAATCTGGTCCTTTATAAATAACCCCTGCTCAGATGGTCAGTAACCTGGGTGTGCTGACATACTATTACCCCTCAAACAGAGGCATCACAAATCCAGAGCTCTTTGACCGCCCAAGGACTCAGACATGGGGATGTTGTTTCTTCTGCAATAGTTGTCACTATCTTCTCTGTCTGTGCCTGGGCCAAAACCAACTGACTAGGCTAGGTCTTGAAATAGACAAAACTCCAAACCAGTAGGACACAAGTCAGCTAGTCTTCCAGTACGCTTAACCTAGGGGAGATTAAATTACTGTCACCAGACAGAGCTAGGATGGCTAACCTTGCTTGAGTTGCTGACTTACTAGCAATCTTATGGGATTTGCAAATCGATTGCCAACCACAGAAAAGTATAGAGAGTGGTGAGTGGTGAGTGGTGAAACTGCGAAATCCAAAAGAATAAAAGGCTGAATAAACTTTGACTCCGCCTTTTACCATTGGTAAGTCACCTACTAACATAACTGCAACATTGTTGCCACAAATATACATACAGCACAGCTCCTAGGGGTATTAATCCATAAGTGTGTTTCAAGCTAGAGGGGCCCTACACTAGTTTGATGTAAGTTTATTCCATGGATCGCCCTTTGGTATATGCCATAGAGTAGCTCCAGCGGGGGTTAAGAAACAGTGACTGATACCACTAAAAATGGGAATCCAAGTTTACAAAATGAGGGTTGGGATTAAGACCCGGTTATCCCTGGGACTGTGAGGAGATTGTAAGGATGCAAAGCCTGAAATCTGTAAGGCAGATAATACAGATATTCATACCTTTATGACAGAGATGTGGGTGTAATGAGGAACAGGGATGGAAGTTCAGGGGTACAATGTGTAATACCTCTAGGACGGGGAATAGGGGCATGGAATCTAACTCTAGCACATGAATGTGCAGTAATATAGACCCTGATAAAAGTATTCTGGGGTCCAATGAGAGATAAAGGGATGCAGAACCAGATATCTTAAGAAGTGATTTCAGGAATGAGAAGCCTGATAGGGAAGTGGGTGCAGGGAGTAGGTGTAAAGGGATGAAAAGACTTTGTTTACAAGGATTAGCAGATGATTGCGAGGGACACAGCCTGTCACCTCAGGGGATTGAAGTACCAGAGAGAGATGCAGACAGCAGGATAGAGGGAGAGCCACGAGCAGGGATGCAGAAGGAAAGCTGTGTGTCTGGGTTCAGTCACAGTTATTTAAAAATGGAAATTGGCAATCAAAGATCAAAGCCTAGAAGGGGAGCTTATCTCTGAAATGCCCCTCATTACCCGCCTTCTTAATGCACAACTTTGTTATCTTGGCTGTGTGCACCTTCTCCCAGCCTCATATGAAGACTTCTAAGTAACCAAAGCATCAAGGAGACAACAGAACTCAGACACATTACAGAAGGGGCTGATACTGATACAGCATCACTTCAGGTTTTCTCATTTTAGTAACTTGATTTAAAGTTTCATCAGGTGAAATGTTTTGACTCATGCACACTAAACATAGCAATTAAAAAAAGAAAAAGGTTATTTTGTAAGCAAACTTTTAACCAATTTGCTGCACAGGGACACATCCCTTAAACATAATCTTGATTGTGTTTATCTAATCTCCTGTCCTGTGGCCAGTTAGGTATGGATATAAATCAGCTCCTACATTACACAATCACTGTGCAAAATGTTTCAGGGTCAGGGTACTGGATCATGCAGAATGCATTACAACCATTCAGGAGGCAGTGGAGAACTCACAAATTAAATAGTTAAATAGTGGGCAAAATAAATTCTGAAAGTATATTGCAAAGCTTTTTACTGCACACAATTAAAGGGACAGTAAATTCAAGCAAATGGATTGGATAGAGCATGACCATTTTAAACAATGTTCCAATTTACTTCTATTATCAATTGTGTTTAGTTCTCTTGGTATCCTTTGTAAAACAGTAATCCTAGGTGGGCTAAGGAGAATGCATGTGTCTTAAAGGGATACTGAACCCAAATTTTTTTCTTTTGATTCAGATAAAGCATGCAATTTTAAAGGGATACTAAACCCAATTTTTTTCTTTCGTGGTTCAGATAGAGCATGAGATTTCAAGCACCTTTCTAATTTACTCCTATTATAAATTTTTCTTTGTTCTCATGAAAAATCAGTACTGTAAGCTTTAGAGCCGGACCATTTTTTGTTCAGCACCTGGGTAGCACTTGCTGATTTGTGGCTAAATGTAGCAAACCAATCAGTAGCTCTACCAAGGTGCTGAACTAAAAATGGGCCGGCTCCTAACCTTTTTATTACTGCTTTTTCAA
Organism: Bombina bombina; assembly: GCF_027579735.1. NCBI lineage: Eukaryota > Metazoa > Chordata > Amphibia > Anura > Bombinatoridae > Bombina > Bombina bombina. Next base: position 348,469,907 of record NC_069499.1, read on the forward strand.
ATCAAGGTAACAAGAGAACAAAGAAAAATTGGTAATAGGAGTAAATTAGAAAGTTGCGTAAAATTGCATGCTTTATCTGAATCATGAAAGAAAAAATGTGGGGTTAGTATCCCTTTAAGCAACTTTCTAATTTACTCCTATTATCAATTTTTCTTCGTTCTCTTGGTATCTTTATTTGAAAAAGGAAGAATGTAAGCTTACGAGCCGACCCATCTTTGGTTTAGCACCTGGGTTGCGCTTGCTGATTGGTGTCTAAATGTAGCCACCAATCAGCAAGCGCTATACAGGGGTCTGAAACAAAAATAGGCCGGCTCCTATGCTTACATTTCTGCTTTTTTCAAATAAAGATACCAAGAGAAAAAATTATTGATAAAAGGGGACCAATTTACTAAAGTGTGGATGGATATGATACAATGTAGCGTAACATGTCCTCGGCACATCGATAAATGCCGACAGCATACGCTCTCAGCATTTATCATTGCACAAGCAGTTCTGGTGAACTGCTTTTGCAATGCCGCCCCCTGCAGATTCGCAGCCAATCGGCCGCTAGCAGGGGGTGTTAATCAGCCCGATCATATAGGATCGGGCAGATTGAAGGCCGCAGCTTCAGAGGCAGTGGACAAGTTATGGAGCAGCGGTCTTCAGACCGCTGCTTCATAACTAATGTTTTCAGCGAGCCTGAAGGCTCACGCAGAAACAGGGCACCAAGCTCCATTCGGAGCTTGATAATTCGGCCCCTAGAAGTAAATTAGAAATTAGAAAGTTGCTTAAAATTACATGCTTTATCTCAGACATCCTCAAACCTCGCCCTCCTGAGGTTTTGGAACTACTGCATCATGAGCTGAGCATCATGGGAAATGTAGTTTATGCTGGCTGAGCATCATGGGATATATAGTTCCAAAACCTCTGGAGGGCCAAGTTTGAGGATGTCTGCTGTATCTGAATCATGAAAGAAAAAAATTGGGTTCAGTATCCCTTTAAGCCATCTAGCAGCAGTGTTTGCAACACTGATTGTAGCAAAGTTTTACATAGTTACAAACACTGTTGTCATTGAGTACTAAAAACCCGTACACGCTCCTAAGCTTCTATCAAGCTACCTAGGTTTATTCTTTAACAAAGAATATCAAAAGAACAAAGCAAATTTGATAATAGAAGTTGTTTAAAATTGCATACTCTGGCCCCTATTTAAGAAAGGTCTTGCGGACCTGATCCGACACTACGGATCAGGTCCTCAAGACCTCGCTGAATGCGGAGAGCAATACGCTCACAAGAGCTGTTGGTGCAACACCGCCCCCGGCAGACTCGCGGCCAATCGGCCGCCAGCAGGGAGGTGTCAATCAAACGTACTCGATCGGGTTGATTTCCGGCGATTCCTGTCCGCCTGCTCAGAGTAGGCGGACAGGGTTAGAGACCGCTGCTTCATAACTTCTGTTTCTGGCGAGTCTGAAGACTCGCCAGAAACACGGGCCCACAAGCTCCCTACGGAGCTTGTTAAATGAGCCCCTCTATCTGAATCATGATAGTTAGATTTTGACTTTACTGTCCATTTAAGCATGTTATGGGGAATTATAGTTTGAGTTTAATGTCCCTGTAATATTATGTTAAAAAATAGTTTTTTACTTTTAATGCCATAACATCGCTACAATCTTTATCTGTTGTAATAAACATTACATACAAAAGTCAGAAGAAATAGCAATGAACAGCTGTAAACTCACAGTAGGACATATAGGGGTAGATTTAACAAATGTCGGGCGGACATGATTAGCTATAGCGAACCATGTCTGCCCGACATCGCTAAATACGCAAATACGCATACGCTGTCGGCATTTAACATTGCACAAGCATTTCTTGTAAACTGCTTGTGCAATCCGCCCCCTTTAGATTCGCGGCCAATCGGCAAGAGGGTCAATCATCCCGATCGTATCGTGTCTTATGACCGCTGCTTCTTAACTTATGTTTCCGGCGGGTGGAGCAAGCAGCGTTGGCTGCTTGATAAATCACCCCCATAGTCTCTAAATTCATTTTTAAAGTCATGTTTTATTTGATTTTATTAAATTGAACCAAATGCCTAATGTCCCTACAGTAATTACTCATTTTTATTTAGCGATGAATTTCTTTTAACAAACTACTGCTGTCAACTGTGGCACAACAAGTTTTAAAATGATTGACTATTCAAGAATCTGGCCATTTTGAATTTCCAGCTAATGGTAAGATGAGATAAGGTGTCATAATTTGCAACAAACGCCATTTAACATACATTAAAACATGTATTTTATAATGTGTTTTATTTGATTACGTTTTCCATTACTTTTCCAGAGCCCTTTCCTTGAGTATAGGATGACATCCCCAAATACTGCTGCAAGCAATAGTTTGGAAGGATTTCATTTTATGCATAGCAAGGTCATTGGCTCTGTTTGTCACTGTGGCGCTGTTGGGTGGATGAGATGCAGATAGATAAGGTTATAGTGTGTAATGTTATTTGTGATGGAATAACAAAGAAGGCTGGGGCTGAGTTATGAGAATCAGTGATGCTTAACCTGTCATTTTATAACATTTGATATTATCTTTACCCTGGTGTTTCCCTCTTACAAACTGGAATGAGGCCTATAATGAATTTGCTTATCGTCAGTCTCTAGGGGCGAATAGGAGGAGTAGAGCGATTACACAGCTAACTTAAAATTAGCTGCGAAAGTATCTGCAGGTTGCACCTTTACGCAGACTATGGTTTGAAATTAAAAAGATTTTGAACGCTACGCTATGCTAAATTTTCTGTTCCCTGTGTGATGAAGATTATAAATCATGTTGTCTATTCATGCATTTCCTGACTCAAGGAATAGCCGTTAGTTTGTAATCCTCCTAGTCTCTGTGCCACACTGCTAGGGTGGTGGATGAGCCATGGGTGGGATAATAGACCTTAGCTGATAAAACACAAGCTGCAAATAGTGATGCTATACAGTAAATGGATAAATGAAGACATGCTAAACCTCTATGAAATTACATTTTTTCAAACAAATGATTCATGAAATAAACTCACATTGTAGATGAAGATGTGACTCAGGAGTCATAGCTGTCAAATCACACTTTCAGCATATTTGACACACAACTTGGAGTCACAGGCCTCTAGTTATTAAGGTCTGGCAGATCTGATCCGACACTGTGGATCAGGTCTGCCAGATCTCGCTGAATACGGCGAGCAATATGCTCGCCGTATTCAGCATTGCACCAGCAGCTCACAAGAGCTGCCGGTGCAACACCGCCCCCTGCAGACTCGCGGCCACCTGCAGGGGGGTGTCAATCAACCCGTTCGTATTCGATCGGGTTGATTTCCGGCGATGTGTGTTCGCCTGCTCAGAGCAGGCAGACAGGTTATGGAGCAGCGGCCTTTGTGACTGCTGCTTCATAACTGCTGTTTCTGGTGAGCCTGCAGGCTCGCCAGAAACACGGGGCATCAAGCTCCAATCGGAGCTTGATACATATGCCCCACAGTATTGATAAGCATTTCTGACGAATAAAATAAAAATGTGCAAGGCTTCTGAATTGTGATCACGTCACCAAACTCAAGTGATGCAATTACAGAGTATAGGCTTGGCTAACACTCAAAGGGATATCAAACATTAAAATGAAATCCCCCTTAAAATGTTTAACTATTATTTACATTTTCCTTTCATTTACATTACAGATTATCCTCTTTCCATCCCCCATGGTGAGAATGTAGTTCAACGTGTATATTTAAAGGGACATTTTTACCATTTGTTTGTTGTATATAAACTAGGGCATTTTAACATGTATTAACTTTTTGCTTGTGTTTTTCTGCTCCTGTGCTGAAAAAAATACTTCTAGTTTGTGTAGTTATCAGCTAGTGAGCAGTCTGTCCCTAATGTGTTGCATGCAAAGTTTCCAATAGTTTGAACAGCAAATAAAAAAAAAAGTATTAAAATATTATCTTACACAATAGTGCAAGCCTGAGATACCATATTCCACACATTAAAATGAACAGAAACACATTTCTTCACCAGGACTTCAAGATGTTAGAGCTATCATTATTTTTCATACACTTCATATAAAAAGCATTTAAACTGTAACATGCCACATTCTCTTTAATGTGGTTGCTGTCATAAAGAAAATTTAAGAGATTCCCTAAGGCAGATACAAAATTGCAATACACAAATAATTAATACTTCAGCAATTTCATGGCCAATCTGTTAAATTTTTGATCATTTTAATTTGTTTTTCAGCTCCATTTATTAAAAAAAAAATTCAGAAGAGAAAAATACAATAAGAGAGAACCAAGCCTTGTGGCCCCCCTGCGCAGAGTAAAGGTTACCAAGTTGGAGAACTGCAGTATGGACCTCTATTTTTTATGTTTTTACCTGCACTTCATACATGTTTTACATGTGTCCTGAATAAAGATATTTCCAAGACTTCAAAACAAGCTGCAGGTCCAATCTGCTCACGTGCACCATTAAAGGGACACTGTACCCAAATTTTTTCTTTTGAAATTCAGAAAGAGCATGCAATTTTAAGCAACTTTCTAATTTACTCCTATTATCATTTTTTCTTCGTTCTCTTGCTATCATTATTTGAAAAAGAAGGCATCTAAGCTTTTTTTTGGTTTCAATACTCTGGACAGCACTTTTTTATTGGTGGATTAATTTATCCACCAATCAGCAAGGACAACCCAGGTTGTTCACCAAAAAAGGGCTGGCATCTAAACTTACATTCTTGCATTTCAAATAAATACCAAGATAATGAAGAAAATTTGAAAATTTGAAAATTTGATAATGGGAGTAAATTAGAAAGTTACTTAAAATTTCATGCTCAATCTGAATCACGAAAGAAAATTTTTGGGCACAGTGTCCCTTTAAGCTATGTGATGTGATACCTAAACATTTTGCTTTGATTCCACACAACCTTACCTTATTTGCAACATATGCATAAAATATATTCCCTTTTAATGCAATCAGCTCATTATTGTTCTCTTTGAGCGGATCTAATTTACACTATATGGCCAAAAGTATGTGGATACCCCTACTAATGATTACATTCAGGTGTTTCAGCCACACTCATTGCTAACAGCTGCATAAAATCCAGCACATAACCATGAAATCTCCATAGACAAACACTGGCAGTACAATAGGCCGTACTAAAAAGCTCAGTGACTTTGATGCCACCTTTATCACAAGTCAGTTTGTGAAATTTCTGTCCTACTAGATCTGCCCTGGGCTACTGTAAGTGCTATTATTGTGAAGGGGAAATGTATATGAGCATTAACAGCCAAGTCACAAAGTGGTAGACAATGCAAACTCACAGTGTGTGGCTGATGAGTGCAGAAGCATGTAGAGAGTAAAAATCACCTATTATCTGTTGCATCATTCACTACAGAGTTCCAAACTGCCTCTGAAAGTCCAAGAACTGTGCATCGTGAGATTCATAAGTGGGTTTCTAAGGCTGAGCTGCTGTACACAAGCCTCATATTCACACATCAATATCTGGCAGTCTGATGAAAGAATCTGGGTGTGGTGGATGCCAGAAGAATGCTACCAACCAGGATGAAGTGCCTGCTGTAAATTTTGGTGGGGGAGAGAGGATAATGACTTTGGACTATTTTTCAGGCTTTGGGATAGGCTCCTTAGTTCCTGTGAAGGGTCATCTTAATACTACAGGATACAAAGGTATTTTAAACAATTGGGTACTTCCAACGTTGTGGCAACAGCTTGGGAACTCAGTCTGACACAAATCGATGCTTACGTCACTACAGATGTTCCGAACGCAAGTTCCGCACTATCTGACTACTTTTGGAAGTTAGCAAATTTCTACCAGGTACGCTCGGCACTTTTCTGGCCCAGCGTACCTTGTTTTCAATCCGCCGCCCTGGAATGCGGCGGATGCCATAGGAATCAATGGGAGTCGGAAAGCAGTGAAGAAGTCTTCATCCAGACAGCATCTTCTATCTTCATCCATCTGGAGCGGAGCGGGTCCATCTTCAAGACATCCGACGCGGAGCATCCTTCCAGGCCAATGACTACCCGACAAATGAATGTTCCTTTAACTGACGTCATCCAAGATGGCGTCCCTTGAATTCCGATTGGATCAGCCAATAGGATTTTTCCTACCTTAATTCCGATTGGCTGATAGAATTCTATCAGCCAATCGGAAATTCAAGGCACGCCATCTTGGATGACGTCATTTAAAGGAATATTCATTCATCGGGTAGTCGTTGGCCTGGAAGGATGCTCTGCGTCGGATGTCTTGAAGATGGACCCGCTCCGCTCCAGATGGATGAAGATAGAAGATGCTGTCTGGATGAAGACTTCTGCACGTCTGGAGGACCTCTTCTGCCCGGCTTCGTTGAGGACTTCGGCCCGGTTGGGTGAAGACGTCTCAAGGTAGGGTGATCTTTAGGGGGTTAGTGTAAGGTTTTTGTAAGGGAGGATTGGGTGGGTTTTAGAGTAGGGTTGGGTGTGTGGGTGGTGGGTTTTAATGTTGGGGGGGGTATTGTGTTTTTTTTTACAGGTAAAAGAGCTGATTACTTTGGGGCAATGCCCCGCAAAAAGCCCTTTTAAGGGCTATTTGTAATTTAGTATAGGGTAGGGCTTTTTATTATTTTGGGGGGCTTTTTTATTTTATTAAGGGGATTAGATTAGGTGTAATTAGTTTAAAATTCTTGTAAATATTTTATTATTTTCTGTAATTTAGTGTTTGTTTGTTTTTGTACTTTAGTTAATTTTATTTAATTGTAATTAATTTATTTTAATTCAGCTAATTTAATTATAGTGTAGTGTTAGGTGTAATTTTAACTTAGGTTAGGTTTTATTTTACAGGTAAATTTGTCTTTATTTTAACTAGGAAGTTATTAAATAGTTAATAGCTATTTAATAACTATTGTACCTAGTTAAAATAAATACAAACTTGCCTGTAAAATAAAAATAAACCCTAAGATAGATACAATGTAACTATTAGTTATATTGTAGCTAGCTTAGGGTTTATTTTATAGGTAACTATTTAGTTTTAAATAGGTATAATTTATTTAATGATAGGAATATTTATTTAGATTAATTTAAATTATATTTAAGTTAGGGGGGTGTTAGGGTTAGACTTAGGTTTAGGAGTAATAAATGTAATATAGTGGCGGCGATGTTGGGGGCGGCAGATTAGGGGTTAATAAATTTAATGTAGGTGGCGGCGGTGTAGGGGGGGCAGATTAGGGGTTAATAAATTTAATGTAGTTGGCAGCGGGGTCTATGAGCGGCGGTTTGGGGTTAAACACTTTATTTAGTTGTGGCGGGGGCCGGGAGCACCCGTTTAGGGGTTAATACATATAATGTAGGTGGCGGTGGGCTCTGGAAGCGGCGGTTTAGGGGTTAATACAAATAATGTAGGTGGCGGTGGGCTCCGGGAGCGGCGGTTTAGGGGTAATAACTTTATTTAGGTGCGGCGGGGTCTAGGAGCGGCAGTTTAGGGGGTAAACAGTATAGTATAGTGTGGGTTCTTAGTGACAGGGTACCAAGAAAGCTGCAAATAAGCCAAAGAGCAGCGAGATCGATGACTGTTAGTTAACAACAGTCCGCTGCTCATCGCTCCATACTTGGTGCGCTGCTTTTTGACAGCTTTCTTGATAATTTTGGAGAATGTATTCAGGTCCGCGGCAGCGATGTTAGGGGATCTTAGGTGAGCGTATTGGTGCCGGCGAATGCAGGTAAGTTGACAGGTTGATAAATAGAGGCCATAGAGTCAGAAAATATGAAAATATATTAGAAGAAAAAAAATCTGCACCATTTAGCATTTAGAAAAATATTTTTTTTGACATGTTAAAAATGTACAAAAAAACCCATAACAGAAACACATAAATGGTAGCAATATATATGCATCTCATATACAATATCTATAATCAATGATGTCAGTGATTCAAATCCTTTAATGGCATTATTATGGCACCATTTTGCTTGATATCAATTATATTTAACTCTTGTTAGAGATAAAAAAAAAAATAGATCAACAATTTTCTAGCTCAAGTTATACAATTCATGATATATTTCTTGCCTTTACTAATACAAATACATTTCCCCCCCTGCTTTATATAAGCACAAGGCTAGCCAATCTTACTGCCACAATGGTAAATATTTATAATATTACAGATGAAATGACAGATTTTAAAGAATAGCAAATAATAATTCATTTTAAATACCACATTTTTATAGTTATCATTGTGTGTATCCATTTACAGAGAAGGACACGCTGAAAGTACTGGTAGAGGGATATGAAGAATTGAATAAGATGGCTGTGCCTTAGATGCTAAGGGATTGGAAGCTTTGGAGCAGGAGAGTGCGGTCATCAGTGTCAAAGACTACAGATAAATCAACAAGGATTAGCAGGGAGAAATGAAGCAGATCATTTGTCAACTTAATGATTGAAGTTAAATGTTTGGGGATGAAGAGAATGTAATGTGAGGAAGCGTGATACACATTTATGTGCAAGCCTATCAAGAAGTTTGGAAGGAAGTAGAAGGAGTAGAAAGACAGAGTGGTAATTGCAGGAGGAGGCTGAGTCAAATTAAAGTTGGTCCCGATTGATATGTGCATGGATGCATTTTCAATTGTAAATAGAAGCATGTGTACAATATACTTCTAGTAAAAGTTCTTACTATTTCAGCAACAAACACAGATATGCGACGTGTGACTAGAAGATCAGAATTCATTATACTTGCTCAGAGAGCTGGTGGTGGAGTGTATTGCATCAGTGAAGACATCATTTGCGTAATATAAGTCACAGCTAACTCTCTAAGAAGGCAGGGTACTCACGGTATATGTGCATTTACAGCTGAAAATAGTAATAACTTTTAGAAGCATTTTTGTTAATGGACATATATTGTGTGTTTCTATTCAAAATTGAAATTCACCCATACATATTTTAATTTTGATCTTTATATCCCTTTACAGATGGGTGGGATAATATATGTTTAAAGGGTCACTGTAGCCAGAAAACAAAGTGCAATATTTTAAAAAATAATAATTGAAATGGTATTTTTTCCGCATATATATATATATATATATATATATATATATATATATATATATATATATACATATACACACACAAGGGTAAAAGTAATGCCTCCACAATAATGTTTGATCTATTAGAGTGACTGTGAATGTTCATGTACAATGTTTTAGAGATGTGCTTACCCTACTAATATAAGCTTTTAGTTTTCCGATTGAGTAAATACAACCATGGATCCGAGGCTAAAACAAAGAGCTATCATGGAATTTCTGACGAAAGAGGGTTGCACACCTAAGGAAATCCATAATCAGCTGAAGAGGTGTTATGGGGGCGCTGAAGTGGACATTATCAATGTTAGGCATTGGGTGAAGAAGTTTCAAGAAGGAAAAACCGAAATTGCAGATAAGCTGAGGAGAGGCCGTCCATCAACATAAGTCACTGTTGAGAACCGACAATGAACTGATAAGTTGATTCAGATTTTTTGGATGACACACAATCAACAGCGAAACCTATGTTACTACACTTAAGAAGCTATAGGAGGCCATCAGGAAGAAGAGACCACATCAAGACATTCATTCTATACAGCTCGATCACAATAATGCAAGAGCACACACGTCATTGTTCATAACCCAGGCGATTGCAAAAATGGGGTGGTCCGCAGTACCTCATCCACTGTATAACCCTGATTTAGCACCGTCAGACTCCTATCTGTTTGGGCCTACGAAGGACAGCCTACATGGTTTCAAATTTGACAACTTGGAAGAAGTTAAATCAGCTGTAAGGTCATGAGTCAGGAATCAAACATCAGAATTTTTCCAAACTGGATTTGATACTTGGGATCGACAATGGTGTAAATGTCTTGAAAGTAATGGTGACTAAGTTGAACAATAGATTTGTGTACAGGAGACTTCAGGTTATAAGCTATATAACTTTTGCTTTGATCTGTTCATGTCACGCCGCACCGCTCTAGCCATTGCTAGGGGCACGGCGTCTCCTTCCCTGCTCGTTGCCAGGGGCAGTGTCGGCTCAGATGCGTGCGGCACTGACATCATTGCCGCACACTCCTGATGCCGGTCAGACCTCAGTGGCGCGAATCCTGCGCCTATTTAAACTTGCCACAAACGATCTGTCACTACCCAAGTATAGGTGTTAATTTGTGTACTCCTGGGTGTGACAGATCATTCTTTCTAGGTGCCTAAATACCGTTACTGAACCTGCCTGCCTGACTACTCTCCTGCCTTAACCCTTAAACAGCTGGATTGATTACTGTTGCTGAACCTGCCTGTCTGACTACTCTACCTGCCTTAACCCCTAACTGCTGGATTGATTACTATTGCTAACCTGCCTGTCTGACTACTCTACCTGCCTTAACCCTCAATCTGCTAGACTGCTTTACTGTTGCCAAACCCTGCCTGCCTGACCATTCTAGTGGTTTATCCTTGAACTGCTTTACTGTTGCCAAACCCTGCCTGCCTGACCATTCTAGTGGTTTATCTTTGAACTGATTTGCTGTTGCCAAACCCTGCCTGCCTGACAATTCTAGTGGTTCATCCTTGGACTGCTCTGCTGTTGCCGCTGGGGACTGTCCTGCCTGTGGTGAGTGCTGTCTTCTTCATCTCCCTAACTTTCTCTGCTCTAGGATATTCCCTATCATTCCGTCTCGACGCCGGGATAACAAGACTACTGGCCGAGTTTGGTCTGATAGAGGAGTAACCCACGAGCGTAACAGTTCATTAATATAGTTGTAGTGACTGAGGAGGCATTACTTTTTGATTCATCCTCATATATATAGTCAAAATCTTCCTGTTTTGTAATTTCCTGTTATTAGCTGTGCAATACTAATGTACTGTTACTTCCCCATACAACTTGCTATTTTGCTACACTCCCTAGTAATCTGTACTACATCTACAGAGCAACTTACTCAGCAGCCAGACATCACTAGTTGCAATAGTACTAACTAACAGTACTAACTGTGCACAGAAGTGTATGCATCATAGTAGAAGTTTTCTGTCTTACTTTAGCAGCAATGAAGCCCCTTGTCAGGGAAAGTTAGTGTAGACAGCTAAGATAACTTCTTTGCTGTGTGTAGTATACTCTGTACAGGTAATACTATTACAGGTTAAGATGTCTGGCTGCTGATAGAGGGCTTGGCACATATAATACGGCTGGCTAGGGAGCATAGAAAAATTGTGAGCTGTGTGAGGAAGGAACAATACGGTAGTATCACACAGCTCATAACAGAACATGATAACACAGGCAAATACACTCTCAATTCTAACAACTTTAGCTGCAACATTGCTAATAAATATATACAGCAAAATGCTAATCAATTCTTTTTTTTTACTACGGTGTTCTTTAAGGGATAATTGGAATGTCCCTGTTATAAAGGAGAGATGAAATATATATGTGAGGATTGGTTTAAGAGTAACTGTAAGTAGGGCATTGATTCCGAGGGAATATTATAAAAGGTATAACAGGTATTGGTAGCAAGATGGGTGTATGAATAGCCTGAGAGAGTTTGTAGGTAGATTCTTCTTGGGGTTTTGAGATTAGATGTGACTCATGGCTGTTGATTGTATGGTGGTAGGATTGTGCCTAACAGAATCTAGTTTGCTTTTGAAGTGATTAGGAAAAAGCCTTGTGCTGGCCAAGTCTATTTCCTAAGGCAAATTAGTATTTAAGGTAAAAATTCACTCATGTCCCATTACAGGCATTAGTGTATCACCAATTATGTCAAATCTTTGAGAAATACTTAGCTATTACAAAGTTATTTTTAAAGCAAAGTCTAAAGAAAAACCTAACATTGTAATAATGGAATAAATGTTCACCTATACATTCTTTCTAACACAATGCACCAAAAGTTTTTAGCAACTAATGTCAAAATATTTAACTTTTAAAATTAAACTGAATATTAATTTTCCTGTAATTCCCACTCTCCTGTTCACTAAAGTTATGTAAACCTTTCCTACTGTTTGTATATTTATTTTCCTTAAAAGGAAAAAAAAACATAACTTGTCTTGAAGCCCACTGAAAAAAATATCACATACATGCAACACCCTGACTCTTATCTTGCAAACAACAGTAGTAAGTAAATAAAAATAATCAAAACTTTAAGATATAGGCGTACCTCAGAGATATTGCGGGTGTTCAGTTCCAAACCACAATAAAGCAAACATAGCAAAAAAACCCTGATATTATTTTTGTTTCCCTGTGCATATAAAAGTTATATTTACACTATACTGTAGTATATTACGTGTTCAATAGCATTAGGTCTAAAAAAAATCTGTACATATCTTAATAAAAAAATACTTTATTGCTAAAACAATGCTAACCATCATCTGAGCCTTCAGTGAGTTATAACCTTTTTGCTAGTAGTGTGTATATATAGGTGTGTATATATGTGTTTTCATGTGTGTTTATGTGTTTATACATGTTGGAAAAATTGCACCGATAGACTTACAAGACACAGGGTTGCCACAAACCTTACATTTGTATAAAAAAGCATTATCTGTGAAGTGCATGGTCACATTTATTAAATAAAATGAAAACACTGTTAAAGTATTAAAAGAATAAAATTCTGCAACTCAGTTCCTAAATTAAACCCATGCATATAGCACGTCAGGGCCCAGAAGTGGCTCTATGTGCATACTCCAGCCAGAATAGCGCCTGTCACTAGGCAAACACCCTTGAAAGCCAGTGGGGAGGGGACTTTAAGCTCCGACCTGAAGTAGGTAGAATTGTCCACTGAAACCTCATTCCAGTATCTATCAAAAAATTAACCTTCTAGGTTAAAGGTATTCTAGCCATTCCATATGTATAACCTAGGGGAGCAGAAAATTAAGCCATGGTCTTAAAACAAGCCAGGGCGACAGCCCATGCCTCAAGCCATGGAGTCTCTAGAGCAACCCTAAAGCATCTTAAATTCTCAGTGCCTTTGCCCATCACCCCAAACTGCACGGACCTGCAACACACAATAAAATTAGAGGTAAGGGAGAGAGGGAGAAAACAGCAACAGCCAGGTTGAGGAAGAGGACACCACCTTCCATGCTTATAAAGGTAAGAAAAACGCAACCCACAACATAGCAACAATGTTACCAAACACAACACACACTCACTGCCTTACAGGACTAAGTTAACCCTTAAAGGGACATGCCACCCACATTTTTTCTTTCATGATTTAGAAAGAGAATGCAATTTTAAACATCTTTCTAATTTACTTATATTATCTAATTTGTTTTATTCTCTTAATATTCTTTGATGAAAAGCATATCTAGATATGCTCACTAGCTGCTGATTGGTTGCTGCACATAGAAGCCTCGTGTGATTGGCTCACCATGTGCATTGCTTTTTCTTCAACTAAGGATATCTAAAAAATGAAACAAAATAAATAATAGAAGTAAATTGTAATGTTGTTTAAATTTATATTCTCTATCTGAATCATGAAAGAAAGATTTTGGGTTTAGTGGCCCTTTAAGGCACTTCAGTCCTAGGAGTCCCTACACTCACATAATCACCCCAAGTAATAGAGCATATTGTTTTACTTGCTGACATCACATTATCTTCCTTATACTGTGTGAGTGTATGTAAATAATAAAAAAACAACAAGCTATATTGCTGTAAACTATTTTGTGTAACTCTGGATTAAGCAAAAGCATCATGTAAAGTGCTCAGATTAGCACATTAATCAGCTGAGTAAGGCTGGCTGATAAAATAATGTATCTATATAACACTTCAAAGGCCAGTAAATTATAAGTTTGTAAAGGAAAAAATAGTATATCTACCCACTGGTATTAGATCAGCATATAGATTCCCATGAATCACATTATAATATGCTACATAAATTCTGCTTGCTCAATCTGATTGTGGAAGAGTTTGTACATTCAAGAAAAAAATGTTTTGTGTCTGGGCTTCTTCAGAATCAGTGGGCAAGTTAGTTACACATCTTAAAGAGGGAATCAGATGTAAGTTCTAAAATGTGGGCTAAATAAATACTTAACTGATACATATAAGCAACATATGATATTTATGGGAGCTTTCATTCAAAGCTAGTGATGTCCCGCCTAAGGCCTGGAAACTGCAATGTTAAACTCCAGTTTATTTTTTTCTGGTAGTAATTGTTCCAGCAAAACAGTGCAATATTGCTTGCTAATATATTTCTTGATTGAAATGTATATTAAAATTTGCATTTTTTGTTTTCTCCCCATTTTTTTTTACAGTTCAGAACTCTGAAAATAATCATTTGAAATTTAGCCTTGGCAACCCAGTGTATTGCTGAGAAGTGTGCAACGAAGAGCTCTTCATTGAGTATATTGGGTGCTTAATTATATTAGGGTTGGGCAGCTATGAGTTACACACGCTGCAGGCTGAAACCTGAACAGTGCTACTGGATACTTCTGTTTATATTCTTCACTGCATACCCTGCAGTATGTGTAACTCATAATGGCTGTTGTGGTAACCCTTGGTAGTACACTAAAACTTAGAATTGGGTCCCTTGCCTTATTTACTATTGGAACACTGAAAATGCTTATGAGTTTAACGCAGTTTATATGCTGTGCAGACAATACCCAATTCTTTATCTCTACACACAGCCTGACTCTCATCTCATCAGCTTTTCATTGACTATTATTTTACAGATGTTCTTCTGCCATCAAGTGCTCAAAACATATCAGTAAACAAACTGCAGCTTATTTTGTTATGCAAAGAGAAATGACTGTGTCATGGCATTTGTTCTCCTATCTATTTAAAATCTTAAAGAAACAACATAACTAACTGAAAACCTCTGTTTGTGACATCACTACTAGCTAATTTACCAGGCACTAGAAATAATAATAAGGAATTTCATAATGATCTTTAGGTAATCAGAAGTATTGAAAAGCAATTAGATGAATGTCACCTCTAATTGGAATTGTAAAAATCTTTGATACAAGTACTTTGGATGACTGATAGTAGCATTACAATCCCCACATGACACTAACACTAAATCTACTCTTATACACACAAGTGCACTTGAAGCAATCCCTCTACCTATTTCATGCAAGTTTATAAAGCGTCTTCTCTCTCTCTCATGCAAGTTTTTCTCTGCTTTCTCTGTCTCTCCCTTCTTTCTCATGCACACTGCGGTGTCTGGCAGGTATTCCCTTCTCTGATGAATATTTAGTGAAAAATGCCCCTGCTCATGTCAGGAAATGTGATACATTGCAAGCTTGGGAATAATTCACAATCTGTAAAACATGTGTAACAGGACCATCCTTTAAACGTTAACCCTCTTCTCTCAGATCACATGCAGAGGCCACAAGGGACCACAAACCAGCTATTGTACTGCTTGTCGTGCCAACGCAGCTGAGCCGGGATACGCTGCCACATGTGCTTTTTAATTGTTCAATCACTCAATGATGAGTATTTATTGTGTGAATGTATTTAAATGTATGTAAAATAACAGAAGCAGATGTGACCATATTTTACTATCACTAAGATTTTGTTTCTTTAAATAAAATTGAATAAAATATTTGAGATTCTAGATACACTTATATACTTTATTCAAACAGAGCTGAACTGGTTATAAAAATCATATAGTAAATAATGTATATACACAAACATTAAATCAAAAATATACTCATACAATATATATATATATATATATATATATATATATATATATATATATATATATATATATATATATATACAGGGAGTGCAGAATTATTAGGCAAGTTGTATTTTTGAGGATTAATTTTATTATTGAACAACAACCATGTTCTCAATGAACCCAAAAAACTCATTAATATCAAAGCTGAATATTTTTGGAAGTATTTTTTAGTTTGTTTTTAGTTTTAGCTATTTTAGGGGGATATCTGTGTGTGCAGGTGACTATTACTGTGCATAATTATTAGGCAAAATATATACCCATTTCAATTATTTATTTTTACCAGTGAAACCAATATAACATCTCAACATTCACAAATATACATTATTGACATTCAAAAACAAAACAAAAACAAATCAGTGACCAATATAGCCACCTTTCTTTGCAAGGACACTCAAAAGCCTGCCATCCATGGATTCTGTCAGTGTTTTGATCTGTTCACCATCAACATTGTGTGCAGCAGCAACTACAGCCTCCCAGACACTGTTCAGAGAGGTGTACTGTTTTCCCTCCTTGTAAATCTCACATTTGATAATAGACCACAGGTTCTCAATGGGGTTCAGATCAGGTGAACAAGGAGGCCATGTCATTAGATTTTCTTCTTTTATACCCTTTCTTGCCAGCCACGCTGTGGAGTACTTGGACGCGTGTGATGGAGCATTGTCCTGCATGAAAATCATGTTTTTCTTGAAGGATGCAGACTTCTTCCTGTACCACTGCTTGAAGAAGGTGTCTTCCAGAAACTGGCAGTAGGACTGGGAGTTGAGCTTGACTCCATCCTCAACCCGAAAAGGCCCCACAAGCTTATCTTTGATGATACCAGCCCAAACCAGTACTCCACCTCCACCTTGCTGGCGTCTGAGTCGGACTGGAGCTCTCTGCCCTTTACCAATCCAGCCATGGGCCCATCCATCTGGCCCATCAAGACTCACTCTCATTTCATCAGTCCATAAAACCTTAGAAAAATCAGTCTTGAGATATTTCTTGGCCCAGTCTTGACGTTTCAGCTTGTGTGTCTTGTTCAGTGGTGGTCGTCTTTCAGCCTTTCTTACCTTGGCCATGTCTCTGAGTATTGCACACCTTGTGCTTTTGGGCACTCCAGTGATGTTGCAGCTCTGAAATATGGCCAAACTGGTGGCAAGTGGCATCTTGGCAGCTGCACGCTTGACTTTCTCCACTGTACTGTTATCCTGTACTGTTATCCTTGTACCCATGGGCAGCGCTGCGGAATCTGTCGGCGCTTTATAATTAAAGAATAATAATAATATATATATTTATGTGTGTGTGTGTGTATACACAAAGTTCGGTTTGTCACGCCTTACAAAAAGAGTTTAAATACATCTGTGGGAGTGCAGCCAATGAGACCACATAGTTACACAAAACAGAGAGTATTGGTGCGCATCCACTTGCAAATAAACATAATATTTAAAATGATGCAATAATAACCTATGGTATTATATTAAAATCTGGATCTTAGTCACACAATATGTCCATAATCTGCTTAGCCAGTCACCAAATTACAAGTTGTTCCAATGTTGTTAAAGAAGGAGATTGACCATCTTCCTTTGGTTAAAGCTAGATATGTGCTAGATATTCAGAAATAGGCAGCTGCTAGATCTGCAAATCCAGATCTTAGAGTGGTGATCATTCACAAGAATAAATCCAGCTCCGAAAAGAGCTGAAGGGCACAAGCAGCAGCCTATTCTGCATTTGGATCCTCACAAAGGAGATTTAAGACAAAACTACAAAACATTGCATCAATGTGTAATAAATCCTAAGGGGCTGAGTATCCCTATCTTAGGATGTATATAACTGTATCTGTAACACACCCGTGGAACAAATTACATACCCATAACTCCAGGTACACGCACATATAGAAGCCTTAGCCAAGATGGCAACCAACCAGATATAAAACACAGATAGGCACCATTGAATTCCCTGGTATCCAGATTGGTAAGCCCTCGTTAATTTCAGATAAACAACATAATTTAGAGTTTTGAATGACAATTAACATAATAATAACATAATAGTATCTCCTTGTAAAACAACAGAATTAGACTTGTATTTTGAAATATTCTCACAGCTCTTGATAATTTTTTTTTTTTTTTTTTTTTTTTTTCCAAGAAAAGCTTTATTGAGTGAACAATTATAGATTGACATCATTTACAATGAATGCAACAAATAATATATTTAACAACAAGATATTAACAGCATATCAAAGGAGATAAGTTGAGATAAACGAATGATATATAACCACATTATTACATTTGCCATGTTCAATGTTTATACATTTAGCTTAGTGAGTTGCCACTCATAGGCAAAGATATTTTGAGGCTAACGCCATCAGGCCCAAAAACACCACATGTATAGCCCAGTAAAGCTGTTACTGCAACGCTAAATACAGATGGGCCCGACCACGTCAACCTTGGATGATCTTTGAGTATTTTGAATAAGACATGGAAAGGGGCGGGGAAAAAGGGAGGGGAAGAACAAGAGGGGGGGGAAGAGAGGGAACAGATTAGTAAAAGGGGGAGGAAGGGGGCACATGATTGGAAGGGGTGAAAAGGGAGGAAAAAAAAAAAAAAAAAGGAAGGGGGGGATGAATATCAATTATTGAGAATTTAACCATATTTTGTCCCAGAAGATCCAAGTGTCCCACATGTTCTACCATCGTGATCCGTACCAAACACCCTGTTATGTCATGTTCTATAGAGTCTTACCCTCCCAGATAAGAACCATGTACTCATGTATTTCCAGCTTCCCTGTCCTCATGTAGTGAAAACTCTCCAGTTTTAATAAGTCCCAGACCCCGAGCTCTTGATAATTTTACTTTAATTTACATACATACATATGTGCAGACTAACACATATAATACACCATTAAATGTTTTTAGACATCCAAGACTAATACATTAAATATATACACAATCAGTAAGCAGTATTTGAATGACTGATATTTGGCCTCTCTTTCTTTCCTGTTTTTGTCTTCTTACTGTAGCAAATTGGTTTAAGATGTTATTAAGACAAAAGCCTAGATTTTGGGATGTACAATCAGATTCACACAGAAGAGGACACACACATATATGCATATATTTATTTATTTATTTATTTATATATATATATATATATATATATATATATATATATAGTTGCAAGAAAAAGTATGTGAACCCTTTGGAATGATATGGATTTCTGCACAAATTGGTCATAAAATGTGATCTGATCATCATCTAAATCACAACAATAGACAATCACAGTCTGCTTAAACTAATCACACACGAAGAATGAAATGTTGCCATGTTTTTATTGAACACACCATGTAAACATTCACAGTGCAGGTGGAAAAAGTATGTGAACCCCTAGACTAATGACATGTCCAAGAGCTAATTGGAGTGAGATGTCAGCCAACTGGAGTCCAATCAATGAGATGAGATTGGAGGTGTTGGTTACAGCTGCCCTGCCCTATAAAAACACACACCAGTTCTGGGTTTGCTTTTCACAAGAAGCATTGCCTGATGTGAATGATGCCTCGCACAAAAGAGCTCTCAGAAGACCTATGATTGAGAATTGTTGACTTGCATAAAGCTGGAAAGGGTTATAAAAGTATCTCCAAAAGCCTTGCTGTTCATCAGTCCACGGTAAGACAAGTTTTCTATAAATGGAGAAACTTCAGCACTGCTGCTACTCTCCCTAGAAGTGGCCGTCCTGTAAAGATGACTGCAAGAGCACAGCGCAGACTGCTCAATGAGGTGAAGAAGAATCCTAGAGTGTCAGCTAAAGACTTACAAAAGTCACTGGCAAATGCTAACATCCCTATTAGCGAATCTACAATACGTAAAACACTAAACAAGAATGGATTTCATGGGAGGATACCACAGAGGAAGCCACTGCTGTCCAAACAAAACATTGCTGCACGTTTACAGTTTGCACAAGAGCACCTGCATGTTCCACAGCAGTACTGGCAAAATATTCTGTGGACAGATGAAACCAAAGTTGAGTTGTTTGGAAGAAACACACAACAATATGTGTGGCGAAAAAGAGGCACAGCACACCAACATCAAAACCTCATCCCAACTGGGAAGTATGGTGGTGGGGGCATCATGGTTTGGGGCTGCTTTGCTGCGTCAGGGCCTGGACGGATTGCTATCATCGAAGGAAAAATGAATTCCCAAGTTTATCAAGACATTTTGCAGGAGAACTTAAGGCCAACTGTCTACCAGCTGAAGCTCAACAGAAGATGGGTGTTGCAACAGGACAATGACCCAAAGCATAGAAGTAAATCAACAACAGAATGGCTTAAACAGAAGAAAATACGCCTTCTGAAGTGGCCCAGTCAGAGTAATGACCTCAACCCGATTGAGATGCTGTGACATGACTCTAGAAAGCAATTCACACCAGACATCCCAAGAATATTGCTGAACTGAAACAGTTCTGTAAAGAGGAATGGTCAAGAATTACTCCTGACCGTTGTGCACGTCTGATCTGCAACTACAGGAAACATTTGGTTGAAGTTATTGCTGCCAAAGGAGGTTCAACCAGTTATTAAATCCAAGGGTTCACATACTTTTTCCACCTGCACTGTGAATGTTTACATGGTGTGTTCAATAAAAACATGGCAACATTTCATTCTTTGTGTGTTATTAGTTTAAGCAGACTGTGATTGTCTATTGTTGTGACTTAGATGCTGATCAGATCACATTTTATGACCAATTTGTGCAGAAATCCATATCATTCCAAAGGGTTCACATACTTTTTCTTGCAACTGTATATATACAGTATCTCACAAAAGTGAGTACACCCCTTTCATATGACAACACAGAAGAAATGACAATTTGCTACAATGTAAAGTATTGAGTGTACAGCCTGTATATTTGCTGTCCCCTCAAAATAACTTAAAGGGACAGTCAACACCAGAATTGTTGTTGTTTAAAAAGATAGATAATCCCTTTATTACCCTTTCCCCAGTTTTGCATAACCAACACTGTTATATTAATACACTTTTTACTGCTGTAACTATCTTGTATCTAAGCATCTTCTGACCGCCCCTAATCACATGACTTTTAGTTATTATCTATTGACTTGCATTTTAGCCAATTAGTGCAGTGTCTGCCACTAGCCACGGGCATGATCACAATGTTATCTATATGGTTTAATCTGAACTACTCTCCCCTGTTGTGAAAAGCAAATACAAAAGCATGTGATTAGAGGCGGCCTTCAAGGGCTTAGAAATTATCATATGAGCCTTCCTTGGTTTGCTCTCAACTAGAATACCAAGAGAACAAAGCAAAATTGTTGATAAAAGTAAATTGGAAAGTTTTTTAAAATTACATGCCCTATTTGAAAAATAAAAGGTTTTATTGGACTCGACTGTCCCTTTAACACACAGCCATTAATCTATAAACCATTGGCAACAAAAGTGAGTACACCCCTAAGAGGAAATGTCCCAATTGGGCCCAAAGTGTCAATATTTTGTGTGGCCAACATTATTTTCCAGCACTGCCTTAACCCTCTGGGGCATGGAGTTCACCAGAGCTTTACGGGTTGCCACTGGAGTCCTCTTCCACTCCTCCATGATGACATCACAGAGCTGGTGGGTGTTAGAGACCTTGCGCTCGCCCACCTTCCATTTGAGGATGCCCCACAGATGCTCAATAGGGTTTAGACATGCTTGGCCAGTCCATCATCTTTACCCTCAGCTTCTTTAGCAAGGCAGTGGTTGTCTTGGAGGTGTGTTTGGGGTCATTATAATGTTCGAATTCTGCCCTGCGGCCCAGTCTTCGAAGGGAAGGGATCATGCTCTGCTTCAGTATGTCACAGTACATGTTGGCATTCATGGTTCCCTCAATGAACTGTAACTCCCCAGTGTCAGTAGCACTCATGCAGGCCCAGACCATGACACTCCCACCACCATGCTTGAGTGTAGGCAAGACACACTTGTCTTTGAACTCCTCACCTGGTTGCCGCTAAACACGCTTGACACCATCTGAACCAAATAAGTTAATCTTGGTCTCATCGGACCACAGGACATGGTTCCAGTAATCCATGTCCTTAGTCTGCTTGTCTTAAGCAAACTGTTTGCGGGCTTTCTTGTGCATCATTTTTAGAAGAGGCTTCCTTCTGGGACGACAGCCATGCAGACCAATTTGATGCAGTGTGCGTCGTATGGTCTGAGCACTGACAGGCTGACCCCCCACCCCTTCAACCTCTGCAGCAATGCTGGCAGCACTCATACGTCTATTTCCCAAAGACAACTTCTGGATATGATGCTGAGCATGTGCACTGAACTTCTTCGGTCGACCATGGAGAGTCATGTTCTAAGTGGAACCTGTCCTGTGAAACCACTGTATGGTCTTGCCCAGCGTGCTGCAGCTCAGTTTCAGGGTTTTGGCAATCTTCTTATAGCCTAGGCCATCTTTATGTTGAGCAACAATTATTTTTTTTAGATCCTCAGAGAGTTCTTTGCCTTGAGGTGCCATGTTGAACTTCCAGTGACCAGTATGATAGAGTGTGAGAGCGATAACTCCAAATTTAACACACCTGCTCACCATTCACATCTGAGACCTTGTAAAACTAACGAGTCACATGACACCGGGGAGGAAAAATGGCTAATTGGGCCAAATTTGGATATTTCCACTTAGGGGTGTACTCACTTTTGTTGCCAACGGTTTAGACAACAAAGGCTGTGTGTTGAGATATTTTGAGGGGACAGCAAATATACACTGTTATACAGGCTGTACACTCACTACTTTACATTGTAGCAAAGTGTCATTTCTTCAGTGTTGTCACATAGAAAGGTATAATAAAATATTTACAAAAATGTGAGGGGTGTACTCACTTTTGTAAGATACTGTATATACCTGAATATATAAGCCAACTGGTAAGCTAAGCCAAGAATCCAATGCACTTACAACTAGATTGCAAGTTATGGCATTATGGCTGCTTGCTAATTTTGTGTACATTATTTTCATTTCTCACCTTTCATAGCGCTGCTATTACAAGTTTACAAAAAGCAGGCTTCCGCAGGCGATATGGTGGCGTTGAGCTCCATACCTCACCCAAATACAATCGCTGCTTTGACGTGCTTGTGCACGATTTCCTCTTAGACATCAATGGGGAGAGTCGGCTAAAAAAGCCTAACACCTGCAATCGCGGAATGAAAAGCTCTGTAACGCAGCCCCATTGATGTCTATGGGGAAAGAAAAAGTTACGTTTAAACCTACCCTAACATAAAAACCACGTCTAAACACCCCTAATCTGCTGCCCCTGACATCGCCGCCACCTACATTACAGTTATTAACCCCTAATCTGCCACCCCCGACATCGCCGCCACCTACATTACAGTTATTAACCCCTAATCTGCTGGCCCTAACATCACCGCCAACTACATTACAGTTATTAACCCCTAATCTGCTGCCCCCAATGTCACCGCCACTATACTAAAGTTATTAACCTCTGGCCTCCCACATCACTAACACTACATAAATATATTAACCCCTAAACCTAACCCTAACGTAGCCCTAACTCTAAGCATAACCCTAACCCTTACACCCCCTAACTTAAATATAATTAAAATAAATCTAAATAAAACTTACAATTATTACCTAAATTATTCCTATTTAAAACTAAATACTTACCTGTAAAATCAACCCTAAGCTAGCTACAATATAACTAATAGCTACATTGCAGCTATCTTAGGTTTTATTTTTATTTCACAGGTAAGTTTGTATTTATTTTAACTGGGTAGACTAGTTAGTAAATAGTTATTAACTATTTACTAGCTACCTAGTTAAAAAAAATACAAAGTTACCTGTAAAATAAAACCTAACCTGCCTTACACTAAAAATTAACATTACAATAAAATAAATTAAATTAATCAAATATAATTATCTAAATTACAAAAAAGATAAACACTAAATTACACAAAATTAAAAACGAAATGATCAAAAATAATAATGAATTACTCCTAATCTAATATCCCTATCAAAATAAAAAGCCCCCCCAAAATAAAAAAACATAGCCTACACTAAACTGCCAATGGGCCTTTTGTGGGGCATTGCCCTAAAAGAAATCAGCTCTTTTACCTGTAAAAAAAAAAACAACAACCCCCCAACAGTAGAACCCACCACCCACACAACCAACCCCCCCAAATAAAAACCTATCTAAATAAACCTAAGCTAACCATTGCCCTGAAAAGGGCATTTGGAAGGGCACTGCCCTTAAAAGGGCATTTAGCTCTTTTACATTGCCCAAACCCTAAGATAAAAATAAAACCCACCCAATAAACCCTTAAAAAACCTAAAACTAACCCCCGACGATCTACCCACAGTTTTCGAAGTCCGGACATCCATCCTCATCCAGCCGGCAGAAGTCTTCAGCCAAGCGGGCAGAAGTCCTCATCCAAGCGGGCAGACGTCTTCATCCAGACGGCATCTTCTATCTTCATCCATCCGGCGCGGAGCGGGTTTAACTTCAAGACATCCTGCGCGGAGCATCCTCTTCTTACGATCGCCGCTGGTAAAAGAAGTTTCCCTTTAAAGGGACACTGAACCCAAATTTTTTCTTTTGTAATTCAGAAAGAGCATGCAATTTTAAGCAACTTTCTAATTTACTCCTATTATCAATTTTTTTCGTTCTCTTGCTATCATTATTTGAAAAAGAAGGCATCTAAGCTTTTTTTGGTTTCAGTACTCTGGACAGCACTTTTTTATTGGTGGATGAATTTATCCATCAATCAGCAAGGACAACCCAGGTTGTTCACCAAAAATGGGCCGGCATCTAAACTTACATTCTTGCATTTCAAATAAAGATACCAAGAGAATGAAGAAAATTTGATAATAGGAGTAAATTATAAAGTTGCTTAAAATTTCATGCTCAATCTGAATCACGAAAGAAAATTTTTGGGTACAGTGTCCCTTTAAGTGAAGTAATCCAAGATGGCATCCCTTACATTCCGATTCTCTGACAGAATTCTCTCAGCCAATAGGAATTAAAGGGGAAAAAATCCTATTGGATGTTGCAATCAACCAATAGGATTAAGCTTTAATCCTATTGTCTGATCCAATCAGCCAATAGGATTGAGCTCACATTCTATTGGCTAATTGGAATAGCCAATAGAATGCAAGCTCAATCCTATTGGCTGATGGAATTTTCTATCAGCCAATCGGAATGTAAGCGACGCCATCTTGGATGACGTCACTTAAAGAGAAACTTAATTTACCAGCGGCGATCGTAAGAAGAGGATGCTCCATGCCGGATGTCTTGAAGATGGACCCACTCTGCGCCAGATGGAGGAAGATAGAAGATGCCATCTGGATGAAGACTTCTGCCCGCTTGGCTGAAGACTTCTGCCAGCTTCGATGAGGACTTCTGCCCACTTGGATGAAGACTTCTGCCGTCTGGATGAGGATGGATGTCCGGTCTTCAGAAACTGTAAGTGGATCGTCGGGGGTTAGTGTTAGGTTTTTTTAAGGGTTTATTGGGTGGGTTTTATTTTTAGCTTAGGGTTTGGGCAATGTAAAAGAGCTAAATGACCTTTTAAGGGCAATGCCAATCCAAATGCCCTTTTCAGGGCAATGGTTAGCTTAGGTTTATTTAGATATGTTTTTATTTGGGGGGTTGGGTTGTGTGGGTAGTGGGTTTTACTGTTGGGGGGTTGTTTGTATTTTTTTTTACAGGCAAAAGAGCTGATTTCTTTGGGGCAATGCCCCACAAAGGCCCTTTTAAGGGCCATTGGCAGTTTAGTGTAGGCTAGAGTTTTGTTTTATTTTGGGGAGCTTTTTTTTATTTTGAAAGTGCTTATAGATTAGGAGTTTGTTCATTTTTGTTTTTGATAATTTCATTTTTTATTTTGTGTAATTTAGTGTTGATTTTTTTGTAATTTAGATAATTGTATTTGATTAATTTAATTTATTTTATTTGATTGTAATGTTAGGTTTTAGTGTAAGGCAGGTTAGGTTTTATTTTACAGGTAAGTCTGTATTCATTTTAGCTAGATAGTTAATAACTATTTACTAACTAGTCTACCTAGTTAAAATAAATACAAATGTACCTGTGACATAAAAATTAAACTTAAGATAGCTACAATATAATTATTAGTTATTTTGTAGCTAGCTTATGTTTTATTTTATAGGTAAGTATTTAGTTTTAAATAGGAATTATTTAGGTAATAATTGTAAGGTTTATTTAGATTTATTTTAATTATATTTAAGTTAGGGGATGTTAGGGTTAAGGTTAGACTTAGGCTTAGGGTTGCATTAGGGTTAGGGGTTAATATATTTATGTAGTGATGTGGGAGGCCAGAGGTTTAGGGGTTAATAGTTTGTTTTAGTATATTTCGTTGTGGGGGGCTTGCAGTTTAGTGGTTATTAGGTTTATTATAGCGGTAGTGTGGGCGGATGGCAGATTAGGGGTTAATAATATTTAAATAGTGTTTGCCATACGGGAGGGCCTCGGTTTAGGGGTTAATAGGTAGTTTATGGGTGTTAGTGTACTTTTTAACACTTTAGTTATGAGTTTTATGTTACAGCTTTGTAGCATAAAATTCCTAACTACTGACTTTAGCTTGTGGTACGAATCTTGTCATTTTAGGCTGTACCGCTCACTTTTTGGCTTCACCGCAAAACTCGTAATACCGGCGCTATGGAAGTCCCATTGAAAAATGACTTTTTTAAAAGTGTGGTACTGACTTTGTGTGACGGTTAAAAAGGTGTGCGGTACACCTATTCTGACAAGACTTGTAATAGCGGCGTTAGGGAAAAATCATTGTTATGGGCCATAACAATGCTTTTTGAGTTATAACGCAAAACTCGTAATCTAGCTTTTAGATAGTAAAGGAAAAGATAACACAGTGCATAATAATGACAAAACTTTATTTAGATATTTTCTTGAAAAAAAAGGACTTTCAGTTATGCAAAAAAAATAAAAGATAAACTAAATTGCTTAGGTACAATTCAAAAGAAATTGAGCATCCAGAATGTTGGCACTCCTGATCCAGTCACATTTCCATGTCAAGAACTCTAGCACTGGCAATGGTGCATTCTTAGCTCACATTCAAATGATGCATAGTTTTCAAGCAGAAGATAATGTTTGGCTATTGCTAAATCTGACTAAGAAAATCCAGAACTGTTTTATAAATTGCCACAAACAGCTCAGTCAGTGCTTAGATATTCTGCTTTCTCCTAGATCTGATTTCACTCTACCTCATCTTTATGTGCTTTCTTTCGCCTAGATTTAGAGTTTGGCGTTAGCCGTCAAAACCAGCTTTAAGGGGTCCTAATGCTGCTTTTGGCCGCCCGCTGGTATTTAGAGTCGGCCAGGTAAAGGTGTACCGCTCACTTTCAAGCCACAACTTTTCCATACCGCAGATCCCCTTACGCCAGTCGCGTATCCTATCTTTTCAATGGGATCTTCCTAACACCGGTATTTAGAGTCTTGGCTGAAGTGAGCGGTAGACCCTCTACCGACAAGAATCCTACCGCCCATGGAAAGGCTGTAGTTAAGAGCTTTATGGGCTAACGCCGGTATATAAAGCTCTTAACTACAGTGCTCTAAAGTACACTAACACCCATAAGCTACCTATGTACCCCTAAACCGAGGTCCCCCCACATCGCCGCCACTATAATAAGTATTTTTAACCCTAGTCTGCAGACCGCACATCGCCGCCACCTACATTATCCTTTTGAACCCCTAATCTACTGCCCCTAGCATTGCCGACACCTACATAATATTTATTAACCCCTAATCTGCCCCCCCAACATCGCCGCCACCTAACTTCAAGTATTAACCCCTAATCTGCCGACCGGACCTCACCGCTACTATAATAAATGTATTAACCCCTAAAGCTAAGTCTAACCCTAACCCTAACACCCCCTAAGTTAAATATAATTTTAATCTAACAAAATAAATTAACTCTTATTAACTAATTATTGCAAAAAAAATCCAAAGAATGTTCCAGCAGAACATTCTTTGGATTTTTTTTTGCAATATTTTATTTGGAGTACTGGGACTCCAATCCTAATATACCGTTCACAGCGACACTGGACTGCCCTGCCGGGTGACGTCACGCCCGGAGGAGGAGCGGAACAGCGTGCCAGCATGGAGACCAGCTGAGCAGAGTTGGAGCTGGGAATACAAACACCACCACGGAGACTTACATCGAGACGTGCAGCAGGATCTTTCAGACGGATGAATCAAGCGGACACACCTAGGGTAGTGAGTAATTACAGCCTGCATTGTACTATGGTTTGGGACTTATTTCTCTCATAACGGGTCGCTTAACTACATATGAGCCTTGTTATTTTGTATGAGTATTACCCGCACCTAGTATCTGTACCCTACCCTAGCGTATTGACTGATTACAAGTCTGCTTGTTACACCTATTTATCCATTACTCAGGCTTGCCACTGCATTTGTAGCACTTTCTATAAAGAGAACGACTGGACTGATGTTTATGACAACACAAGCATTTGATTATGCAGGACCTGGTTTTCCTGACAAATACGGCTTGATTAATCACTAACTAACCATCATACACCCTATTGGCTCTACTTTCTTGCTTGGCAGTGACAGCATATGGTTTGGATTGTGATATAAGTACAATAGGGATATCATCCCCTTCATTCTCACTCTGCATGTTGCGCTAGTAACAGCGGTCTCCACTCACGCTTGCTTATTCTGCTATTTTTGTTTGCATCATTTGTTTGTTCTCTATTTCTTATTAACTAAAGTAATCCTATTTAAAACTAAATACTTTCCTGTAAAATAAACCCTAATATAGCTACAATATAATGAATAATTATATTGTAGCTATTTTAGGATTTATATTTATTTTACAGGCAACTTTGTATTTATTTTAACTAGGTACAATAGCTATTAAATAGTTATTAACTATTGAATAGTTAAAATAATTACAGAATTACCTGTAAAATAAATCCTAACCTAAGTTACAATTAAACCTAACACTACACTATCATTAAATTAATTAAATAAATTAGCTACCAATACATACAATTAAATACAATTAAATAAACTAAACTAAATTACAAAAAAAACAAACACTAAATTACAGAAAATAAAAAAATATTACAAGAATTTTAAACTAATTACACCTAATCTAAGCCCCCTAATAAAATAAAAAAAAAACAAAATAATAAAAGTTCCTACCCTATTCTACATTACAAAGTAATCAGCTCTTTTACCAGCCCTTAAAAGGGCTTTTTTTGCGGGGCATGCCCCAAAGTAATCAGCTCTTTTGCCTGTAAAAAAAATACAACCCCCCCCAACATTAAAACCCACCACCCACATAACCCTACTCTAACCAAGACAAACCCCCCTTAAATAAACCTAACACTACCCCCCTGAAGATCTCCCTACCTTGAGTCATCTTCACCCAGCCGGGCCGAAGTCTTCATCCGATGGGGCAGAAGAGGACATCCAGACCGGCAGAAGTCTTCATCCTATCCAGGTAGAAGAGGACATCCGGAACGGCAGACATCTTCATCCAAGCGGCATCTTCTATCTTCATCCATCCGGAGCAGAGCGGAGCCATCTTCTTCCCAGCCAACGTGGATCCATCCTCTTCAACCGACGCCTACTCGCCGAATGAAGGTTCCTTTAAATGACGTCATCCAAGATGGCATCCCTCTAATTCCGATTGGCTGATAGGATTCTATCAGCCAATCGGAATTAAGGTAGGAAAAATCTAATTGGCTGATTCAATCAGCCAATCAGATTCAAGTTCAATCCGATTGGCTGATCCAATCAGCCAATCAGATTGAGCTTGCATTCTATTGGCTGTTCCGATCAGCCAATCAGATTTTTCCTATCTTAATTCCGATTGGCTGATAGAATCCTATCAGCCAATCGGAATTCGAGGGACGCCATCTTGGATGACGTCATTTAAAGGAATCTTCATTCGGCGAGTAGGCGTCGGTTGAAGAGGATGGATTCGCGTCGGCTGGGAAGAAGATGGCTCCGCTCCGGATGGATGAAGATAGAAGATGCCGCTTGGATGAAGATTTCTGCCGGTCCGGATGTCCTCTTCTGCCCGGATAGGATGAAGACTTCTGCCGGTCTGGATGTCCTCTTCTGCCCCATCGGATGAAGACTTCGGCCTGGCTGGGTGAAGACGACTCAAGGTAGGGAGATCTTCAGGGGGGTAGTGTTAGGTTTATTTAAGGGGGTTGGGGTGGGTTAGAGTAGGGATATGTGGGTGGTGGGTTTTAACGTTGGGGGGGTTGTATTTTTTGTTACAGGCAAAATAGCTGATTACTATGGGGCATGCCCCGCAAAAAGCCCTTTTAAGGGCTGGTAAAAGAGCTGATTACTTTGTAATGTAGAATAGGGTAGGGACTTTTATTATTATTTTTTTTTATTATTTTACTAGGGGGCTTAGATTAGGTGTAATTAGTTTAAAATTCTTGTAATATTTTTTTATTTTCTGTAATTTAGTGGGGGTTTTTTTGTAATTTAGTTTAGTTTATTTAATTGTATTTAATTGTATGTATTGGTAGCTATTTTATTTAATTAATTTATTGATAGTGTAGTGTTAGGTTTAATTGTAACTTAGGTTAGGATTTATTTTACAGGTAATTTTGTAATTATTTTAACTAGGTAGCTATTAAATAGTTAATAACTATTTAATAGCTATTGTACCTAGTTAAAATAAATACAAAGTTGCCTGTAAAATAAATATAAATCCTAAAATAGCTACAATATAATTATTTGTTATATTGTAGCTATATTAGGGTTTATTTTACAGGTAAGTATTTAGTTTTAAATAGAAATACTTTAGTTAATAAGAGTTAATTTATTTCATTAGATTAAAATTATATTTAATTTAGGGGGGTGTTAGGATTAGGGATAGACTTAGCTTTAGGGGTTAATACATTTATTATAGTAGCGGCGAGGTCCGGTCGGCAGATTAGGGGTTAATACTTGAAGTTAGGTGGCGGCGACGTTGGGGGGGCAGATTAGGGGTTAATAAATATTATGTAGGTGTCGGCGATGTTGGGGGCAGCAGATTAGGGGTTCATAGGGAAAATGTAGGTGGCGGCAGTGTCCGGAGTGGCAGATTAGGGGTTAATTGTGTAATGCAGGTGTCAGCGATAGCGGGGGCGGCAGATTAGGGGTTAATAAGTGTAAGATTAGGGGTGTTTAGACTCGGGGTTCATGTTAGGGTGTTAGGTGCAGACTTAGAAAGTGTTTCCCCATAGGAAACAATGGGGCTGCGTTGGGAGCTTAACGCTGCTTTTTTGCAGGTGTTAGGTTTTTTTATCAGCCCAAACTGCCCCATTGTTTCCTATGGGGGAATCGTGCACGAGCACATTTTGACAGCTTACCGCTACCGTAAGCAACGCTGGTATTGAGAGTTGAAGTGGTGGTAAATTCGGCTCAACGCTCCCTTTTTGGAGCCTAACCCAGCCCTTCAGACAACTCTAAATACCAGCGTTGTTTGGAAGCAGCGGTTGGAAAAAAATCTGCGTTAGCTACGCGGGTCTTTACCGACAAAACTCTAAATCTAGCCGTAAGTCTACCTTCTTACAAAGCCCCATGCCCACACTTCCCTCATTGATCCTGTTCTATGAGGCTGGTGGATGTTAGGGAAACCGCAACCAAACGGCACAAGGGGTGACAAAACCACCTGTTACGTATACAACATTTCCAGGTCATTAATGTTTTCTTATGACTTACAAATAGGTGAACTCACACATATATGAGCGTTAATGTGCGATTTGTGTTGACCGTCACAGCATTGCAGGCCTTTCTTACTAGTCAATGGCAAACAAGTACATCATAAAAAAAAACACAAAAATTACCCCAGATACATTGTATTATATTTATATTTTGAAATAGTCCCTACATGCACTATTTGACATAAAACTATTGCAGATGCACACACTTTTACACTGACAAATAAATCTATAAATTGCATTTGACACAAAAGAATCGGAGGCTGCCTGTGAAGTTGCTATAAATGCTGTATATATCCTGCAGGGATTCAGCAGCAACTGTCTTCAGATAGTAAAACATTACTTTACTAGTGAAGTAATCTATAATCTAAACTGCTTGTTTGAAATAAACAAATCATACTGCTTACTTATCAGAGAGAAATTTGATTTAAGATGTAAATTTAATGTGTCAGTTGCACTAGTCAATTTATATCTGAAGAACACCTAGGATTGTTTGTTAATGGAGGCCTGAGCAATATAAAAATAGATCCTAGTATCATAATCCTAATTGTTCTTTCTTTTGTTTTTTAAGTGTCTGTAGTCTACATTTCCAGCCAAATGCAGATGATAATGTCTGACCTTGTGCAAAACCCCCCACTTCTGCCTAGATTATAAGTAGAGTGCAAAAATTAGCATTATTATGTGTTAGCATAGCTTGACCTCAATCAATAGTTGTTTTTTGCACCTGTTTTACAAAATTATGTTTTATAGCTCGAACAATAGTCTAGAGTAGTAATGGCTAACCTTGGCACCCCTGATGTTTTGGAACTACATTTGCCATGATGCTCAACTAGACAGCAGAGGGCCTAAGCATCATGGGAAATGTAGTTTTAAAACATCTGGGGTGCCATGGTTAGCCATCATTGGTCTAGGGTGTGCTAACATCTGGATGATGCATAGTGCAGGTGCACTAAATCTCTGACACAATAGACTTATATTCGGGAAAGGTTTTAAAATTAATATTTGATAGCGCTAAGCATATGGATCAATAGTGGAGTTCTTCATGTAGTCCTGTGTTATACGCTTAATAATAATTGTTTACTTCAGGTCTCAAAAACCTCTAAATTTTACAGTGTTTTTTTGAATTGTGCTCCAGTTTAACACTTAACAAATCACTTGTAATATAACCACAATGAGCACACCAATAGTGCTCCCTGTGTTATCTACTAAAAGTATGGGGGACACTAAAAAAGATTTGGTGGTTAAGGTGCCCCGGTAAATGTTTTAACCATCTACTTGTAATACCAGATTTGATATTATTCTTAGTGTGAGACTGATCACAACCATCCACTTGTAATACCAGATTGTGCATTATTCTTAGTGCAAGACTGATCGCAACCATCCACTTGTAATATCAGATTGCGTATTATTCTTAGGGGCCAAATTATCAAGCTGCGAATGGAGGTTGATGCCCCTGTTTCCGCGCAAGCTTTCAGGCTCGCCGGAAACAGCAGTTATGAAGCAGCGGTCTTAAGATCGCTGCTCCATAACTGATCCACCTGCTCTGAGGCTGCGGACATCAATCCACCTGATCCTTTACGATCAGGCTGATTGACACCCTCTGCTAGTGGCCGTAAATCTGCAGGGGGCGGCATTGCACAAGCAGTTCACAATGCTGTCGGCATTAATTAATGTCTGTCGGACATGATCCGCTGAGTGGATCATGTCAGACAGACCGATGATAAATCGGCTCCATAGTGTGAGACTGATCGCAACCATTCACTTGTAATACCAAATTGTGTATTATTCTTAGTGTGATTGTCATCTACTTGTAATCTAGCCCTTGAATGTGTATTCAAAGTTGTTGGGTCTTTGGTTAAAATTTTTAACCAAAGCATTTGTAATACACTCAATATTTATATAGTAATGCCCTATCCTTTTAATTAGAGCACAATTTTCATTGGTTAAATTTTGTGTTTGTGTGCAATCTGAAATATTGCTTTTGCATGTAACGCTTTAAAAAACCCTGGTATTAGGTATAATTAAATAACAAAAATAAAATGAAAAGTACTAGAAAAAAGCACTCTTGCATCAAACGATACCAGGATTACAATTGTTTTTTGTCACTATTTATTTCCTTTATCACAACTGGGAATAAAGGACATTTATGGACATTTTATTTGGAACACATTATTATTTACAGGGTTCTCTTTGTTTATATATATATATATATATATATATATATATATATATAGATGGTCATAGCAATATATGGCCATTGTTTTTCTCTATTTAAGGTTTGAGGCAAGAGTGCTTTTTTTGTGCTTTTCATTTATTTAACATTTTATTAATTTACTAGAGCACCGGTCTTTTATGACTTTTTGCCTGCCTAAACTATACTTGTGCTTAGTTATTTTGTTATTTACTATTAAGTATAATTACTTGCTACTATACATTGAAATACACAATGAATGCAGGTGAATTAATGCTTAATAAATGTGAATCAAAAGATTAATAAAGAAAAAAGTTAATTCGGAAATTTGGAATTGTCAATGAACAAAGTAAACATTGAATCACGTGATTCATTGTTTACTTCGTTCATGGATAGGGAACAAGAACGCTGTGTAGCTTATCTTACCCCTAGCACAAACGACAAGTCAGACAATTAAGATTGTTCAGTATACACATGTGCTAAAAAATCGTGAATGTGCATTGTGTAGAAGTAACGGCTTGTTTGTGATTTGCTGAAGGCATTGAATGACGTTTGCGCATACACATATCTAACCGCGGCGATAGTTGCCTCCCATAATGACATAGGCAAACAAGCCCGTAGACACGTATTTTCATTGGTCGCGTCAGATCCATTGATTTCTTCTAGCGAGGGGGGCCGGCGGGGGAACGCGACGAAGATTGAAGTAAATTATAGGTTTATAAAAAAAATTACATATACTTCATTTGGAGAAAATATATATGCTAATTAATTGTGGTACAAACTATTGGTTAATGAGAGATGGCAGAACAGAGTTTACCATTCCTTTAAGTCTTATATGTAAAATTAACATTGAAAGTGTATAGCAAAAAAAAAAGAAAAACTCCACTACTTAAATGGAATTGTTGAGCTCGATCAGCTTTCCGCTTTAACGTTATCCAACATTAATAATTAGAGTGGTCATAGAAATCAATTATCCAAGAGAAATTATGCAGCCGCAATACTTGAGTGCAAAAATGTGAATGATATGGATTGCGCACAAGTGTTATTTTTGTTTCATACCCCTTTATGTGCTTGAATTATAATCATATCTTGTGTGTGTTGCAAAAAAAGACTTTCTACGCCATCCTAGTTTCTAATTGTTATTGGTTTACAGTTAATTTATTATATGTTAATAAAGGTGATGTCATAACAGGCACTTGGCTAGGAGAGTGATTTCTGGTACTGCTGCAGTAACGCGTACTTCACCTTTAAGGAGGCCTAGAAGCTCAAGTAGGCTGCTTGTGTATTGAGTTATTACCTCTTGCTCTGACAGGGAACTATTTTGATATTCTGGTTTGACTTTTGCTTCCCCAGACAGCCCTTTTGTATTAACCCCTTGTTTGTGACTAACTTGGTTCCTGTTTATGGACTTATGCAAGTTTGTCTTCGTCTGGATAGCAAAGGTACGTTTTCCTTTTGATATTTGAATTGATAAACTTAGCTACTTTCTAGTACAGCTGTTTTGTAGGAACTGATTAACCCCTTAAGGACCAACAACATATGGGGTATGTCCTGCAAAAAAATGCAGTTAACGACCGAGGACGTACCCCGTACGTCGTTGGTCTTTGAAATCGGTGGAAGTGATCCTGATCGCTTCCAGCCACTTTCATGTTATTGCAGTGATGCCTAGATATCGAGGCATCCTGCAATAACACTTCTTAGCCACCCGATGCAGAGAGAGCAACTCTGTGATCCTCTCTGCATCGGACATCGATGGCCATGATCGTTAGTGGGTGGGAGCCGATGTGGAAGGCGGGTGGGTGGCCATCTATGTAATCCAGGAGTAAGAGGGGGGCGGAATCGTGGGCTGGGTCACCAGGGGTGCGCACAGACACGCGTGCGTGCATGGGGTGGCGGGCGGGCGTGTGCACAGGGGCGGGAGCGGGTGGGAACATTACACTATGAGATCTTTTTAGTAAATAAAGTGGTAGAGAGGAGGGTGTGAATTTTAATCTAAGGGGTCTGGGAGGGGTGGGGGGTTGGTCTATGAGGGGGGAAGCTACACTACAGAAAAATATAAAAAAAGGCCAACATTTTATTGTAAACTGGGTACTGGCAGACAGCTGCCAGTACCAAAGATGGTGCACAATAAGGTAGAGGGGGAGAGTTAGAGAGCTGTTTGGGGGGGGGGATCAGGGAGGTTGGGGGCTAAGGGGGGATCCTACACAGCAGAATATGTGTGTTTTTTATTTAAAAAAAACACAAAAAAACACACACACACAAAAATACCTTTTATTTTAGGACTGACAGACTTTCTGTCAGTACTTAAGATGGCAGTGACAATTGTGGGGTGGGGGAGGGAAGAGAGCTGTTTGGGAGGGATCAGGGGGTGGGATGTCTCAGGTGGGAGGCTGTTCTCTACACTAAACCTAAAATTAACCCTGCAAGCTCCCTACAAGCTACCTAATTAACCCCTTTACTGCTGGGCATAATACACGTGTGGTGCGCAGAGGCATTTAGTGGCCTTCTAATTACCAAAAAACAAAGCCAAAGCCATATAAGTCTGCTATTTCTGAACAAAGGGGATCCCAGAGAAGCATTTACAACCATTTGTGCCACAATTGCACAAGTTGTTTGTAAATAATTTCAGTGAGAAACCCAAAGTTTGTGAAAAAATTTGTGAAAAAGTGAACGATTTTTTTTATTTGATCGAATTTGGTGGCATGAAATATACCAAAATGGGCCTAGATCAATACTTTGGGATGTCTTCTAAAAAATATATATATATATATATATATATATATATATATATATATATATATATATATATATATATATACATGTCAAGTGATATTCAGGGATTCCTGAAAGATATCAGTGTTCCAATGTAACTTTCGCTAATTTTGAAAAAATAAAAGTGGTTTGGAAATAGCAAAGTGCTACTTGTATTTATTGCCCTATAACTTGCAAAAAAAGCAAAGAACATGTAAACATTGGGTATTTCTAAACTCAGGACAACATTTAGAAACTATTTAGCATGGGTGTTTTTTGGTGGTTGTAGATGTGTAACAGATTTTGGGGGTCAAATTTAGAAAAAGTGTGTTTTTTCCATTTTTTCCTCATATTTTATATTTTTTTATAGTAAACTATAAGATATAATGAAAATAATGGTATCTTTAGAAAGTCTATTTAATGGCGAGAAAAACGGTATATAATATGTGCGGGTACAGTAAATGAGTAAGAGGAAAATTACAACTAAACACAAACACAGCAGAAATGTAAAAATAGCCTTGGTCCCAAACGGACAGAAAATGGAAAAGTGCTGTGGTCCCTAAGGGGTTAAAGTACTAGAGAAAGTTTTGCTACTAAGTTTAGTCTCATTGCTCTCTTACCCTTGGCCTTTGTGAATATTGTGTTTACTTTTAGTGTCTCAGTAAAGGCTTGTGGTGAGTTGGGCCCCTCAGCCATTGATTTAGCTTGTTTTATTCTGAAACAACAGCACTTATAATACTGGAGAAGACGTATACCTGGCCAAAAAGGGTTTGCTGTTTGTTACAGGTGACCAAAAGAGTTGTCATGTGTTTATTTAAGGTGGGTAGTGGATGTGTTTAGGTACCTGGTCATCCTTTAATCCCTTAATAATCCCTAAATATGTGTAACATTTCCATAGCCAATCGGCCTCAACAATCAAAAAAGGGTGATTACTGGTGGTGTATTTAAGCATCTAAAACTTGTTTATAGGGAGTCAGACAGAAGGAAGAGTCATTTAAGACAGAACATAAAAAGCATAAAAATGTCAAGCTAATGGCAAACATATAAGCAGGTATTGGAAGCACCCAAGGTCCTGTAATTTTACTCTTTATTTGTCTAAAATGTCTCATGTTTTTATACCTATAATAGCACAAAAGTGAAGGTTTTATATAAAGTCCACTAGCTCTTTAATCTCTCACATTCCAGAAAGTCTCCAGGAAATGTAAGGAGGTATGCTTAAATAAAAGGCCTAGTTGTAATTCTTAATATCCCAGTAGAAATTATAAATACTATCAACCAGTTTACAAAGCCAACTACACCGACCTGATTTTATCCCATAAAAGTACAAACATTGAGAAATATATTTCAATATAGTTTTTAAACTTTGTATCCACATAAATAATTGTTCATGAATTAGCAAAAAAAAAAAATTCTTAATTTTTCTTAATTACTGCCTCGAAATCAAATTTTTCTTAATTACTGCCCTAAAAGAAATAACTAAATGCTCTGTTTCTAAACGCCCTTTCAAAATGGTCTACATTAGTTTACCATGGGTTACTTGCTTAAAAGGACTTAAACAACTGTTCTGTTATTGAGTTAAGGGTTAAATCGATTCAATACTAATCAAAGGCCCCCATGTATTAATGGCCGTGTGGACAAGGCTCCCCCCTTTCTCTCTTCCTACCCCTCCCAGGCTCTTATAGGAAAGACTTTTCCTAAATAAACATTTTACTTTAATGTCCCTTTAATATTCCAATAATGACATTAAAAGAAAAGGTCATTAGAGAATTCATATACAAACTCTCTTCTTTTATTGTGTGTGTGTGTGTCACCCCTTAAAAGGGTTAAACACACAGTAAAAGTTAAACTCCAAGATCTCCCATTCTGATATAGATGAGGGTATGGTAGTGTTTCGAGTTTACTAGACCCTGACCAGTTCACCAGTTATATTCTCTAGTGGAACAGGAGCACAAACTCTTTGCAAGAGTTAAATACATGGAAAAATATTTTGTTTTTACTATAATGCCAGGGTATGCAAATCACTCCAGAAATATATTTCCTAGAACACGCTGTCTAGCATTTGCTTAGCTTTTACTTCAATCCGGCCCCAGGCCAATAGTATCTTTACATTTATTAATGCAAATGCACCAGTAACTTGCAGAAAAACATAAGGATAAAAGTGGGTTAAATGTGTAACCATTTTCTTGCTAGAGGCTACTTACAAAGTGCTATAGATTTTTGTAGCTGTGAAAATGATCTATAGTTAAAGTACCACATACATTGCGCGGCACTATACAAATGCCGTAAATCAATGCTTCCATTCCAATCCATTAGAGTTACATCTTTTTCTATGGCATTAAAATTAATTTGAAACTGATTCAAGAATTTCATATAACATGAAAATGTGTTACTGATGTCAAACACCTGTATTGGAAAATGTGTGAAACTATGAGAAACAAGTATTTATTTCTAATGACACAATGGGGCCCATTTAACAAGCTCCGTAGGGAGCTTGTGGGCCCGTGTTTCTGGCGAGTCTTCAGACTCACCAGAAACACAAGTTATGGAGCTGCGGTCTAAAGACCGCTGCTCCATAACCCTTTCCGCCTGCTCTGAGCAGGCGGACAGGAATCGCCAGAAATCAACCCGATCGAGTACGATCGGGTTGATTGACACCCCCTGCTGGCGGCCGATTGGCCGCGAGTCTGCAGGGGGTCGAGTTGCACCAGCAGCTCTTGTGAGCTGCTGGTGCAATGCTGAATACGGAGAGAGTATTGCTCTACGCATTCAGTGAGGTTTTGTGGACCTAATCCGCAGTGTCGGATCAGGTCCGCAAGACCTTTCTTAAATAGGGGCCATTGAGTCCACGGATCATCATCAATTACTGTTGAGAATATCACTCCTGGCCAGCAGGAGGAGACAAAGAGCACCACAGCAAAGCTGTTTAATTATCACTCCCCTACCAACAATACCCCAGTCATTCTCTTTGCCTGTAATGCAAGGAGGAGGTGAGGTTTAGGTGTCTGATGAGAAGTTTTCTTTAATCAAAATTTTTTCTTTTTTTTTTTTAGCAGAGTAATCTAACTCTCTTCTTTTCTGGGGTCTAGCCTAGTCCACATCAGTCTCTTCAGTAGGGCAGTGGTGGCTTTGGAGAACTTGAGAATTTGTGAGGTACAATCCTTACTGCGTTTTCCCATGAATCTGCTGCCCTAACTAGAAAATCTAAGTAGGTTTACTCCATTTTTCTCTTGTCACAGGTCCATGTGAGGTGCTGCACCCTCTTAAACCAGGTGAGCTGTCCTGCTGCCGGACAGCACTTTCAGGTAAGTGCCACTTTGATTTTCTTTTGCAAGGAGATTGCTGGCACTTGTTACAGCTAAAAGCTGTCTAATTTAATATTGGACTTTATTAAACCTTCATGTTTGGGGTTTATTTTAGGCAGTTTGGGCATTGAGACTGTGAGATGATTTATGGTGGCTCAGTGTGTTATAGTAGTTTTTATACTTTAACTTTTGGTCATGGAGATTACTGTTGTAAGCGTTTTATTAGGCAGTTAGGGCTCTGTAACTGCTCTGTATTTGAAAATGAGCTGCAGGACAGGTAGGCACCTCAGTAAAGCTACTGAGGTGTATAGGTAGCCTGAGGTCTATTTGGTTTGTTGCGCTAACACACATTTCTATTTAAAGACACAGTACACATTTATTTTTTATTTTCAAATAAAGAATTTTTACACGCTATCCTTATTTATTACATAAGATGGATCAAGAGGCTTTTCAAACCATTATCCCAGGTGAAGTTGCTGCTTGTCAGTTATGTTTTGATGCTCAGGTGGAACCCCCAGTTCCTTTTTGTTCCTCATGCATTAAGAGAACTTTAAGTTATATAGATAAAATATTTGACCATGAGCCACCATTATCCCAGCAAATGCTGTTCAGGTGTCTCCTGTTGCAGATATGCCGCAGCTTTCTCCTCAAGCATCCCAACTTTTTAAGTCTCCAAATACAGTGCCCTGTGTGTCCTCTTGCAATCCTGTAGGATTTTCTCTACAAGACATTGCTTCCCAGGTATCCCTTGCAGTATCTGAGGCCTTGTCAGCTTTCCCCATGTTGCATGGAAGGCTTAAAAGAAAATTTAAGGAAACAGTTAGTTAAGTTTCTGATAAAGTTCTGGCTATCCAGTGTTTCCTTTCCCATAAGCCTGAGGAAGCCTGATGTCAGTAGCATCTGAGGGGGAAATCTCAGACTCAGACAGAGTAATTCCTTCTTCTGATGCTGAAGTGGTATCCTTCAGATTAAAGCTAGAACACCTTCGCTTATTACTTAAGGAGGTTTTGGCTACTTTGGACGACTCCAACACAACTATCGTAGTCAATCCTAAAAAGTCTAGTAAAATTGAACAAATATATTGATGTTCCCTCTGCGGTGAAGGTTTTTCCGGTTCTTGACCGTGCTGCGGAGATTATTGCTCCATCCCCTATTTTTAAAAAGATGTTTCCTGTAGCAGGTTTGTATAAGAGATATACCGGATCCCTGGGCAGAGGACATTGTCTCCAAGGGATACAAAAAACTTCAAATCTTTTCCTCCCAGAGGCAGGTTTCTCCTCTCCAGATTATCTGTAGACCAGATAAAAAGAGAGAGGCATTCTTATATTGTGTCAAGGACCTTGCCACCCTGGGGGTAATAGTTCCAGTTCCCTTTCAGGAAAGCGGTCTGGGATTCTACTCAAATCTGTTTGCAGTTCCCAAAAAGGAGGGAACTTTTCGACCAATCCTAGATCTAAAATGTTTAAACAAGTTTCTCAGTGTGCCAGACCATACGCTCCATTCTTCCCTTGGTACAAGAGGGTCAGTTCATGACAACCATAGACCTAAAGGATGCATACATTCATGTTCCCATTCACAGGGACCATCACAAGTTTCTGAGATTCACATTTTTGGACAATCATTTCCAGTTCGTGGCCCTTCCATTCGGCCTTGCCACAGCTCCCAGAATTTGTTCAAAGGTTCTGGGGGCTCTTTTAGCTGTGCTTCAATTTTGGGGCATTGCAGTGGCACCTTATCTGGATGACATTCTTGTTCAGGCACCATCTTTTCAACAAGCAGAATCTCATACAGAGATCTTGTTGTCTTTTCTTCAATCCCACGGATGGACGGTAAATAGGGAAAAAAGTTCTCTGGTTCCAGCTACAAGGGTCGTATTTTTGGGGACCATAATAGACTCCCTGTTAATGAAGATTTTTCTGACGGAGAAGAAAAAGAAAGATTTTTGACTCTTGTCTTGCCCTTCAGTCCTCTCCACTGCCATCAGTGGCTTAATGTATGGAGGTAATCAGTCTGATGGTGGCTTCCATGGGCATCATTCCGTTTGCTCAGTTCCATCTCAGACCCTCTGCAGTTATACATGCTCAGACAATGGAACAGGGACTATACGGACCTGTCTCTGCATGTAGATCTAAATCAGGCATCAATAGACTCTCTTCCATGGTTGCTTTCTCAGGATCATCTCTCCCAGGGTACTTGCTTCCGCAGACACTCCTGGGTGATTGTGACCATGGATGCCAGCCTTTTAGGTTGGGGAGTAGTATGGGGCTCGTTGAAGGCTCAGGGCTTTTGGACCCAGGAGGAGTCAGTCATGCCCGTAAACATCTTGGAGCTAAGAGCAATCTTCAATGCTCTTCTGGCCTGGCCTCAGCTAGCCTTAGCCTAGTTTATCAGATTCCAGTCAGAAAACATAACCTCGGTGGCCTACATCAACCACCAGGGGGGAACTCAGAGTTCCTTGGCCATGACACAGGTGGCCCGAATTATTCAGTTAATATAGTTAATTTAATTTTTAGTTGTAGTTTAATGTAATGTTAGTAGGTTAATTAATAGTTTAATATAGTTTAATTTAAATCTAAAGGTAAGTTTAAATTTATTATAAGATAGGGATGAGGTAATTTTAATATAAAGTTAGCGGGTTGTTAGGTTTAGTGGTTAATAGGTTAATTTAGTTTATGGCGATGTTTGGGAACGGCGGTTTAGGGGTGAATAGGTTTATTTAGTGTTTTAGTTAGTGTTGGCTATGTTTGGGAATGGCGGTTTAGGGGTTAATAGGTTAGTTAGTGTTGGCGATGTGGGAGGCCAGGGGTTTAGGGGTTAATACATTTATTTAGTTGCGGTGGGCTCCGGGAGCGGAGGGATAGAGGTTAATATATTTAGTTAGT
This sequence comes from Bombina bombina, assembly GCF_027579735.1. Lineage (NCBI taxonomy): Eukaryota > Metazoa > Chordata > Amphibia > Anura > Bombinatoridae > Bombina > Bombina bombina. The sequence continues at coordinate 348,512,361 of NC_069499.1, forward strand.
TGCGGAAGCGACGGAATAGGGGTTAATACATTTATTAGAGTTGCAGTGGGCTCCGGGAGCAGCGGGATAGGGGTTAATAACTTTTTTTTGTTGCGGCAGGGTCCAGGAGCGGCGGGATAGGGGTTAAACATTTTAGTATAGCGGCGGTGCTTAGTGACAGGATATAAATAAAGCTGGGAAAAAGCCGTATAGCAGCGAGATCGATGACTGTTAGTTAACAACAGTCCACTGCTAATCACCCCGAAGAAAGAAAGAAAGAAAGGAAGAGAAGGAAGAAAGAAAGAAAGAAAGGAAGAGAAGGAAGGAAGAAAGAAAGAAAGAAGGTATGAAGGAAAGGATGGAAGAAAGAAAGAAAGAAGGAAGGTATGAAGGAAAGGATGGAAGAAAGAAAGAAAGAAAGAAAGAAAGAAAGAAAGAAAGAAAGAAAGAAAGAAAGAAGGAAGGTATGAAGGAAAGGATGGAAGAAAGAAGGAAGGTATGAAGGAAAGGATGGAAGAAAGAAAGAAAGAAGGTATGAAGGAAAAGATGAAAGAAAGAAAGAAAGAAAGAAAGAAAGAAGGAAGGTATGAAGGAAAGGATGGAAGAAAGAAAGAAAGAAAGAAAGAAAGAAAGAAAGAAAGAAAGAAGGAAGGTATGAAGGAAAGGATGGAAGAAAGAAAGAAAGAAAGAAGGAAGGTATGAAGGAAAGGATGGAAGAAAGAAAGAAAGAAAGAAAGAAGGTATGAAGGAAAGGATGGAAGAAAGAAGGAAGGTATGAAGGAAAGGATGGAAGAAAGAAAGAAAGAAAGAAGGTATGAAGGAAAGGATGGAAGAAAGAAGGAAGGTATGAAGGAAAGGATGGAAGAAAGAAAGAAAGAAAGAAGGTATGAAGGAAAAGATGGAAGGAAGGAAGAAAGAAAGAAAGAAAGAAGGAAGGTATTAACGAAAGGATGGAAGAAAAAAAGCAAGGAAGAGAAGGAAGAAAGAAAGAAATAAAGAAAGAAATAAAGAAAGGAAAGGTAGGAAGGAAGGAAGGAAGGAAAGGCAGGAAGATATTGAAGAAAAGGAAGGAAGGTAGAGAGGGAAGGAAAGGAAGGAAGGAAAGAAATAATGGAAGGAAGGAAGAGAGGGAAGGAAGGAAGGAAGGAGGGAGGGAGGGAAGAAAGGGAAGGAAGGAAGAGAGGGAGGGAAGAGAGGGAAGGAAGAGAGGGAGGGAAGAGAGGGAAGGAAGGAAGGAGGGAGGGAAGAGAGGGAAGGAAGAGAGGGAGGGAAGAGAGGGAAGGAAGAGAGGGAGGGAAGAGAGGGAAGGAAGGAGGGAGGGAAGAGAGGGAGGGAAGAGAGGGAGGGAAGGAGGGAGGGAAGAGAGGGAGGGAAGAGAGGGAGGGAAGAGAGGGAAGGAAGAGAGGGAGGGAAGAGAGGGAAGGAAGGAGGGAGGGAAGAGAGGGAAGAAAGGGAAAGAAGGAAGAGAGGGAAGGAAGGGAAGGGGCGAAGGAAGATAGAGAGGGAAGAGAGGGAAGGAAGGAAGGAGGGAGGGAAGAGAGGGAAGGAAGAGAGGGAGGGAAGAGAGGGAAGGAAGAGAGGGAGGGAAGAGAGGGAAGGAAGGAGGGAGGGAAGAGAGGGAGGGAAGAGAGGGAGGGAAGGAGGGAGGGAAGAGAGGGAGGGAAGAGAGGGAGGGAAGAGAGGGAAGGAAGAGAGGGAGGGAAGAGAGGGAAGGAAGGAGGGAGGGAAGAGAGGGAAGAAAGGGAAAGAAGGAAGAGAGGGAAGGAAGGGAAGGGGCGAAGGAAGATAGAGAGGGAAGGAAAGGAAGGAAGAGAGGGAAGGAAATAAATAAAGGAAGGAAAGGAAGGAAGGATGAGAGGGAAGGAAGGAAAAAAGAAGGGAGGAAAAGGAAGGAAGGCAGAGAAGAAAGGAAGGGAAGTAAAGAAAGAATTAAAGGAAGGAAGAAAGGAAGGAAGGACGAGAGGGAAGGAAGGGAAGGGAAGAAAGAAGAAAGGAAGAAAGGGATGGAAAGGCTGGAAGTAAGAAGAGAGGGAAGGAAGGAAGAGAAGGAAGGAAAGGATGGAAGGAAGAGGCTAGAGGCAGAGAAAGGAAGAAGATAGAATGAGGAAAAAAGGGTGAGAGACAGAAAAAATGAGAGAAAGATAAAGTATGTGTGAGAGTATTCAGAAAGGTGGTAAGATAAAAATGGACAGAGAAATAAGAAACAGAAGACAAACTGGGTCTCAGATAGGGGCTGGAAAATGTACAGCAAACAACAGGGAAAAAAAAAGAGAGAATAAGATTGAGAGTGAGCAGAGTGATGCTGCTGAAAGGAGAGGAGACGATCAGCCAAAAACCTGTCACTCTGGGAAACATATCACCTCCCAGGAATAAATAGTTGCTAAAACATCATCATCCCATGGGTGCCATGAACTCTCTCACTTTAGACAGAGCTGCAGATTAAAACAACATCATCACCTGCTTAACTGCTTCACTGCCAAGGTTCAACAGAATGGGTTTGGTAGGGGATTATTTAATATTATGAGAGGATGCATAACATCTCTCTCACGTTAAACATAGTGTTAATGATGCAGAGCTTAGAACTTATACTTCAACATGCATCAGATCATTGCTTCTGTAAGCAACTTCTTACCTGCACACTGAGTCTGCAGAGCATTACTGTATCACTCAAAGTTGTGTCTGCATAATAGAGATTGTCTCTGTATCTATTTTGTTCTGCAGCGGTAACCTAGCATAAATGCGCCGTGCTAAAGTAAAGCAAGTATTGGTTCTGCTTTCATATGTCAAGAAACAGAATATTTCTTAACCTCAAACACAAATGTTTAAATTACATTTAATACATTTAAGAAAAATGCACGTTTACATTTAAAATCACATGAGGCTTATCCTATAAGTCACCATGCAATTTCAAACAGCTGGAATGGTCCCACTCTTTGGTCTAGAATACAAATGGAGCACAAAATACACTCAGTAGGTCTGGTAGGAAGGAGTTCAGCAGTGAGAAATATATAAATGCTGCTTTTATAATATATTATATAAAGAGAGAAAGAATTCTCTGAGCCTTTTGTAAAACCTACATAAGAAACTGCCTTATACCTTCCAAGCCAATAATTACAGAACTAATTTTATTGTATGTTACACCGTATTATGTTAAACTAACTCAAATAGTCTCAAGCTCACCTCAAATTAACACTGGAAAATCTTTGCAGTTCTAGCCCTTTAATACTGAGGGTTACAATTATTCTGCTTACATACAGGTTTTCATAAGGAGTAATTTAATATATGTTTACAATATTTTTTCTTTCACACAGTGGTAAGCAAAGTGAGCCAGACTTAGCACACTGGGGCCGAATTATCAAGCTCAGAATGAATGCCACGTGTTTCCAGCGAGCCTTCAGACTTGCCGGAAACAGAAGTTCTGAAGCAGCAGTCTAAAGACCGCTGCTCCATAACTGATCCGCTGCCTCTGAGGCTGCGGTCTGCAATCCGCCCAATCCTATACGATCGGGCTGATTAACACCCTCTGCTAGAGGCCACAAATCTGCAGGGGGCAGTTCTGGTGAACGGCTTGTGCGATGATAAATGCCGACTGTGTATGCTGTCGGCATTCAGCGATGTCTGTTGGAGATGATACGCTACAGCGTATCATGTCGGACAGACATTGATAAATCGTCCCCACTGGATCTACTTTATATAAAAATATAAGTATAGTCAAGATAAAGTAGGAGCTAATGGATAAAGTTCTGATACTGTATTTTGTAATTTTTATTGGGATAATTTGATACATAAACCCTGCTGAGCATATCAGTTGTCTTTATAAACCCTGATGGCACCAGAACAAATACCGCAATATACACGCTGTTGTCTCCTCTGCAACTATCTAAGTTAACCCTAAATCAGGAGGTCAGTATTTGCAGAAACTAGAACCTTTCTCTTTTCATTCTGATTATTAAAAGAGAAAGGGGTGATGAGAGAAAAGCAGTCACTGATTGCACCTCCGACAGAGCTGTGCCTGACTCTCCAATCAAAAGCAGCTTGCATTCTTCAGAGAGCTCCTTGGCAAATTAAATGCACAGTTAACGAGGCGTCCGCTAGAGTCGTATCAGCTTTAATCAGGGGTCAGGTCAATCTGAGAGGGAAAATTATTCAAAAAGCATATCCCTCAGTAATGTTAAGCTAAATAATAGTTATATGAATGTCTAAATTGAAATGTAAATATAGTGGGTATATGTTGTGTATGAATTTTTGTTTCATAATAACTTCAAATGCCTATCCTTTATTCCCAGTCTGGAATGTAATACGGCAACTAAAACAATGATTTTTTTTTTTGCACAAAAAGGGACATTATAGTTTAAAGTATGATCATGCTGTATAGCCCTAGCATTAAGCAGCCTTGTGATCTAAATTTTTTAGCTAAGCAATGCCTATTCTGACAGAAAAAAATAAATAAATGCTACTTTCCCTTTATTAATAGTCTATACAACCACCCACAAATCTCTCAAGTTAAAAATGCATAAACATAAATAGACTCAATTAAAATGCACATATGATTTATTCCCTAGCAATTTGTTCACTCGAAATTCTTTGGCAAGAACACATAGGTAAAGTCAGCTCCAGAGAAGCAATGCATTACTGGGAGAAAGCAGAACACATCTGGGGAGCCAATGCAAGAAACATATGTGATAGCCACCAATCACCAGCTAGTTCCCAGTAGTGTATTGCTGTTGCTGAGGATATGTACAACAAAGGATAAAACTAATTATTATTTTATGTGAAGTGAGCATGCACACTATTGGGATTCATTCTAATCAATCATAATTCTCGTTTGTAAAACGTATTTCATGATTTTTTGTCGAGTTTTTGTCTTCAACATCCATATTTATATTACACTTTTCAAATGCATTTGTGCCACAAACTCGCTCCTTATACATTGCATGTAGACACTTCATGGCTGATTTGTTGCACATGCTCAGTTCATATGTTAATAAAATATATTTTATTAAATTAATAAAAAAGATAAAAGGAAAGTTTAAACTTCACACATTTAAACTTTAAAACCTGCACACCAATTACATCTGATCATCTAAATGTTAATGTATTATTTCAATAATGTGTTTGGGTCATTAAACATAGTAATTATAAAATTAATCAAAATGATGTGAAGTTATTATAAATTAATCGCTCACATGCCATGAATTAACATTTTTTGGATGAGTTAAAAAATGCATCTTTACATATTAGGCTGCTATTGTCAATACTGAATAATTATCTTTTGTCTTTTTACTTTCACTGTAGCTGTGTTCTTTTGTCCCCTTTAAGACTTCTTACAATTTTTCATTTGTTTGGGTTTTTTTGTGTGTTTAGATTCGAAAACAAGGAAATCTAGCTAAACACTTTATAATTCAATCAGTGTTTCTTTGTATTGATTGAAAACGCTTAGAAATCAATAAAAAGAATAAAAAAAATCCCAGGCTGGTATACAATATTTGTGTGTATTAACACTGGAATGAAGCCAATTGAAAGAAAGAAAAAATAGAAATTTGACAAGAAGAAGAATTAGGTTTGAAAAGTTGTACTTAAAGTATGGATTGTTGTGGGTGGTGGGAGGGATGGGGAGGGACCCTATGCTACAGAATATCTACAGAAAAAAAAATGGAAAAACAGTTAGGGAGGAGTTTGGCAGGGTAGGCATGGGTATCTACACTAAAGAAAAACAAAGAGAAAAGGCTATGGTGAGGGGGGAGATGGGGAGGAATCCCTAGACTACAGAAAATAGGGATAAATAAAAAAAATAGAAAAGAAATACAAATCCATCCTCACTACATACTGGCAGACTAGATACCAGTACTTAACATGGTGTTCAGCAGTAGGATCGGGGAGGGAAGATAATTTGTGATATCTATAGATCTGCTCATCTATCTAGCTGTATATTAACAATATATATATATATATATATATATATATATATATATATATATATATATATATGGAAAGAAACCATACTCTTCAAAAACACCTTGTAAATAGTGTTTATAAATTTGAAAAGACTAACTGAATTTAATACCTAGCCAGTGTTAGCTGAACATAGGCCTGATGCAGACCCCAAAATAAATTATATAGATTCAGTATATTTTTATAAAAGAAAAATATTAATACATAGCAGAGCTGTATGAGAATACTATGTGTAAAGAAGGGGAATACAGCACTCAGTACGAAATACTCCTAATTGATCTGATATACAGATTAAAGGCTGAAACATTAGTATCCAGACACAAAAACATCTGACACACCTCGGTTAACTCAAAAAGCCATGATATTTATTCCTTATAGAAACAAAGCTAGCAGGCAAATGTCACATCACATATGGGGCCCCACTAAAGTGGATAACATGACCACAGTATGTATATGTATACAGATTACCGTAGGACATAACATGAGCCACAATATAACAGAGATACATAGATACAAAGATTAGCGGATTATGCCAAAAAATAGTGACTGAGAACACTAAAAGATTTGTCAATCTTATTGTGCAAAGTCCTGATGAAAAGACTTGATGTAGTATATATGCTTAGAGTCTCTGAGTCACTGATAGGGCATTAAACTTTGCTGGTCGAAACTGACATTATCGAGGTAAGAGCGTCCTCAAATATCAGTTTGCCTGATATCTCCAAACTCGGCAATTTTCAGCTTGTTATCCTTGAGCAGCACATGTAATTGTAACTAATGCATACGACCTTGTTTGTTGCAGCGAGATCCGGATATGCTGGGCAAAGAGGCATTCAGGTAAGTGGACCGGGATTCCTCCTCTGACGTCCTTTCACTCCCAACAGGTAGCGGTCTGTATCTTTTCTCCAGAGAACACAGGTCAGACTTGAAACTCCGTATGTGGGTAAGCTGATTTCTTACGCCTCTGCCACAGAAACTTTTCGGCTCCTTTCGAAAATGCACCCGCCAACCTTTACAGATGCATCTACTGCTGCTTCAATATGATTAGGTCGACGCGCGTTTTGCCCCACAATGCTGTGCGGTCGGGGCCTCGTCAGGACTGTCAATCAGGAATAGAACTTGCTGCTTTTATTGATTGCTCACCTGCCAGTATAGAGAGGTGTGTTTATACCAGTCAATCATCTTTGTTAGAGGTGTGACACCTAGTTTTAAGAAAAGCTGTTCGTTTACCCTTCTACTTCACTTTAATATTTACCTATAAAAAACATCAACAGGCACAGGGTTGATATAGATAAAAATACAGTGTTATATCTCTGAATATTCCATAGATTATATTTATATAGATGGTAAAGATTGTAAATAGAATAGTGTGAAGAGGTAATTATGTATTAAGCTATATAATACTATCTGCATTCGCTAGGAAAACCCTGGCATATGTATTTTTCATATGTGTTCCTTTTTAAAGTGGCTATATGGTCAGCCTAAAATATATAAAATTGTCTTTATTGTTTAACCTTTAGATCTTTTGTTAAAAAAATACACAAAAATATTCTGCTGTCATGGAAACACAACACAGGTTTATTAACCCCTTAATGACCGCAGCACTTTTCCATTTTCTGTCCGTTTGGGACCAAGGCTATTTTTACATTTTTGCGGTGTTTGTGTTTAGCTGTAATTTTCCTCTTACTCATTTACTGTACCCACACATATTATATACCGTTTTTCTCGCCATTAAATGGACTTTCAAAAGATACCATTATTTTCATCATATCTTATAATTTACTATAAAAAACATTATAAAATATGAAGAAAAAATGGAAAAAAACACACTTTTTCTAACTTTGACCCCCAAAATCTGTTGCACATCTACAACCACCAAAAAACACCCATGCTAAATAGTTTCTAAATTTTGTCCTGAGTTTAGAAATACCCAATGTTTACATCTTCTTTGCTTTTTTTGCAAGTTATAGGGCCATAAATACAAGTAGCACTTTGCTATTTCCAAACCACTTTTTTTCAAAATTAGCGCTAGTTACATTGGGACACTAATATCTTTCAGGAATCCCTGAATATCCATTGACATGTATATATTTTTTTTTCAAAGACATCCCAAAGTATTGATCTAGGCCCATTTTGGTATATTTCATGCCACTATTTCACTGCCAAATGCGATCAAATAAAAAAAATTGTTCACTTTTTCACAAATTTTTTCACAAACTTTAGGTTTCTCACTGAAATTATTTACAAACAACTTATGCAATTATAGAATAAATGGTTGTAAATGCTTCTCTGGGATCCCCTTTGTTCAGAAATAGCAGACATATATGGCTTTGGCTTTGCTTTTTGGTAATTAGAAGGCTGCTAAATGCCACTGCGCACAATACGTGTATTATGCCCAGCATTGAAGGGGTTAATTAGGGAGCATGTAGGGAGCTTCTAGGGTTAATTTTAGCTTTAGTGTAGTGTAGTAGACAACCCCAAGTATTGATCTAGGCCCATTTTGGTATATTTCATGCCCCCATTTCACCGCCAAATGCGATCAAAGTAAAAAAAATGTTAATTTTTTCACAATTTTAGGTTTCTCACTGAAATTATTTACAAACAGCTTGTGCAATTATGGCACAAATGGTTGTAAATGCTTCTCTGGGATGCCCTTTGTTCAGAAATAGCAGACATATATGACTTTGGCGTTGCTTTATGGTAATTAGAAAGTCGCTAAATGCTGCTGCGCATCACACGTGTATTATGGCTAGCAGTGAAGGGGTTAATTAGGTAGTTTGTAGGGAGCTTGCAGGGTTAATTTTAGCTTTAGTGTAGAGATCAGCCTCCCACCTGACACATCCCACCCCCTGATCCCTCCCAAACAGCTCCCTTCTCTCCCCCACCCCACAATTGTCACCGGCATCTTAAGTACTGGCAGAAAGTCTGCCAGTACTAAAATAAAAGTTTTTTTTTTAAGAAAAAAAAGCATATTTACATATGCTGTGTTTAGGATCCCCCCTTAACCCCCAACCTCCCTGATCCCCCCCAAAACAGCTCTCTAAGCCTCCCTCTCAGCCTTATTGGGGGCCATCTTGGGTACTGGCAGCTGTCTGCCAGTACCCAGTTTGAACAATCAAATGTTTATTTTTTTTTTTTTTTTTTTTCTGCAGTGTAGCTCAATCCCCCAACCCCCCCCCCCCCCCCCCACGGACCAACCCCGACCACCTAAATGACACCTAAGGTTTTTTTTATATATTTAAATTTTGTCCCACTTTTATTTTGGGACACATTTTTTCCGTAGTGTAGCGGTTCCCACCCGCTCCCTCCCCGCGCACGCGCCCGCCCCCGCCCCCTCGTGCACGTGCGCGCGCCCGCGTGCGCCTCCGGACTTACCCGCCCACGATTCCGCCCCCCTCCACATGACCAGGGCCATCGATGGCCGCCACCCACCTCCCACACCGGCTCCCACCCACCAACGATACCGGCCATCGATGTCCGGTGCAGAGAGGGCCACAGAGTGGCTCTCTCTGCATCGGATGGCCGTAAAAGGTTATTGCAGGATGCCTCCATATCGAGGCATCACTGCAATAACCGGAAAGCAGCTGGAAGCGAGCAGGATCGCTTCCAGCTGCTTTCCACACCGAGGACATGCGTTAACTGCCTTTTTTCTGAGGACGTACCCTGCACGTCCTCGGTCGTTAAGGGGTTAAAAAAAACAAAAAACACAATAATCTTTGTTAAATATATATGTAGAACAATCATTGGTACCCCTATGAATTTATATGAGAAAAATATATTTGAAGTATATTCGCATTGATATTTTTAATTTTTTAGTACATCTGGGTGACTAGGAACAGGAAATTGTTCAACCATAACTTCCTGTTTCACAGGGGTATAAATATGAGGTAACACATAGGCCAAATTCCCTTAGTCATGCATCACAAAGGGGAAGACAAAGGTATATAGCTGTGATGTGTGGCAAAAGGTTGTTGAGCTTAGTAAAATAGGAAGTGAGTATAAGAAAATAGCAAAAGCATTAAAAATGCCCATTTCCAGGACTAATCAATGCCACCAATTTAAATGTATTATACTATGTATTACCTTTGAGATATACCCGTTGTACTTGTCAACCTATAATTGGAAAAATCAATAAAAATAATAAAAAAAAAATAATAATTAAAAAAAATGCCCAGGACAATAACTAAGGCCTAGATTTAGAGTTCGGCGGTAGCCGTGAAAACCAGCGTTAGAGGCTCCTAACGCTGGTTTTGGCCGCCCGCTGGTATTTGGAGTCAGTGATTAAAGGGTCTAACGCTCACTTTTCAGCCGCGACTTTTCCATACCGCAGATCCCCTTACGTCAATTGCGTATCCTATCTTTTCAATGGGATCTTTCTAACGCCGGTATTTAGAGTCGTTTCTGAAGTGAGCGTTAGAGCTCTAACGACAAAACTCCAGCCGCCGGAAAATAGCAGGAGTTAAGAGCTTTCTGGGCTAACGCCGGTTCATAAAGCTCTTAACTACTGTACCCTAAAGTACACTAACACCCATGAACTACCTATGTACCCCTAAACCGAGGTCCCCCCACATCGCCGCCACTCGATTTAAATGTTTTAACCCCTAATCTGCCGACCGCCACCTACGTTATACTTATGTACCCCTAATCTGCTGCCCCTAACCCCGCCGACCCCTGTATTACATTTATTAACCCCTAACCTGCCCCCCACAACGTCGCCGCCAGCTACTTACAATAATTAACCCCTAATCTTCCGACCGCAAAGCGCCGCCACCTACGTTATCCTTATGTACCCCTAATCTGCTGCCCCTAACACCGCCGACCCCTATATTATATTTATTAACCCCTAATCTGCCCCCCACAACGTCGCCGACACCTGCCTACACTTATTAACCCCTAATCTGCCGAGCGGACCTGAGCGCTACTATAATAAAGTTATTAACCCCTAATCCGCCTCACTAACCCTATCATAAATAGTATTAACCCCTAATCTGCCCTCCCTAACATCGCCGACACCTACCTTCAATTATTAACCCCTAATCTGACGACCGGAGCTCACCGCTACTATAATAAATGGATTAACCCCTAAAGCTAAGTCTAACCCTAACACTAACACCCCCCTAACTTAAATATAATTTACATCTAACGAAATTAATTAACTCTTATTAAATAACTTATTCCTATTTAAAGCTAAATACTTACCTGTAAAATAAATCCTAATATAGCTACAATATAAATTATAATTATATTATAGCTATTTTAGGATTAATATTTATTTTACAGGCAACTTTGTAATTATTTTAACCAGGTACAATAGCTATTTAATAGTTACCTAGTTAAAATAATAACAAATTTACCTGTAAAATAAATCCTAACCTAAGATATAATTAAACCTAACACTACCCTATCAATAAATTAATTAAATAAACTACCTACAATTACCTACAATTAACCTAACACTACACTATCAATAAATTAATTAAACACAATTCCTACAAATAAATACAATTAAATAAACTAGCTAAAGTACAAAAAATAAAAAAGAACTAAGTTACAAAAAATAAAAAAATATTTACAAACATCAGAAAATTATTACAACAATTTTAAACTAATTACACCTACTCTAAGCCCCCTAATAAAATAACGAAGACCCCCAAAATAAAAAATTCCCTACCCTATTCTAAATTAAAAAAGTTAAAAGCTCTTTTACCTTACCAGCCCTGAACAGGGCCCTTTGCGGGGCATGCCCCAAGAATTTCAGCTCTTTTGCCTGTAAAAAAAACACATACAATACCCCCCCCCCCCCAACATTACAACCCACCACCCACATACCCCTAATCTAACCCAAACCCCCCTTAAATAAACCTAACACTAAGCCCCTGAAGATCTTCCTACCTTGTCTTCACCATCCAGGTATCACCGATCCGTCCTGGCTCCAACATCTTCATCCAACCCAAGCGGGGGTTGGCGATCCATCATCCGGTGGCTGAAGAGGTCCAGAAGAGGCTCCAAAGTCTTCCTCCTATCCGGCAAGAAGAGGACATCCGGACCGGCAAACATCTTCTCCAAGCGGCATCTTCGATCTTCTTGCATCCGGTGCGGAGCGGGTCCATCTTGAAGCAGGCGACGCGGATCCATCCTCTTCTTCCGTTGTCTCCCGACGAATGACGGTTCCTTTAAGGGACGTCATCCAAGATGGCGTCCCTTGAATTCCGATTGGCTGATAGGATTCTATCAGCCAATTGGAATTAAGGTAGGAATATTCTAATTGGCTGATGGAATCAGCCAATCAGAATCAAGTTCAATCCTATTGGCTGATCCAATCAGCCAATCAGATTGAGCTCGCATTCTATTGGCTGATCGGAACAGCCAATAGAATGCGAGCTCAATCTGATTGGCTGATTGGATCAGCCAATCGGATTGAACTTGATTCTGATTGGCTGATGGAATCAGCCAATCAGAATATTCCTACCTTAATTCCGATTGGCTGATCGAATCCTATCAGCCAATCGGAATTCAAGGGACGCCATCTTGGATGACGTCCCTTAAAGGAACCGTCATTTGTCGGGAGACAACGGAAGAAGAGGATGGATCCGCGTCGCCTGCTTCAAGATGGACCCGCTCCGCACCGGATGCAAGAAGATCGAAGATGCCGCTTGGAGAAGATGTTTGCCGGTCCGGATGTCCTCTTCTTGCCGGATAGGAGGAAGACTTTGGAGCCTCTTCTGGACCTCTTCAGCCACCGGATGATGGATCGCCAACCCCCGCTTGGGTTGGATGAAGATGTTGGAGCCAGGACGGATCGGTGATACCTGGATGGTGAAGACAAGGTAGGAAGATCTTCAGGGGCTTAGTGTTAGGTTTATTTAAGGGGGGTTTGGGTTAGATTAGGGGTATGTGGGTGGTGGGTTGTAATGTTGGGGGGGGGTATTGTATGTGTTTTTTTTACAGGCAAAAGAGCTGAAATTCTTGGGGCATGCCCCGCAAAGGGCCCTGTTCAGGGCTGGTAAGGTAAAAGAGCTTTTAACTTTTTTAATTTAGAATAGGGTAGGGAATTTTTTATTTTGGGGGTCTTTGTTATTTTATTAGAGGGCTTAGAGTAGGTGTAATTAGTTTAAAATTGTTGTAATAATTTTCTGATGTTTGTAAATATTTTTTTATTTTTTGTAACTTAGTTCTTTTTTATTTTTTGTACTTTAGCTAGTTTATTTAATTGTATTTATTTGTAGGAATTGTGTTTAATTAATTTATTGATAGTGTAGTGTTAGGTTAATTGTAGGTAATTGTAGGTAGTTTATTTAATTAATTTATTGATAGGGTAGTGTTAGGTTTAATTATATCTTAGGTTAGGATTTATTTTACAGGTAAATTTGTTATTATTTTAACTAGGTAACTATTAAATAGTTCTTAACTATTTAATAGCTATTGTACCTGGTTAAAATAATTACAAAGTTGCCTGTAAAATAAATATAAATCCTAAAATAGCTATAATATAATTATAATTTATATTGTAGCTATATTAGGATGTATTTTACAGGTAAGTATTTAGCTTTAAATAGGAATAATTTATTTAATAAGAGTTAATTTATTTCGTTAGATTTAAATGATATTTAAGTTAGGGGGGTGTTAGTGTTAGGGTTAGACTTAGCTTTAGGGGTTAATCCATTTATTATAGTAGCGGTGAGCTCCGGTCGTCAGATTAGGGGTTAATAATTGAAGTTAGGTGTCGGCGATGTTAGGGAGGGCAGATTAGGGGTTAATACTATTTATGATAGGGTTAGTGAGGCGGATTAGGGGTTAATAACTTTATTATAGTAGCGCTCAGGTCCGCTCGGCAGATTAGGGGTTAATAAGTGTAGGCAGGTGTCGGCGACGTTGTGGGGGGCAGATTAGGGGTTAATAAATATAATCTAGGGGTCGGCGGTGTTAGGGGCAGCAGATTAGGGGTACATAGGGATAACGTAGGTTGCGGCGGTTTACGGAGCGGCAGATTAGGGGTTAAAAAAAATATGCAGGGGTCAGCGATAGCGGGAGCGGCAGAATAGGGGTTAATAAGTGTAAGGTTAGGGGTGTTTAGACTCGGGTACATGTTAGAGTGTTAGGTGCAGACGTAGGAAGTGTTTCCCCATAGGAAACAATGGGGCTGCGTTAGGAGCTGAACGCTGCTTTTTTGCAGGTGTTAGGTTTTTTTTCAGCTCAAACAGCCCCATTGTTTTCTATGGGGGAATCGTGCACGAGCACGTTTTTGAGGCTGGCCGCGTCCGTAAGCAACTCTGGTATCGAGAGTTGCATTTGCGGTAAAAATGCTCTACGCTCCTTTTTTGGAGCCTAACGCAGCATTTGTTTGAACTCTCGATACCAGAGTTAAATTTATGGTGCGGCCAGAAAAAAGCCCGCGGAGCGTTAACAGCCCTTCTACCGCCAAACTCCAAATCTAGGCCTTAGAATTTCCAGCCAACTGGAAATGTTATGAATCAACCTGGAAGAGGATGTGTGTCTTTTGACTCAATGCACTGTGAAGAGGATGGTTTGAGTGGCTAAAATATCTCTATGGATTACAGCTGGAGAATTGCAGAAGTTAGTTGCGTCTGGGGGTCAGAAAGTTTCCAAAACTGCAATCCTACATCCCCTACATCACCACAAGTTGTTTTTTAAGGGTTTCAAGAAAAAAACCTCTACTCTCATCCAAACACAAACTCAAGCATCTTCAGTTTGCCAGACACTACTGTAACTTCAAATGGGATCAGGTTCAGATGAAACCAAAAGCTATAGAGCATTTTGACAATAAACACTAGAGGGTGGTTGGGTGCACACAGAGAAGTAGCCATATGAAAAAGGACCTCATGCCCACGGTTCAATATGGTGGTGGCTCTTTAATGTTTTGGGGCTGACTGCCTCTGCCAAAAAGCTTAAAATGGGTCATGGTTGAATCTTCCAGCATGACAATGATACAAAACATACATCAAAATCAACACAATAATGACCACAAAGTCAAGATTCTACCCTGGCCATCCCAGTCCCCTGACTTGAAACCTGTGAGGTGAACTAAAGAGTAGATTTCACCAGCGTCAACCTTGAAAATTGAAAGGATCTGGAGAGATTCTGTATGGAGGAATTGTCTCAGATCCCTTGCCCTGTATTCTCCAACCTCATCAGGCATTATAGGAAAAGACTCAGAACTGTTATGTTGGCAAAGGAAGGTAGCACAAAGTATTGACTAAAAGGGAGCCAATAACTGTGGAAAACATTTAAAAAAAAAAATATTTTTTTGACAAACCTATGTTGTGTTTGCAATTGTTTGATATCCATGAAAGTAGAGTATTTTTGTGTATTTTTTGAACAAAAGATCAAAAGGTTAAACAATAAAGACAACTTTTCACAGCCTTCTTTGCTCATATTTACCAAGGGTGCAAATATTAGTGGATGGCACTGTATATATACATATTTGTATAGTGCCACTAAATTCTGTAGCGCCAGGTACAGAGATAGGGGTATACAATGAAAAGAATTTGTTATAAGATACAAAAACATAACAGACTATGCACATCTAGTATAAGAGGAAGAGGGTCATGATCTAGAGAGCTTACAGTCTACAGGCTGACAGTTCAGAGACATTTGATTTGGGGTAGCTTCTCACATGGATTGTAGATGCAGCTGCAGCATGTAAGCCAAGGCAGTTCATTAATTATTTTGGTTAGGATGAAAAACAGAGGAGAGATGGTAAGTCAGAATACAGAGTCTGAATAAGTGTGTTTTCAAGGAACATCTTAAAGGGACAGTCTACACCAGAATTTTTATTGTTTTAAAAGATAGATAATCCCTTTATTACCCATTCCCCAGTTTTGCATAACCAACACAGTTATATTAATACACTTTTAACCTCTGTGATTATCTTGTATCTAAGCCTCTGCAAACTGCCCCTTTATTTCAGTCCTTTTGACAGACTTGCAGTCTAGCCAATCAGTGCCTGCAACCAGATAACTTCACGTGCACGAGCACAGTGTTATCTATATGAAATACATGAACTAACACCCTCTAGTGGTGAAAAACTGTTAAAATGCATTCTAAAAAGAGGTGGGCTTCAAGGTCTAAGAAATTAGCATATGAACCTCCTAGGTTAAGCTTTCACCTAAGAATACCAAGAGAACAAAGCAAAATTGGTGATAAAAGTAAATTGGAAAATTGTTTAAAATTACATGCTCTATCTGAATCATGAAAGTTTATTTTGGCCTAGACTGTCCCTTTAAGCTTTACATGGTGTTGAGAATAGAGTCTCCAACTGTCACAGAAATGTCAGGTGTTGGATGTCTCGAACAGAGGGGAAAAAAGAAGCAGCTCCGTTTTGGACAGATTGAGCTGCAGGTAGTGTGAGGACATCCAAGAGGAAATTGCAGAGAGACAGTTGGTAATCTGGTTGAGTAAAGAGGGAGAGATATCAGGAGAGGAAAGATAGATGTTTGTATCATCAGCATATAAGTGGTACTGGTAGAAGGGGTGGAGGGGTCAAGCGAGGGCTTTTTTAGGATTGGTGTATGCTTGAATGTATCAGGAAATGTGCCTGCGATGAGAGAATGGTTAAAGAAAGATTTGTATTATAGACTTTTCTGGTACCTGATGGGTTTAATGGGAGTTAGGCAAGGTACATCTATTGCTTCACCTGGGCGGGCATTATAAGTATAGAGTGTAAAGTATTGAGTGACAACTGGAAGTGTATGGCTTAACCCTCTCGCTATATGTGAGGGCTGCAAGATATGTACATCTAGTATAAAGGGATTATCTCCTACGCTCATCATATGCACAGATTGCAAGTGACTCGATTATAATCTTGTAGCTGTTCACTTCTCCGTGCAAAGAAAAGGTTCCACAAAGAAAGATACGGCATCATGAAATGACTTCAAAACACTACAGAGAAAACAAATAAAAAAATGTGAAAAACACCACTGATAAAGCAGTCATTTACAACATATACAAAAATAATACTTAAAAAAAAAAAAAAAATGTAGGAAAGACAACCGTGTCAGTTTTGCAATAACAATACGACAGGATACTTTATGGGTAATAGAGACTTTATAGAATTTGCATGCTTGGCGCTAATGTAGGTGCAACAGTCAGCCCTTTGCTTGTGTTTGAAGGTCGCGCCAGGACAACTTTAGTTCTATCCAGCGACACTACTATTTTATAATAAAAAAGACATAGAAATATTTTACACTTACAAACACGTTAGCCGTGTTTCAAGCTGATTTTAGTTGAAATACTTTTTATTGTTATTATTACATCATAAACAACAGGTACAAAACATAATGTTCATCCAATACATTCCATAACAGATCCATTGACCTCTTGACCAAAGCTAATGTCCAGTATTTAACCTAACTTTAATTGTTTGGTACCTTGAGAGATCTTTACCTTGCATAGAAAAAATGAACTTAAAGATCATCTATGTTATTGTCCATCCGACCTGCATTGTAGCATAGTAAATTAGAATTTCAAAATCATGGAAGAGTGGGAAAAGGATTGGCAAATGGTAACATATCAAACTATTCATCGTTGTTTCTTTCTCCCTATTTGTCATGTTTACTCAGTACAAATTTTCCCCTCCCATTCTTCCACCCCTCCCCCCAATCAACTCAATAACAAAAAATAAACCAACATAAAATTAAACTACATTCAACTTGCCTGTCGCTTCATTTCTTTTGCAGCGGATCCTGGGAAGGGGCCCCCACCAATCTTTGAATTCAGTCTTAGTAGTGTACCTGGCCTTACCGTCTGATTTCTAAGTTAAGTCTCCCACTACCCCCTGATAACAGTCCTCCTCTCCCTTAGCCAGAATGAGCATCTTCCCTTCACAAGTCTCCCTAGTATCCTGCCAGAAGCCAATAGTACCAAATTTTAGAGAATTGATTGAAGTTATTTTTAATATGAGCTGCTGTTTCAGACATTTTATATGTAGCTTGGATCTTATCTGTCACTTCCATCCAAGAAGGAGCTCCTGACTTCCAATATCTCGCCACGCAGATTCTGGTGGCTGTACAAAGTGTACGTATAAACGTGTTGATGGGAGCACCAAAGGGTTCAATGCGTTCGTTCAGTAGTGCTTGTGGTGCTGTTAGGGAAATGGTTTCAGACAGTACTTCACTAAGTAAGTCAGATAGTCTGGACCATATTTGTTTAATCTGTGGACAATCCCACCACATATGAATATATGTCCCTGTTTCAGCACATCCCCTATAGCAAAGTTTACTACCCCTCTGAGTGTAGTGTGAGGTGATTGTGGGAGTCAAGTACCATCTAAAAGATGTTTTAATACAGTTTTCCCTGAAGTCGGCGCTGATTAATCCCTTACTAGACGTATATAGTATTGACTCCCATTCCTCCCTTGAGTATATTATGTTTAATTCTTTTTCCCATTTCTCCATCAGTGTAGTTTTAGAGGTGTTTTTGGCTTTTTGAATCTCTAAATATATGGCTGAAATCTGTTGTTTGTGTCTTTTAGAAGAATTGCAGAAACGTTCTAGTGTTGTTAACTGCTTCACTGAGCTGTGTGTCCTAAATTTAGCAATAGCCGAGGATACCTGCAAATATAGAAACCATTGAATTTTCTCGGGATTCACTTTATCCTGAATTTGTTGATATGTCGCTATTCTATTTTTATGTAAGAAATCCGCTACCCTGTACAGCCCTTTGTTTTCCCACTTCCCTATGTGCGTGTGAAAGTCTGGGTTTAGAAGAGTCTTTATCGGTCTCATGACTGAATCTGTTGGTATGAGATTTAAAGATCTGGACAGCGAAGTCCAGAGCTGCATCATCTCGATCGTAAGTTTAGAAGCTGACATTCCCTTAAAAGGTTGTTTCGAGTGGTCCCATAAGATATCATCTGAATTTTTATAGTCTGTCATGAGTGTCTCTACCCGCACCCACACCTGGTCCCCTGATTTCTTGCTAAAGAGGGTGGTCTGCGCCAACCGTGCCGCTTGATAATAATGTATTAGATTTGGTACTCCCACCCCTCCCAATTGTCTATGCTGTTGAAGAATATGGGATGGAATTCTAGCTTTTTTATTTCCTCTAAGAAAACCCACCCAGTCTGATTGCAATTTACTCAGGTCAATGAGTGGAATTTTAATTGGGAGGGCTCGGAAGAGGTATAAAAGTCTCGGGAGAATATTCATTTTGATCGCCGTTAATCGGCCGTACCAAGAGAAACTGCCTTTTTTCCATATATTTATATCTTTTCTAATCATTCTATATAGAGGAACATAATTTAATCTATATAAGTCAGCCATATTATTCGAGATTTTAATCCCTAAGTATTTGATCGATTCTGTGGTCCATAAAAATTCAAAGTTAGTTTCGATGAGTTTTTTAGTATGATTGGGAAGGGCTATGGGGAGGGCTTCACACTTTTCAAGGTTGACCTTGTATCCTGATATATCTGAGTAATCTTTCAATACTCTGTATAAATTTGGGAGGGAGATGAGTGGTTTAGTCAATGTAAGAAGGACATCATCAGCAAACAAAGATATCTTAAACTCCTGCCCTTTGAGTAAAACTCCATGTATGTCTGATGACTGGCGAATCATCGCTGCTAGTGGCTCTATGCAGATCGCAAATAAAAGTGGCGAAAGCGGGCAACCCTGGCGTGTGCCATTCAATATATCTATTAATTTTGATTGATAACCTGCCGCCCTAACACTAGCTGTGGGATGAGAGTATATGCTTTTAATAGCTTGAACAAATGGGCCATTGATACCTAACCTAGTAAGAACCTCCAGCATAAAGACCCAGTCTATTCTATCGAACGCCTTCTCCGCGTCCAGTGACAGGGCCAGAGAAGGCGTTCTCGTTTTGCTAAGGTATTCTATCAAGGAGATCACGCGCCTAGTGTTGTCCGGGGCCTCTCTATCTTGAATAAAGCCCACCTGGTCTGGGTGGATCAGTGTGGGTAGATGCAATTTTAGCCTATTCGCTAGAATTTTGGTGAAAATCTTGATGTCCTGGTTAATAAGGGAAATGGGTCGGTAGCTTTGACATAACTTTGGGTTTCTGCCAGGTTTAGGAATAACTACTATTTTGGCCTGAATGATTTCATGGGGGATCTCATTACCTTGTAAAATATCATTACAAAAAGAGACCACGTGTGGGGTTAAAACCGATTTATAAAGTTGGTAATATTCGCCTGGGAACCCATCAGGGCCTGCTGCTTTTCCCGGTTTAAGCTCTTTTATGGCGTTAAGGACTTCTCTAGTCGTTATTTCTGCATTTAATTCATCACTAGCTTCTTTATCTAGCGGTGTAAGTGTAATGTCATCTAGAAACCTAGACCTACGCTGCGTTATCTGGTCGTTATATACTACTTTTTTCCCATCATAGAGACAACCGTAGTATTGAGCAAAACTGTCCGCTATCTCTTGTGGATTAGAGGTGCACGAGCCGTCAGGTTTCTGTAAGTGAGGTATAGCGAAAGATTTTGTCCGCTCCTTAAGTTTATGGGCCAAATACCTATCCGGTTTATTTGAGTACAAAAAGTATTGTGCTCTTAATCTGTGTGCTGCCCTCACTGAAGTCTTATTCATAATTGCTGCTAGTTCAGCTCTTTTGGCCTGTAATTGTGTAAATACTTTAGGTGATAAATTCTGTTGGTGTACTCTAGTTAAGGTGTCTATTTGTTTTTGTAATGTATCTGTTTGGAGCCTAGACTTTTTGGTTAGAGCGGCTTTTTCTTTAATCAGTAGCCCTCTGATATAAGGTTTGTGTGCCGCCCAGATGGTGATAGGGTTGGAAGTGGTTCCTGCATTAATGCCCCAATATTCTGATAAAGCTTTTGATATAAATTTGCATGTCTTGGGGTTTTGGAGTACAAATGGATCAAAGTTCCAAGACCGTGTCGCACTAGTATGAAATGATTGCTTAATATCTATTTGGACTATGGAATGGTCCGACCAGGCACAGGCATGAATCTTGGAAAAGGCCAAGTCTGGAATCAATGTTTGGCTGACATATATGTAATCTAGTTTTGTATAGGATTTATGTGCAAATGAGTAGAATGTGTAGTCATTGGTCTTACCATATAGCGTGTCCCATGTGTCTAGAATATTGTGAGATAAGAAAATCTCTTTTATTTTCTTAATTGTAGAATTGTGTCTCAGTTGTTTTTGGGATAGTGGATTTTTGTCCTTATTTTGATAAGCATACATCGGCACATTAAAATCCCCCCCCAATATTATCCTGGAATGTGACCATCTAGTCAAGAAATGTGAGACTTGAGAAAAAAAGGCTGCTTGGGTTTCATTAGGTGCATATACATTACAAAAGGTTATTTGCTTTTCATGTATTCTCCCTTGAAGTATCAAGAACCTGCCCTCCGGGTCCCTTATTGTCTCTTCCACCACAAACCCCACCGACTGGTGAATTAATATTGACACACCTCTTTTCTTTTGATCTGTTATAGAGTGGAAATGTTGCGTGTACCCCTTGGCCCCCGTATTTAGGAATGACTTCTCTAGTAAAATGTGTCTCCTGAAGGAAAATGATGTTCGCTTTTAATCTATTGTATTGGCCTAGCGCCGTCCGTCTCTTAAGGTCTGTGTTAAGGCCCCTAACATTGTGTGATATCAGTCTGAGATTACAAGCCATTACTCACTGTTTTGGAGGTAGGGGGCCCACCCCGGATCCGCTGTCTCTGCTATCACTCTTGTTGCCCGAAGGCATTGTAGACATAACTTTCTCTTGTTGGGTGATTCATGGAAATAGGCAAGATGAGTCAACAGAACATAAACAAAAACAAGAACAAATAAGTTTACATTCAATAACAATCTGTTCAAAAACCTCATTAAAACAAGATAATTAAGAACTAAAATTATTTTCCTCCTATATAAGAAAAACAATAAAATGTAAAAAACAAGAATAGTCTCAACCCTGACCTCCTCCTTACACAGGTTGATCGTATTCTATTAACCTTCCGTACTATAACTGTAAAAATTAGAACATTAGATCTTTTCTCCTTCCCCCTTGAAGAGGGGGCAAGAGACTTGTCGGGTAAGAGTATAAGAAAAGGTGGTATTATAAAGGCCAAAAAAGAAACAAACCCCCCCCCCCCCACAGACACAAAAGGGGGTTATAGCTAGGTTTGACATTTTCTTAACCCTGTCAATTGTGCCACCCTGAAAACATACCCAATATTTTCAAAACCTTTTACTCAAAGGAGACCGTCTCATTCCAGCTCCCTCTAGTAGGAGACCAGTGATTATCAAAATTCCTTGCATATCGGTTCTCCCTCCAGAATTAGGATTGGATGTGGAGATGGTGTACTCCCCATCTCCCTCTTGTCTCAGAGAGATTGGATAGGACTTAATCTAAATAAATCAGTGGGGAAGAGAATGTCAAGACTTAGCTTTTCTTTTTGAGACTCTAGTCCATTTCTGTCTCTGTTGATGAATCTGGCTTGATGATGCTGGAGAGGAGTCGTCTGTTTGATTTAGTTGGGGTATCTCAGGCGTTTCCAATTGCAGTCTGCGACATATATCTGGTATTTCCGATACTTCTTTCAGGTTTAGTGATCTACCATTGTGTTGAATAAATAGGCAAAAGGGGAATCCCCATCGGTACCCAATCTGATGCTTTCTCAAGAGAGTGGTAAGAGGCCTCAAATAGCTTCTCCTCTGAAGTGTCCTGATACAAAGATCTTGGAAAAACTGGATTACCACACCTTGGAATTTAAAAGTAGGGTGCTTTCTAGCTGCTGATAGAATACCTTCCTTTTCTGGGAATCTGAGGAACTTAACAATAACATCTCTAGGCGGTGCATCCTCTTTTGGTCTGGCTCTTAATGCACGGTGTGCTCTCTCCATTTGAAATTTTTCCTCACCTACTTCTCCCGTGATGGCTTGAAATAATTGGTGTAGATAGACGGGAAGCTCTTCTGCCGAGACTGCCTCAGGTATCCCCTTCAGCCGCAGATTACATCTGCGGCTCCTGTTTTCAAGATCTTCCACTTTGTCATGCATCTCATTCATTTCCTGCTGTTGAGTGGAGAGCTTTTGTGTGAGGTTAGAGAGGTCTTCTGTAGTGGTGGTCTCATTTTCCTCTAGGGTAGCTACCCTATTACCCAAATCTGAGATATCTTGTTTTATGTCCGCCAGGCTATTGGTGACAGTATTTTGGAAAGCATCAAATTTCTCCCAAAGTTTATCGAAGTTTGCAGTGATGTCCTGCTTAGATACCAATGTCTTTAAATCATCTCTTGTAGCCGGAATTGTATCATCTTCCATGCACTGTGAACCTGTATCAGAATCATTTTCTTCGTCAAGCGTTGCAATGTTTGAATCTAAAGTTTTCTCCCCCTTAGCCGGTTTAAAAAACAGACTAGCTGCTGGTGGTTTAGGCCCTTGGGCCGGCTTATTCTGTTTCCTGACTGACATCGTGGTGGGAAGTGAATCTTAAGACCCAAAACTGAGGTTAGGTGTATGCTTTAGAGCAATTTTATACAGCTTATTGAGTAGCCAGACCAAAATCTAAACAGCAACCCAGTGTTGGTGGTATTTTAAATTCTCTTCAACAGTAAGCTATTACATCCGTATTGTAGCAGCCAGCATTTATTGATAGACTTATGAAAATCCTTACTCCATATTAGTCGCTAATATTAACCCCTTGGGATAAGAGGTGGCATATAGTCCATCCTTTTAAAGGCCCTTATTTTTCCCTTGCCACATTGTGGATTGCCTCGTAGTTGGCTTATAAATATCAGCTTCTGCAATTACTGTCTCTTTAAACAGCTATTTAGAGCTGTATGTAGCGAGTTGATTACTGCCCTGTGACCAAAACATGTTAAGTTTCTCAATGTCCTGTGGCTTGTCTGTCAATACTGCTTAGTGCTGCAAACCTCTTCTTTCTAGTCCACCCTGTACTTTAAGTCTTATTGCATATGACTCACTTTCTATATCTCCATTCTCAGTTTCGTTCCCCACCTCCTCACTCCTGTGAAAGTTAGAACTCCATTACCTCTCTTACCGCATCTAGCGTGGGAGCTGTTCTCTGATCATTCCGGGGCCTCATCCGGTTGCTGTTGTAAGACCGGTTGTCCGGTCTAATAATTACCCGGTTTGTCTGCTTCACTTAGGTTGCGGCAGCAGGAGGCTTTGGCTGCTTCAGGGCCCTTGCGTGGTTGATGAGTGCCGTGTGATATCGCTCATTTGTAAGTGCGCCACAAAAGCAAGATGGCGATCGGCATCTGCCTTCTCTAGCTATTTCCAGCCGTTATAGCAAACTGTTAGTGGCCAGCTGCAGTCTCTATCGATTCCGGGTGTGTGTAGCCTCTTGTCCACAGCAATCAGGCTATTCCTTGACTTTTCACTTTACCCACATATCTGTTTACAGTATAGTGCTGCACGGAGCTCCCAAACTAAGCAGCCATCTCCTTCCAGCTCCAGGCTCCGCCCTCTTCAAGCTGATTTTAAAAGACCCTGTAACAGCTTAGCAATTGGTTCTTGTTTTAGGCTGCGAGATTTAATGTATTGGGACCTAAAAGGGCCATTAAACTTTTAAAAGAATTAAACTTTCATGGTTCAGATAAAACATGTAATTTTAAGCTACTTTTAAATTCACTTGTATTAGCAAATTTACTTAGTTCCTTTTGTATCCTTTATTGAAAAGCTTATGCTGATATCCTCAGCAGCAGCAGTGCTATATTAGGAACTAGTCAAAAGAACTGAAATAAGGGGGCAGTCTGTAGATGCTTAGATACAAGATAATCACAGAGGTAAAAAGTATATTAAAGGGATGCTAAACACAATTTTTTTTCTTTCATGACTCGGATACAGCATGCAATTTTAAGCAACTTTTAACAAAGTTTCTTCTATCTCTTGCTATCTTTATTTGAAAAAGCAAGAATGAATGCTTAGTAGCCAGCACATTTTTGGTTCAGCATGGTGGATAGCGCTTAATGATTGGTGGCTACATTTAGCCACCAATCAGCAAGCGCTACCCAGGTGCTGAACTTAAAATGGGCTGCCGACTGTGTTGGTTATGCAAAACTGGGGAAAGGGTAGTAAAGGGATTATCTATCTTTTTAAACAATAAACATTTTTAAGTAGACTGTCCCTTTAAGTACAAAGGTATATGCAAAAAATAGTGTAATATTAAAATGTTCTTATACTTTAGAGAATTTTCTTTTTGCACTGTTATGTCTCTTTAACACAGATACAAATGTTAATGGCAGGAATGTCAACTAATTAATTGATAAAAATAGGTGAAGATCAATATATTTCTAACGTCATCTGCACAACGAGACATCTTGGTGACCTCACTAGTATTTTTGAATCTAGGCCAATGACTTAGTGCCAGAGGATCAAAAATTTAGCTATAAATTGTGAAAAATCTTTGAGGTATTTGTGATCGCTATATTATAATATATGCGTTTCTCATTCACACACAAGGTCCTACAGTAGATAAACAGTTCTCAAGATACAATTTGCCTTTATAAAATAGTTTGAAGGACCTTGCAGTACTGACGAGACTTCTTAGATAATCATGTTAGAGCAGAGAGATTTAGACAAATATTTCTCAGTGTAATAAAAAATAAATAGTTTTTGAAAATTCTAGATGAACAGGTCAGCTGAAGAGCGGAAGAGTTAGTTGACAATGATAGATGAGGAAATGGTTTAAAGGAATAGAAAGGTCAAAACTCAAATGTGCAGAAGTACTTTTTTTAAATATAATTCTATAAGTAAAACAGCTTATAGTAAAAGCTATTACTGTTTTTCAGTGGCATATGTACGTATGCTGTGAGGGCCGTGCACCCATTTTCAAACTCTATTGCAGAGAGGGCCCAATGATCAAAAGTTTGTCTCCAAAAATGTGAAAAAAAGACATTTAACCTCGAAAGGGTCAGTCTTGATGGTGTTATCAAAGAAAATGGGCTGTCCCTGCGAGCGGCAAGCAATGGAGGACAAAGAACATATATGTACATGTATGTTTGAACTTTAATATTACGCCTAATACAAATCAAAATATGCTGTTTTTACTGCGCTGTACCTTAAAATCACTGTTATTTTCATATGCATAGGTTTTCCTTTAAGAGTATTGTTTTGAGTATTTTGATAAAAGCTCGCTGCCACCTTTTTAATTTGCGTGAAAAAAACTGAGATCTGTAGGGCAGAAATGTTTTGACAATTAACATAGAAACATAGAAACATAGATATTGACGGCAGATAAGAGCCATAGGCCCAGCAAGTCTGCCCGACCTTACCTAACAGTATAAACTTATCTAGTTTGTAGGATAGCCTTATGCTTGTCCCATGCATTTTTAAAGTCCCCCACAGTGTTTGTTGCTACTACCTCTTGAGGAAGTTTATTCCATAAATCAATCACTCTTTCTGTAAAGAAGTGCTTCCTCAAATTACTCCTGAAGCTACTACCCTTTAGCTTGAGCTCATGACCCCTTGTTCTTGAATTTTCCATTTTATGTAAAATACCCACAGCCTCAGTTTTACTAAACCCTTTAATGTACTTGAATGTTGCTATCATATCACCTCTTTCCCTTCTCTCCTCTAAGCTATACATATTTAGGTCATTGAGCCTATCCTGGTAAGTTTTATTTTTTAGACCATGTACCATTTTTGTAGCCCTCCTTTGCACAGATTCAAGTTTGTTAATATCCTTCTGAAGATATGGCCTCCAGAATTGCACACAATACTCAAGATGAGGCCTAACTAATGATCTATAAAGTGGCATAAGAACCTTACTATTTCTGCTGCAAATACCTCTACCAATACATCCAAGCATTCTGCTAGCCTTCCTCGCTGCATTACTACATTGTTTACTAAGTTTTAAATCATCTGAAATAATAATTCCCAAGTCCTGTTCCTCATCTGTAACAGTCAGTAAAGTGTCATTGAGTCTGTAATTAACATTTGGATTTTTCTTCCCTAAATGCATTATTTTACACTTTGCTGTTTTAAACTTTAGATCCCAGTCGTTTGTCCAATCCTCCAATTGTTGTATATCACTTGTCATTTTGTCTACCCCCCCTAGAACATCCACTCTGTTACAAATTTTTGTATCATCTGCAAAGAGACATACTTTCCCCTGTAGCCCTTTGCTGATATCACAGATAAATATGTTAAACAAAACAGGCCCCAGAACTGACCCCTGAGGAACATCACTAGTAACAGCCTCCTCTGCTGAATGAACTCCATTTACTAAGACACTTTGTTTTCTGTCTTGGATTTGAGCAAAAGTTTCATACACTCCCATGGAACGTCCATCTTCAACCCATTTTCTGATAAAAAAATATGCTTTGTATGTTGTACTTAGGGTTGACAGCTGGCCTCCAATCTGTAGGTGATGGGGTGCAATGGTCCGTGGGGTCACACAATGCCCCCCATAAATCTCTACCATAGCCCTTATTCTTGATTCTACATGTATATTTTTCACATCTAGGCAGCCATTTTACACCTTGGCTGTCAGTAACATATAAATCAATAATTTTACATCTCTGGTTGCCAGTAACACAGGTAAACAGTAGAAACCCCCTTGGTGGGCCCTAATATTTTCCCTGTTTCATAGTTGTAATGCATTGAGGCATAGGAGGCAATACACTCATGGACTTAAAAAAAAAAAAATAAAAAAAAAAAAAATGGACATTAAGTGTCCATTATTTTTGTGAAGATTTTACTGGACAGTCTGTTAAAATACTGGACTGTCCGGTTGGATACTGGACACCTCACAACCCTATTTGTACTTATAAGTATGAATTTCTATGTGGTTTTTACACACCCAGTGTAGTTAAATTCCGATTTATGCTATGTATACTTAATACAACTTATTCCTGTGTAATTACACGCAAATTTTAGTTTTTTGTAAAAATATAATTGTTGGTGAAGAATTGTGTTACGATTTTTAATGCACAATTGTTTCCTATGTATTTTGTTGTGTGAATGGTTCAATTATTTGTTTTGTATGACTGTTAAATTACGATTTTTATTGTGCACTTATATAATGCATCTCCTTCCTATACGAAAATGCAGAATATGCCCCCATACCGAAACAGGGCAAAAAGAATTCCACAAGGGGAATAGAAGTACTGCTGAGCATTTTTAAAGAATCTTGCCAGCAGGGTCTTGTATGAAAAAAATAAACGGTTAGATTACTAGTTTTGAGTTAGAAGCTGTGCGGTGCTAACGAGCAGTTTATGCTCACCGCTCATTTACAGACAGCGCTGGTATTACGGGTTTTTATAAACCTGGCGTTAACCGCAAAAAAGTGATCGCAGAGCAAAATTTTGCTCCACATCTCACCTCAATACCAGCGCTGCTTACGTTAGCGTTGAGCTGGCTGAACGTGCTCGTGCACGATTTCCCCATAGGAATCAATGGGGGAGAGCCGGCTGAAAAAAACCTAACACCTGCAAAAAAGCAGCGTAAAGCTCCTAACGCAGACCCATTGATTCCTATGGGGAACATACATTTATGTCTACACCTAACACCCTAACATGAACCCCAAGTCTAAACACCTCTAATCTTACACTTATTAACCCCTAATCTGCCGCCCCCGACATGCCAACACCTACATTATATTATTAACCCCTAATCTGCCGCTCCGGACACCGCCGCCACCTACATTATACTTATTAACCCCTAATCTGCTGCCTCCAACATCGCTGACACCTACATAATATTTATTAACCCCTAATCTGCCGACCCAATGTCCCCGCCACCTACCTACATTTATTAACCCCTAATCTGCCGCCCCCAACGTTGCCGCCACTATATTAAAGTTATTAACCCTTAAATCTAAGTCTAACCCTAACACCGCTAATTTAACAATAATTTAAATAAATCTAAATAAAATTAATATCATTAACTAAATTATTCCTATTTAAAATTAAATACTTACATATCAAATAAACCCTAAGCTAGCTACAATATAACTAATAGTTACATTGTAGCTATCTTAGGGTTTATTTTTATTTTACAGGCAAGTTTGTATTTATTTTAACTAGGTACAATAGTTATTAAATAGTTATTAACTATTTAATAACTACCTATCTTAAATAAAGACAAAAGTACCTGTAAAATAAAACCTAACCTAAGTTACAATTACACCTAACACTACCACTATAATTAAATTAATTCCCTAAATTAAATAAAATTATATAAAGTACAAAAACAAACAAACACTAAATTACAGAAAATAATAAAAAAATTACAAGATTTTTAAACTATTCACATCTAATGTAATCCCCTAATAAAATAAAAAAGCCCCCCCCCCCCAAAATAAAAAAAAGCCCTACCCTACACTAAATTACAAATAACCCTTAAAAGGCCTTTTGCGGGGCATTGCCCCAAAGTAATCAGCTCTTTTACCTGTAAAAAAAATTACAGATCCCCCCCAACATTAAAACCCACCACCCACACAACCAACCCTACTCTAAAACCCACCCAAAACCCCCTTAAAAAAACCTAAAACTAACCCACTGAAGATCACTCTACCGGGAGACGTCTTCATCCAACCGGGCAGAAGTGGTCCTCCAGACGGGCAGAAGTCTTCATCCAAGCCGGGCAGAAGTATTCCTCCAGATGGGCAGAAGTCTTCATCTAGACGGCATCTTCTATCTTCATCCATCCGGCGCGGAGCGGGTCCATCTTCAAGACATCCGACACGGAGCATCCTCTTCATCCGGAGTCTTCTTACTAAATGACGGTACCTTTAAGTGACGTCATCCAAGATGGCGTCCCTTCAATTCCGATTGGCTGATAGAATTCTATTAGCCAATTGGAATTAAGGTAGGAAAAAAATCCTATTAGCTGATGCAATCCTCCAATAGGATTGAAGTTCAATCCTATTGGCTGATGCAATCAGCCAATAAGATTGAGCTGGCATTCTATTGGCTGTTCCAATCAACCAATAGAATGCGAGCACAATCCTATTGGCTGATTGCATCAGCCAATAGGATTTTGTATACCTTCATTCCAATTGGCTGATAGAATTCTATCAGCCAATCGGAGTTGAAGGGACGCCATCTTGGATGACATCACTTAAAGGTACCGTCATTTAGTAAGAAGACTGCGGATGAAGCGGATGCTCCGCGTCGGATGTCTTGAAGATGGACCCACTCCATGCCGGATGGATGAAGATAGAAGATGCCGTCTGGATGAAGACTTCTGCCCATCTGGAGGACCACTTCTGCCCAGCTTGGATGAAGACTTCTGCCCGTCTGGAGGACCACTTCTGCCCGGTTGGATGAAGACGTCTCCCGGTAGGGTGATCTTCAGGGGGTTAGTGTTAGGTTTTTTTAAGGGGGTTTTGAGTGGGTTTTAGAGTAGGGTTGGTTGTGTGGGTGGTGGTTTTTAATGTTGGGGGGGATCTGTATTTTTTTTTACAGGTAAAAGAGCTGATTACTTTGGGGTAATGCCCCGCAAAAGGCCCTTTTAAGGGCTACTTGTAATTTAGTGTAGGGTAGGGCTTTTTTATTTTGGGGGGGCTTTTTTATTTTGTTTGGGGGATTAGATTAGGTGTAATTAGTTTAAAAATCTTGTAATTTTTTTTATTATTTTCTGTAATTTAGTTTTTGTTTTTTTTGTACTTTAGATAATTTTATTTAATTTAGGGAATTAATATAATTATAGTGGTAGTGTTAGGTGTAATTGTAACTTAGGTTAGGTTTTATTTTACAGGTACTTATGTATTTATTTTAGCTAGGTAGTTATTAAATAGTTAATAACTATTTAATAACTATTGTACCTAGTTAAAATAAATACAAACTTGCCTGTAAAATAAAAATAAACCCTAAGCTAGCTACAATGTAACTATTAGTTATATTGTAGCTAGCTTAGGGTTTATTTTATAGGTAAGTATTTAGTTTTAAATAGGAATAATTTAGTTAATGATAGTTATTTTATTTATATTTATTTAAATTATATTTAAGTTAGGGGGGCTAGGGTTAGACTTAGATTTAGGGGTTAATAACTTTAATATAGTGGCGGCGACATTGGGGGCGTCAGATTAGGGGTTAATAAATGTAGGTAGGTGTCGACGATGTTACGGATGGCATATTAGAGGTTAATAAAATGTAACTAGTGTTTGTGAGGCGGGAGTGCGGCGGTTTAGGGCTTAATATATTTATTATAGTGGCGGCGATGTCCGGTTCGGCAGATTAGGGGTTAATTTTTTTTAAGTATTTGTGATGTGGGGGGCCTCGGTTTAGGGGTTAATAGGTAGTTTATGGGTGTTAGTGTACTTTTTAGCACTTTAGTTAAGAGTTTTATGCTACGGCGTTGTAGTGTAAAACTCTTAACTACTGACTTTAAAATGCGGTACCAGTCTTGACAGGAGAGGGTCTACCGCTCACTTTTTGTCAGACTCGTAATACCAGCGCTATGCAAGTCCCATTGATAAAATAGGATACGCAATTTACGTAAGTGAATTTGTGGTATTTCCGAGTCTGGCCAAAAAAGTGAGCGGTACACCTGTACCTGCAAGACTCGTAATACCAGCGGGCGTTAAAAAGCAGCGTTGGGACCAGCCAACGCTGCTTTTTAAGACTAACGCAAGACTCGTAATCTAGCCGAAAGTCTTTACTATGGCATACACGTTACTGCCAGCTCTCTGAGAAGGTGGAATGTTTGAATAATGATACCCAGGTCCTAGAAGCAAAAGTTGCTTATACCACTGCAAAACAGTAATCATTTTTACTAGAAGTATTTTTGCTAATGAAGCACAACAATAAACATTTCATTTTGGACCTTTCTATCCCTTTAACTTGTAGTAACGCAAGAGAGGGATGCACTTCTCATCATGGAAGTTTGATGAGCATTTGTGTAACATGCTGCTTAATGGGTTCAGTATGTACGAAACATTAAAATTTATTGTCAAAGCTCCATATGGCCAGAATGTAATCTAATTATGCCTATGAAGCTGCTCTTTATAGATAATGTTTATTTAGCATCAATGTGGTACTGATGCAAAAATGTAATCTACTACAAATTAGCCACAATTAAAAAAAAAATCACAATAGAATCAACTGTATAACATAAATAAAAAATGTGACATAAAATACTGTGCACAAATTAACCATTTAAAGACAACTGACAAAGACAACGGGCTGAAAAAGAGCTGTTAACTTTAGGACAATGACCTACAAAAGGCCCTTTTAAGGGCAATTGGCAATTTATTTATAGATTAGTTTTTTTTATTTTGGGGTGTTTTTTTTTTTTTTTAAATGGGGGTATTAGAATAGGAAAATTTTTTATTATTTTGGATAATTTTGTTTATTTTTTGTAATGGTAGTTTTTTGTTGTTGTAATTTTAGTGTTTATTAATTTTTTTGTAATTGTAGTTTTTTGTAATGCTAGGTTTTATTATTTTTAGTTATGTTAGGATTTTTTTTATTTTTTTTTATTTTTTTGAGTAATGTTAGTTTTTTTTTTTAGTTTAAGATTAGTTTTTTTCACAGGTAAGTTTTTATTTATTTTAAAGTAGTTAGTAAATGGTAATATTGTAACTAGCTTAGGTTTTATTTTTATTTCACAGGTACGTTTGTATTTATTTTAACTGTGGGGGGACGATGTTTTAGAGGTTAATAGGTTTATTTAGTGTTTGTGATGTGGGGGGATGGTGGTTTATGGATTAATAGTTTTATTTAGGGAGTCACGATGCAGGGGGAATGGCGTTTTAGGAGTTAATATCTTTATTTAGTGTTGGCGATGTGGGGGGGACGGTGGTTTAGAGGTTAATAGGTTTATTTAGTGTTTGTGATGTGGGGGGATGGTGGTTTATGGATTAATAGTTTTATTTAGGGAGTCACGATGCAGGGGGGATGGTGGTTTAGGGGTTAATATCTTTATTTAGTGTTGGCGATGTGGGGGGGAAGGCGGTTTAGGGGTTAATATCTTTATTTAGTGTTGGCGATGTGGGGGGAACAGCAGTTTAGGGGTTAATAGGTATATTTAGTGTTTGCGATGTGGGAAGGGCGGTGGTTTAGGTGTAAATACTTTAATTAGGTGTTTGCGATGTGGGGGGATGGTGGATCAGGAGTTAATACATTTTATTAGTGATTGTGATGTGGGGGGGAAGCGGTTTAGGGGTTAATAGCTTTATTTAGTGTTGGCGATATGGGGGGACGGCGGTTTAGATTAGAATGAATATGAATAAAGAATGGATCTGGAAATTCAGAAAATAATTAGTTTTCGGTATTTTTCAGTATTTTTGTTATGGTGCCAATTCGGAAATTTGGATTGATCCGAATCTATAAACCAGCCAAAATTTGTCCGAAAACTAAATTCGGCCGAAACGAATTGCACATGGCTATTTTCCTCTACTTGACTGCAAAGGGCTCCAGTACACTTATATATATGTATATATATGTGTACATATGTATTTATGTGTTTATATGTGTATATATAGGTCTGTAAATACATATGTACACATTTAAATATACATAAATACATATGTACACATATAAAGACATATATATATATATATATATATATATATATATATACACACACATATTTAGACATGTATATGTATTTATCTCTATGTTAAAGCCCCTTGCTTGCCTTTCTTTCTAACACCTGAGACCGCATATCTTTCATCCCTTATAACTTTATTATACAATATTTTTTTTAAGAATTTTTATTACATGATGTTATTATGTTTGAAACTGTACGTTGTAATGCATTTGTTATGTGTTTTGTTAGACTTTTTTGTTCCACAAAACAGTTAACCAGAGATCTGAGTATGAGGTAATAATTCTAGCGTTACTCTCGATTGCGCTCACAAGTTTGCATTTACTTAGAAATTGTAATTTGAGCGTTACACCTGATGCATGCAAAACCGCCTGATATGCCCCTTTCCGCTCATGCTCAACTGTTAACGTGCCACTCATAATCTGGCCCTTAAAAAGTCAGCTAAAAAATGTTAAACTCATCGGGCTAGATTACAAGTGGAGTGCTAAATTATTGCGGTCCCGCAAATGGGCAAATTTGCCTGTTTGCGCGAGCACAATAATTAACCAGCCATTACAAGTGACTGGTTATTGCTACCGCGGTCTCTTGGCAGAAATTAGCGCTCCGAAAATGAACCAGAGATTAGATCTCTGGTTCATTTTCTTAAAGTGCCCCAAATGCCCTCAAAATAGAGGGCATTGTAGTTTTTTAGTAAAAAAACAAATCTAGCATTTTTTATTTATAAAAAATACTGCACTAGGCAGTTTTTGTAAAGTGCCTTTACAATGCAGTCTATGGGAACTGTGTGTTCCCATAGAGCACAATGTAAAAATATATATGTATATGATTATATACATATATATTTATGTCTTAATATGTGTATATACACATATTAACATATAAATATATGTATATATTCATATACATATATATTTAAGATCTGCTGCCCATCGCTGCACTACATACCTCCTTCGCTGCACAAGGTTCTGACCCTACGGAAGCGCGTTCTTGTGAGGGCAGCGCACATTATCGTGCACTGGTATTACAAAGTGGAGCGCTAATATCGTTTGCATGCAAGCGATATTAAACGCTCCACTTGTAATCTGGCCCATAGTCACACTGTTGTAAACTATTCAACTCACTCATAAGATGAGACTAAAAACACTTAAAAAATAAAAAGTGCAATGAAATGTTTCTTAGCTAAAATTAAATGAGTTAATAGCTAAAGGTTAATAATTGGTAACATCAATTCTTTTTTGCTATTAGAATGAATTAATAAATGTTAATGCTTTGCACTGTGTGGTAATTACCATCTAAAGTATGTATTACACCTAAATACTAGCAGAGAGTTACTGAGCTTTATAGGCTAATGCAAATATAACAATGTTTAATAATATATAGAGAATGACAAATTAAATTTGATGCCTTTATTTGGCCGTTATTAGTTAGTTACTTCTGCCAACTAGTGTGTGTTACTGTTTAACAAAGCAGCTAATAAAGACAAATGTGATCATTTTGGAATTGTTCTCTGTAAATTTGATTTACACAATATTGGTAACAATTTTTTATATTGTTATAGGTGTAAAGAGTGTTTATCTGCCAAACATCTAACCATGAGTTTTTTGCTTTTTTTTGCCAACTTCAAAAAAAGGCAAAATATATTGAAGGGTAAATATCAATCACAAAAAAACACACACACATTTATATATATTTCATAATATACATGTACTTCATAATATGCTCATTTTAATACTGCTGTGGCGTCTATGGCAAATTAAATAAATGTCAAGTTTAAGTTTTCAAAATTGTAAAAAATAGTTTATTGCACATTCCCATTTCTATTTGTAGCCATATTTCTCATTTCTCAATATACTTATTCATTCCCTCATTTTGTCACGCATCGATTATTGCAATCTACTACTCAATGGCCTTCCAAAACACTGCCTCTCTTCCCTCCAATCTATTATAAATGCTTCTGCTAAACTCATCCACCTAAGTCGCCAAACTGCATCAGCTGCTCTGCTCTGCCAGTCTCTGCACTGGCTCCCCATACACTCCAGAATACAATCTAAAGTATTAACCCTAACTTACAAGACACTCAATAGTCTAACTCCCAACTATATTTCCTCTCTCATCGTGAAATATTCCCCATCCCGTCCTCTTCGATCAACCTCTGACCTACGTCTCTCCAATTCTGTTATCTCTACGTCCCACTCCCGTTTCCAAGACTTTCACATGTGGTGCTCCTGTCCTCTGGAACACTATACCCTGCTCCATAAGGCTGTCTCCTACCTTTTATAGCTTCTGACGCTCCTTGAAAACCCACCTAGTCAGAGAGGTGTACCCTCTCTCATCCTAACCAAACTAATACATGAACTGCCTGACTCACTGCTGCAACTACAACCGATGTTACAAGCTATCCCAACCTTATGTCTCTGCACCCTAAACCTGTAGACTGTGAGCTTTCCGGTGCAAGGCCCTCTTCCTCCTGTACTAGATTTATTTCGTTTTTGTTATGTTTTGTATTTTATCAAAAATCCTTGTCATTGTAAACCCATTTTACTGTACCCAGAGCTATGGAATTTGGCGGCGCTATACAAATAAATGATAATAATAATTAGGCAGTGTAGACTAATGCCTATTCTTGGATGTACACCTTGCTTGGCTTGCTCGCCAAATTATGAAACTTTTCAATACACTCTTTTGCCTTATACACTGTACATCTCGTACACTTGGAGACCAGTACAGCTAAGCAGAAACTGTAGCATCCAATGTATAGGTATTCAGTTATATTGTGGCTTGGCATTAGTGAGTGAATGTTAGGGGTGACAACATTTGGCTCTAGCTCTCTGAATAGTTGAGAGGCATATAATGGATATAATATATATATAATTAACCTGTGTTTACAGGCTCAAGCAGTTGCAGTTTAAAGGTGGTGCATAGATCTTTCAATTACTAACCTAACAAATGTGCTCTTTTGTGCTTCACCAAGCTCTTTGATTGATTCTGTCTAGTTCTGCTTAGTATACAAATAGATTCCAGCCTTCATGGTTAAAAAGGACCTATAAAAATAAAGGTCCTTTTTAAACTTGGAGGATGGACTGTATTTGTATGTTTTGCTGGTGAGACTTGGCAGCCTGTAATTCTGTGCCCCAGGTGTGCTGCTTTCCATTCTTTTGGGATTGCAAGTTCTGCTTAGTCCTGACCCTCAGACCATGCAAACAAAACCTGCTGCAAGCCAGGCTCTCTGAGAAACATGGGAATGATAGATAAGCATTAAATTAATAGATACAGCACAATGCAAGATAGGGAAAGGGGGAAACCTGATTTAAACAATTAGATATGACTACAGATAGTTTTTATCCTCAAACTATAATTTCTAATATCCTGTCTGAATGCCAGAAATGTAAATCCATTCCTGATAATGCCTGAGATAAAGGCTCTTCGGTAACTTATCCCAGTGTATACAGTAAAAATGTCAAAAAAGAAAACATATACAGTATTTTCATCTGTAGCTTTCACATAACATTTGAGCTATTCCACATTCCATGATCAATAAACAACTGATCATTTCAAACAATAGCCCACCCTTCAGTATTCCATTGTGAAACCTTCATATGACAGCTCAGGTGTGCCTTTTTTATTTTGCTTAAAGGGGCAGTATACACTAATGTTCATACAACTGCATGTAATAGCCACTACAATAAGGAAGAATATACACAGAAACTGATATAAAAATCCAGTATAAACCCTTTAAAAAACTTACTTAGAAGCTCCCAGTTTAACTTTGTTGATGAGGCTAGACTGGGACACCCAGTGAAAAGGGCTGGGAAACCTGAAAGAGCAAACACTTCCCCCCTTCCCTTCACATGAAAAAACAGATTACACAAACAGGAGCCAGCAGGAGTCTGTAAACGTGAGTATACATGTGGCAATTTGGGACTTGGTTAGGAGTCTGAAAATCAGTACAATGTTATTAAAAAAATAAGCAAAACTATACATTGTTACAAAAACATAAATAAACAACGTGTAGAGCGCCAAAAAGGTAAATACAAGATTTATAAGGGTTTACAAAGATAAAAAGATAAAAAGTCATAGGGTATTGGTTACCATCTATGGATATATCCAATAAAAATCACAAAAAGTAAAATGAAGAATACATTACACAGTGCTAAGCAATATTAAAAACAAGCAAATATTAAGCTGCACCTTAAACATATATGTAAAGAAAAACGTCTAAAAGGTAAAATTAAGATAAATCCTAATCTCTGTAATCCATTAGGCAGAAACAAAGTCAATGTCAATGGTATCCAAATAATATATGAGGTGATAAGTGGCTCCGGTGCATGTTCGTGGGGAATCCAGTGAATGTGGGTAACAAAAAATAGAAGACAAAAAGTGAAAATAAAAATAAAAATATCAAAAATATCAAATTGTAAAAATATATAAAAAGATAAAAATATAAAAATATAGAAATATATGTGATCCTGAAAACTGTGTTAAACCGTAAGGGTGGAATTCAAAATAGATCGATTGGTGATGAAATAATAAAAAATCGTGAAAAGTGAAAAAATGTATGAAAAATATAAAAAGCAATCAAAAAGAAGTTGGTGATTATTTAGCAGAGATCTTTCCTTTGATGTATTAGATCTTCTATTGCTCTTCTAATACCTGTGAAAATGATATAACATAGTGCAATATTGCTAGTAAACAAATATAACAAATCAAAATAAGCCTTATTTTGATTTGTTTTGTTTTATTTTGATTTGTTATTTTTGATATTTGTTTACTAGTAATATTGCACTATGTTATATCATTTTCACAGGTATTAGAAGAGCAATAGAATATCTAATACATCAAAGGAAAGATCTCTGCTAAATAATCACCAACTTCTTTTTGATTGCTTTTTATATTTTTCATACATTTTTTCATTTTTCACAATTTTTTATTATTTCATCACCAATCGATCTATTTTGAATTCCACCCTTACGGTTTAACACAGTTTTCAGGATCACATATATTTCTATATTTTTATATTTTTATCTTTTTATCTTTTTATATATTTTTACAATTTGATATTTTTATTTTTATTTTCACTTTTTGTCTTCTATTTTTGTTACCCACATTCACTGGATTCCCCACGAACACGCACCTTATCACCTCATATATTCTTTGGATACCATTGACATTTTTGTTTCTGCTTAATGGATTACAGAGATTAGGATTTATCTTAATTTTACCTTTTAGACGTTTTTCTTTATATATATGTTTAAGGTGCAGCTTAATATTTGCTTGTTTTTAATATTGCTTAGCACTGTGTAATGTATTCTTCATTTTACTTTTTGTGATTTTTATTGGATATATCCATAGATGGTAACCAATACCCTATGACTTTTTATCTTTTTATCTTTGTAAACCCTTATAAATCTTGCACTTACCTTTTTGGCGCTCTACACGTTGTTTATTTATATTATTCCTTAACAGGTGAGCTAGAGCACCTTTGTGCAGAGCGACTTAAGGGACCGCCCCAAGCGCTTGGTCTGTCCTTCCACCATTGTTACAAAAACACTCCCAGATGGGCTATATAAATGGATCATTTACAAAACATTTATGCAAAGAAAAATCTAGTGTACAATGTCCCTTTAATTTCTAAGCCCTTACAATCCATTTTTACAGGAAAGTTGTTTAAATACACAAAAACATTAATAAGCAGGTAAAGGGCATTGCAAGAGGGATTTTGACGGGGTTTTAACAGATCTTTACAGAAGTCAATCAATAGTATGCCGTCTAAGCAAGTGTAAAGCAACCAATTCATTTACCTACTTTAGTGCAGAGGATGACAATGTGTTGAAGGTGTCATGGTCTCCTCTTCTCTTAGCCACCCAGACCACTTACATAGACCAGAGGCCCCTCATTTAAATATGGCAAGTCTCATGTAAGATGCAGGTGATTATCATACAACTGCAATAACCTGCCGTAGCACTAAAAAAATGCAAGGGGCTATAACAGCCATCTTTCAAATGAGGGGTCACTTTTCCCCCTAGGATACAGCTAATGACTGTGCATCTGCCCTTTGAAAACTAGGTAATTTCTAGAGGTGGAAATGGGGATTTTTATAGGGCCCTATCTTTCCTTCTGATTTAATGAGGGGTATGAGACCTTTTGTATGAAAGAAGGTATTACCCTTTTTAAATAAGTAGTCATTTCCCCTCTTTTTTACAGGTATTAATGATGATGACCCACCCCAAGTTCACACCTGTGCAGCATTTGAAGAAGCAGGAGGGAGCTCAAAAACACAGATGGGTATGAAATCCCAGTTTAATAAAGAATGACTTTCCGTTTCCAAAGCTGGTTCTTATAACCCTGTAATTACCATACAAATAACAACCACCTAACTAATGTATTTACTAAATGGGGATCAGTGACTACAAAGAAAGCACACACACAATACCACTCAAGTGAAAGAGGAAATTACCCATTTTAAAATTAGGGATTTAAAGGGACAGTCAAGTCCAAAACAACCTTTCATGTTTCAAATAGGGCATATAATTTTAAACAACTTTCCAATTTACTTTTAGCACCAATTTTGCTTTGTTCTCTTGGTATTCTTAGTTGAAAGCTAAATCTAGGAGGTTCATATGCTAATTTATTAGACCTTGAAGGCCGCCTCTAATCTGAATGCATTTTGATAGTTTTCACCACTAGAGGGCATTAGTTCACGTGTTTCATATAGATAACATTGAGCTCATGCACGTGAATTTACCATGGAGACAGCTCTGATTGGCTAAAATGCAAGTCTGTCAAAAGAACTGAAATAAGGGGGCAGTCTGCTGAGACTTAGATACAAGGTAATTACAGAGGTAAAACTGGGGAATTGGTAATTAAGGGATTATGTATCTTTTAAAACAACAAACATTCTGGTGTTGACTGTCCCTTTAATGCTATTTTGGTAGCAGGTGATGGCCTTCAAAATTGCAATCACCTGCCTTTTGCAGGGCACTATAATGGAGCAAGTATCACCGGCTTTGAAAGACTAGAGACTCCTTTTTCAATGGAAGGGTCACGTGGGCATAGACTATCATCTGATCGCCATGGTAGACCATAAGAATATAGAACAACATCAGGGTGGTTGAAAAACCTCTTGTTGTCCCCACAATACACAGAACAACTGGAAACTCCTTATTTGACATTTGCATTTGTGCTCTTTAAAATGAATGGTCTTGTGTTTGCCCAGCTGCCAGATGACAATAACAATGACAAATACCTCACAGTGTTGGTTATATTTTGGGATTTCTGACAATTTTAAGAGGCCTTTTATTACACCCTCATCAAAGTTTTATGTCTTTAAAAGAGTGAGGTTCCACCAATCAAATTAGGTGCTTCATTTACTTAAAGCTATCAAGTGATCGCCATAGTAATGCTGATCAGTGATCACCTGACAGCAGCCACTAGCTTCATTTTGTTGTGTTGTTGGGCTTATAGATCCATTTTTCTCTGAACTAATAAAAAAAAGTGCAAGAATCAAAATAAATGAGAGAACTGGGTAAGGGTAAAAAATAGATGATATTTTGTAAAATTCCATTTGAAATATTTGTGAAATCCCAACTTCCTTGCTGCTGTTTACCATGTATGCCATAGAAAATGACACAACATTTTTTGGGGGTGGTTTCTTCCCATTACAAACTTAAGGTTTTTTCTAAAATTCTTCACAGAAAAAACAAACAAAACAAAAGGAAACTTTCATGATTCAGATAGAGCATGCATTTTTAAGATTTTGTTGAAAAGCATACCTAGGTAGATTCAGGAGCAACTACTTGAAGGTAATTGGTGGCTACATACATATATGGCTATTGTCACTGTGTTCTACTAGGATCAAGTAGTACATTGCTGCTCCTGAGCTGACTGTAACTATGTGTTACCTAGCTCACTCAGCTGTGCTTTGTTCTTATCCACCAATGAATAACGAATTCATAGGGATCTGTTTAGTAAAACCATGTACTTCCTGTTTCTGTACAGATTTAAAGGGACATGAAGCCCAAATTTTTTCTTTGATGATTTAGAAAGAGCATGTGATTTTAAACAACTTTCTAATGTTCTTCTATTATCTAATTAGCTTCATTCTCTTGATATTCTTTGCTGAAAAGCATATCTAGATATGCTCAGTAGCTGCTGATTGGTAGATGCACATAGATGCCTCGTGTGATTGGCTCACACATGTGCATTGCTATTTATTCAACAAAGGATATCTAAGGAATGAAGCAAATGCGATAATAGAAATCAAATGGAATGTTATTTAAAATTCTATTCTCTACCGGAATCATGAAAGAAAATGTTTTGGTTTAGTGTCCCATTAAATAGCTTTAACTTAACTCTTTTTATTCAAAATATTGTTCTGAGCTTTTTCTACACGACCACTAAATACTTCAAAATTAAAATGTAATGATTTAGATAGAGCATGCAGTTTTAAGACAATTTTACATTAATTATCAAATGTACTTTGTTCACTTAGTGTCCTTTCTTGAAAAGCATGTGTGTAGATATCCTCACTGGAAACAGTGCACTACTGGGAGCTAGCTGGTGATTGGCGGCTAAAACATTTGCCTTTTTTCATTGGCTCACCAGATGTGTTTAGCTAGGTCACAGTAGTACATTGTTCTCTGAAAATGACTTTAACTATGTGTTTAACCACTGTAAATTATGTATGCACAAGTTTTAATGTCTAAAAGTATGCCTTGAGCAATATTTTAACTTATTATTAAGCAAAAAATTATTGTGTGTATTATCTTGGGAACTAAGCATGCCCCTAAACTTTAATATTGAAGATTATAAAAGGACAAAAATATATATTTTTAAGTGAATTTGAAAAGACTAAAAATTGTGTGAAAAACTGATGGATCAGAATACTGGTGTGGATATTTCTCTGTGTAAAGTTCATGGTTTTACTCACACAACAATTGCATTAATAAGGTCCAATAAGTGGCTAATTGTGACATTTTCTTAAAGGGGCATAAAACCCACAAATTTTTCTTTCATCATTCAGATAGATCATACAATTGTAATCAATTTTCCAATTTACTTCTATTATCAAATTGACTTTGTTTTCTTGTTAACAACGCAACCGCCTCTGGGAACCTAACCATGGGTGTCAGCCCGCACGTCTTGTAATTCTCTGTCTGTGAAATTATCTATCTATCTATCTATCTATCTATCTATCTATCTATCAAATCTGTCTATTTATATATCTACAGTATCTATTGAATCTATCTATCATCTATCTATCTATCTATCTATCTATCTATCTATCTATCTATGTATCTATCAAATGTATCTATCTATCTATTGCATCTATTTATCTATCTAATCTATCTATCAAATCTATCTATCTATATCTATCTGTATCTATCTATCTATCTATCTATGTATCTATCAAATGTATCTATCTATTGCATCTATTTATCTATCTAATCTATCTATCAAATCTATCTATCTATCTATCTCTATCTATATCTATCTATATCTATCTATCGATCTACCTATCTCGTGGCATGACTGTTATCTGACAGCCACTTGTGTGTCGGACTATTATCCGTCAGCGAAATGTCCGTCTGCCAAATGTCCGTCAGCCAAATATCTGGCAGCTAACAGTTCGGCCACAGTCTGCAGTACTCTATGGCAGCAGTTTTGCAAGAATGTTATACATTAGCAACAGCGCTAGATGGAAGCCCTATTTCTGTCATATAGTGCTCTAGACATGTGCACGCTACCTAACAAGATATATATTCAACAAAGAATAACAAGAGAACAAAGCAAATTTAATAAAAGAAGTAAATTGGAAACTTTTTTAAAAATGTTTTATCTATCAGAATTTATGGAATAAAAATGTGAGGGTTTTAATGGCTTTGAAAACTGCAAAAGGCCATCAGTGATGAACAGGGATGGAGATCTAAAATACTTTTAAAGGGAAGCAGAGAGGCAATAGTAGGAGATTTTGCCCAAAGAGCTTACATTCTAGGTGGTATAATAAGAGACGGCCCATAAAGCTTACTGTTTAGAGGTAGCTTGGAACCTTTCTTTAATTGAGCTAGTTCTCTTGGCTTTCAGCATTTAGTATTGTGTTTGGGGAAGTATTTTGTTTTATTAAATATATATTGCAGCAATCGATAGGTGTTTGTGTGTGCGTGTGCGCGTGAGTGTGTATGTGTGTGTATGTATGTGTGTGTGCGTGCGCATAAGTGTGTATGTGTGTGTGCCTGTGCGTGAGTGTGTGCATGTGCGTGAGTGTGTATGTGTGCGTGCGCGTGAGTATGTATGCGTGTGTGTGTATGTGTATGTGCGTACGCATTAGTGTGTATGTGTGTGTTTGTATGTGTGGGTGCGTGTGCGTGAGTGTGTATGTGTGTTTGTGTGTGTGTGCGTGTGCGTGAGTGTGTGTATGTGTTTGTGTGTGCGTGTGCGTGATTGTGTATGTGTACATGTGTATGTGAGTGTGTATATGTGTGTGTGCGTGCGCATGAGTGTGTATATGTGTGTGTGTATGTGTGTGCGCGTGAGTGTGTATGTGTGTTTGTGTGTGTGTGCGTGCGTGTGAGTGTGTATGTGTGTGTGCGTGCGTGTGAGTATGTATGTGTGTGCGTGCACATGAGTGTGTATGTGTACATGTGTTTGTGTGTATGCATGCGCGTAAGTGTGTATGTGTGTGTGCGTGCGCGTGATTGTGTATGTGTACATGTGTATGTGTGTATATGTGTGTGCGTGTGAGTGTGTGTGCGTGCACGTGAGTGTGTGTGCGCATGAGTGTGTATGTGTACATGTATATGTGAGTGGGGGGGTAGGGGGGCAGCAGAATTTTGAGTGCCTAGGGCAGCACAAAATCTAAATATGCTACTGGTGTGTTTATACCCACAAATGATTGGCAATGCAGAGAGAGAGAGAGAGAAAATATACAGATTATAGAAAATC
This sequence comes from Bombina bombina, assembly GCF_027579735.1. Classification (NCBI taxonomy): domain Eukaryota; kingdom Metazoa; phylum Chordata; class Amphibia; order Anura; family Bombinatoridae; genus Bombina; species Bombina bombina. Next base: position 348,556,688 of record NC_069499.1, read on the forward strand.
ATATTTTAAAATATATATATATATATATATATACACACAAACACACATTGGAGCACTTTTGCAGTCAAACACTTTGCCAAATACCATATTCTTTTTTAATTCTTTTAAAACCTTTTTTAATCAATATTAAAATGATATTCCTATTAAAAAGTGTATGTGTATATATATATATATATATATATATATCAAGAATAAAGAGTTGCAGGCATCAAAAGAATAATCGTATTAAAAATCCAAACTTTATTGGTCCATTAAAATCGTGAGTAGCAGAGTCTCCAGATTAAAAGTAGGAACACAGCCTTACATGTTTCAGCCCATCTGGCCGCAATCATAGACATATATATATATATATATGATTTTTTTTTATCCCCTACACTTTACTTCAGGTCTCAAGTCACGCTAAATATTCAAGCACAGTTTCGGCTTTTGCTCGAGCGCAAACTATAACTTGTAATATGAGCGATATTTAGTGCAGTTGCAATATCCATTAAAAGTTTAGGTTGTGCTAGAGTGATGTCGGTCTCGCTAACACCTTCTTTGATAAATAGGATTTACCATGGACTTAGAATATCAAGTTGTGCGCTTGTATCTAGTTGTTAGCAAAGTCCAGCGATGCTGCTTATCGTTACCTGCGCTAACATTAATTGCCAACCTACAGTGAACTGGTACCCACTGGTGTAACAGAATAATTTGGGTTTAAATAGAAAAATGATGAGAAAAAATATAATAGTATTAATAGATAATAACAATAACAAAAAGACAAAAATAAATACCTACAAAGCTTCAAGATGGAAGTGAAAAAGAAGTACTGCTTAAGAGAACGGCAGTATACCTAAAAAATAAATAAATACATAAATTGCATTTGTTGGTTGTGGGGAGAGGGAACAAGCTGGGCTTGGGAGCAGACAAGAGCACGACAGAAGCTGGATGTCCTTGGAATTCACTGGGTCTCGGTTATGTTGACATTACCCGTCTACCAAAGACAGCTATAGATTCTTAAAATGCAAATATTTATAGGGGGGCGGGGTGAGGTGAAGGCAAAGGAGAAGGGAAATGAATACAGAGTGGCTCATGAGTTGTTTTTCAAAAGGGCATATCCTTACTTAGATACAACAGATAGGATGGAAGGGATTTTACTGAGAGAAAACGCCACTTTCAGGCTTTAATGAGAATGAAAGTAGCAGGGACACCTCTCATTAAAAGATATGACTAGTGTTATTCTCTTAATAGGTAGAATTTATAACGAGAATAAAAAGAAAACATATTAACACTTATACCTTTAGGTCAATTGCCTCATCTATATTAAGTTGAACAAAAACCTTCAATCCATACACAATAAACTATTTCATTTCTTGCAGTTCAGTTCTATTTAACATGCTACATAAACCCTGCAATACCGCATCATTAACCTATCCATAGAGTTACTTCACATTATTCTTTATTTCTTTATTTTGTTAGCAATATTAACCTATCTAGAATCATTTCTATACAGTCTAGAGATTCAGCGCAGTGGCTTTTGGCAAAATTCTTACTTGATACAATGTGGTTTTTGCTCCTAGTGCATAAGCAGTGCTAATTGTAACACTGTTAGGGTGACCTTATCAAATACCAATCTAGCAATATTAGCAATGTCGTTTACTAAGGTGAATTGATAGAATGGCAGTATAATCCCTTAAGGGTTAACATTTTACACTTTTGTGTCCACTTAAAGGGACAGTATACACTCATTTTCATATAACTGCATGTAATAGACACTACTATAAAGAATTAGATGCATAGATACTGATATAAAAATCCAGTATAAAATGGTTTAAAAACGTACTTAGAAGCTTTCAGTTTAGCTCTGTTGAAAAGGTAGTTGGAAAGCCCACTGCAAGTGGGAAATAAGACACTCCCCCCTCCCCCTTCTTTTGCATATGAAAAGACCCTTTTACACAAACAGGAGCAAGCTAGAGAAGGTAGCTGACGGTATTCAAATAAAACTTTGGGGCTTGGTTAGGACATACATTTTTTTAAAAAAAACTTTATGGGCTTTATAAATAGATCATCTACAAAACATTTATGCAAAGAAAAAATGAGTGTATAATGGCCCTTTAATTTGAATTAAAGAAAAAAATACAATTAAAGGGCCATAATACCCAATTGTTTAAACACTTGAAAGTGATGCAGCATAGCTGTAAAAAGCTGACTAGAAAATATCACCTGAACATCTCTATGTAAAAAAGAAAGATATTTTACCTCAAAAAATCCTCAGTAGCCACCTCCCATTGTAAAGGATTTCTAAGCAGCATATTAGTGTGTCTGTCCCGGGACAACTGAAGGGATGAGCATCGTGAACTCTCATATTATTTCACCAATCAGGTAAAGGAAGCTTACTATGAAATCTCATGAGAGTTAAGTCAAATCTCATTAGATCACAGTAAGAGGTCATGACCTCAGCACTGCTGATGCTGATTGGCTGCTGTTCATTTCTTCATTTTTTAATTTTTTTTACATGCAGCTGGGAGCAGCTGAGTATAACTTTTTACACAGAACTAACTCTACTGAGCTGAGGAGATTGTGAGGTAAAATATCTTCCTTTTTTACATAGAGATGCTCAGGTGATATTTTCCTGTCAGTTTTTACAGTTATACTGCATCAGTTTCAAGTGATTTAGCATATGAGTATTATGTCCCTTTAATTATCCCATTAACCCCTTAACGACCAAGGACGTACGCCACACGTCTTTAAAAAAAATACACTTAATGACCGAGGACGTGTGGCGTACGTCCTTGGTCTGGAAAGCAGCTGGAAGCGATCCTGCTCGCTTCCAGCTGCTTTCCGGTTATTGCAGTGATGCCTCGATATGGAGGCATCCTGCAATAACCCCCCTTGGCCATCCGATGCAGAGAGAGCCACTCTGTGGCCCTCTCTGCACCGGACATCGATGGCCGGTATCGTTGGTGGGTGGGAGCTTACGTCGGAGGCGGGTGGGCGGCCATCGATGCTCTGTATGGAGTGCAAAACTGCTGCCATACGGGAGCGCGCGCGTGGACGGGGGTTGGTGGGCGGGCGCGTGCACGGGGCGGGAGCGGGTGGGAACCGCTACACTACAGAAAAACATAAAGTAAAAAAAAAAAAAGAAAGATTAAACTTTAATAATATAATCTAAGGGATCTGGAAGGGGTGGGGGGTTGGTCTTGGTGGGGGGGAAAGCTACACTACAGAAAAGGGCTTTTTTTTTTAATAAAAAGGCACATTTTTTGCAAAACTGGGTACTGGCAGACAGCTGCCAGTACCCAAGATGGCGCCCATTAAGGCAGAGGGGAAGGGTTAGAGAGTTGTTAGGTGGGTGATCAGTGAGGTTGGTGTCTAAGGGGGGATCATACACATCAGCATATGTAAATATGCTTTTTTTTTTTTTAAAAAAAAGGGCCAAATACCTTTTATTTTAGTACTGGCAGAGTTTCTGCCAGTACTTAAGATGGCGGGGACAATTGTGGGGTGGGGGAGGGAAGAGAACTGTTTGGGAGGGATCATTGGGTCTGATGTTTCAGGTGGGAGGCTGAGCTCTACACTAAAGATAAAATTAACCCTGCAAGCTCCCTACAAGCTACATAATTAACCCCTTCGCTGCTAGCCATAATACACGTGTGATGCGCAGCGGCATTTAGAGGCCTTCTAATTACCAAAAAGCAATGCCAAAGCCATATATGTCTGCTATTTCTGAACAAAGGGGATCCCAGAGAAGCATTTACAACCATTTGTGCCATAATTGCACAAGCTGTTTGTAAATAATTTCAGTGAGAAACCTAAAATTGAGAAAAATGTAACTTTTTTTTTTAATTTGATCGCATTTGGCGGTGAAATGGTGGCATAAAATATACCAAAATTGGCCTAGATAAATACTTGGGGTTGTCTACTACACTACACTAAAGCTAAAACTATCCCAAAAAGCTCCCTACATGCTCCCTAATTAACCCCTTCACTGCTGGGCATAATACACGTGTGGTGCGCAGTGGCATTTAGCGGCCTTCTAATTACCAAAAAGCAACGCCAAAGTCATATATGTCTGCTATTTCTGAACAAAGGGGATCCCAGATAAGAATTTACAACAATTTATGCCATAATTGCACAAGCTGTTTGTAAATAATTTAAGTTAGAAACCAAAAGTTTGTGAAAAAATTTGTGAAAAGTGAACGATTTTTTGTATTTGATTGCATTTGGCGGTGAAATGGTGGCATGAAATATACCAAAATGGGCCTAGATCAATACTTTGGGTTGTCTACTAAAAAAAATATATATATTCATGTCAATGGATATTCAGAGATTCCTGAAAGATATCAGTGTTCTAATGTAACTAGCGCTAATTTTGAAAAGAAATGGTTTGGAAATAGCAAAGAGCTACTTGTATTTATGGCCCTATAGTTTACAAAAAAGCAAAGAACATGTAAACATTGGGTATTTCTAAATTCAGGACAAAATTTAGAAACTATTTAGCATGGGTGTTTTTTTGTGGTTGTAGATGTGTAACAGATTTTGGGGGTCAAAGTTAGAAAAAGTGTGTTTTTTCCATTTTTTCCTCATATTTTATAATTTTTTTTATAGTAAATTATAAGATACGATGAAAATAATGGTATCTTTAGAAAGTCCATTTAATGGCGAGAAAAACGGTATATAATATGTGTGGGTACAGTAAATGAGTAAGAGGAAAATTACAGCTAAACACAAACACCTCAAAAATGTAAAAATAGCCTTGGTCCCAAACGGACAGAAAATGGAAAAGTGCTGTGGTCATTAAGGGGTTAATGAAGAAAGCTGTGGCTGGCAGAAACTGTGTTTTGGCTGACTTTGCTGAGTTTACTTTAAGGTTTAAAAAATAATAGGCCATATCATGAGTGGATCACTAATACGTGAGTGGGGTTTATTATCGCGGGAGTTGGCGCTCATTGTGTTTACTGCTCATTTTACTTGTTGAAAGTAAACACAATCGCTTGAGTGCAGTCTCAAAAAACAAAAAAAATACTTTACAAAGTGTAGTTACACTCATAATAATACCATCTAATAAAAATTATAAATAAAACAAAAAAATGGAAACACAAAAGTAATAAGGGCTCAAAGATATGAGGTCTCAGGTGTTAGAAATATATATATATATATATATATATATATATATATATATATATATATATATATATATATATATATATATATATATATGTCTATATATGTGTACATATGTATTTAAATGTGCATATATGTATTCACAGACATATACACACATATAAACACACAAATACAAATGTACACATATATAGAAGTGCATTGGAGCCCTTTGCAAAGTATATTAAAACGTGCAAAAACATATTTATGCAAAATTCATATTTTAACTATGTATTTGCTGTAAATACTGTATATCCCATTCCAATGTTCTGCATATAGGGAAATATAAATATATATATATATATATATATAAATATAAATATAGGCATAGATATATATTCTACCAAAAAGACATCATATATATGTAGAAATGTTTATTTATGAATAAATAGAACATATTCTTCTATGTGAAGAACTTGGAATGTGAAATATTCATATTTTCATGACGGGTTCACGCACATGAGAATATGCAATCGGGTTTGTGCGTGAGTTGGGGTTTTCCCCCCGCTTTTTTGCTCTATTGACTTCTATGGGGGTTATAGCGCAAGCGATATTCTAAATTCGGCTTTTTGCGCTCTTTGGGTTAGCACAAAAGTGAAAACAGTTTACTTTCAAATCATAATACTAGCGCAACCCGACGATCGCAAGAAGTTTACTTCTTGCACAGTTAAAGGGACAGTGAACCCAAATTTTTTCTTTCATGATTCAGATAGAGCATGCAATTTTAAACAACTTTCTGATTTACTCCTAGTATCAATTTTTCTTCATTCTCTTTCTATCTTTTTTGAAAAGGCAGAAAATGAAAGCTTTGAAGCAGGCCTATTTTTTTTTCCGTACCCTGGATAGGGCTTGCTGATTGGTGCCTGCATTTATCCATCCAGTCAGCAAGCACAACCCAGGTTCTCAACCTAAAATGGACTGGCTCCAAAGCTTTTATTCCTGCTTTTTAAAAAAAAGACAGGAAGAGAACGAAGAAGAATTGATAATAGAAGTAAATTAGAAAGCTGCTTAAAATTGCATGCTCTATCCGAACCATGAAAGAAAAAAAATTGGGTTTAGTATCCCTTTAACGCTTGAGCAGTAGCATAAAATAATTCTCCACTCGTAATCTAGCCCAATGTGTAAAAAAACAGTTAGTCCAACATTAACAGTTTTATGTTCCCCTCTCTCCACTCCATCTCTGTCCTATTGTTTCTTTTTGTTTGTAGGTTTCTGGACTCTGAACCAGGTTTCAACTTGAAGGTGACCAGCATTGTAATTCTGGTAGTTCTGTTGGACTTCACTGTGTGTCCTCAATGGGATATTTGGGTAGTATAGGGTCTTTGCTTGCTCCCTACAGTTTTGGTTAGGAAACTTAATGGCTGTAGTCAGCTTGAAGACTATCTGACTCTGTGCAGCAATCTTGAGTGATCTTTGTTCAGGGGAAATTTATAATATTTGATGGCTTTAACAGAAAAATAGTGGGTGCTAAAGCCAGGAGGAATGGATAACTGATTGTGGCACTAAAAGTGTGGCTTGTTGGTAGATCTTTTTTGCCTATGTTCAGAGAAGGATGAACCTTATTAGGTTTATCTAAAGTTCTGTTTTTAATTCTGGCTAGTTTAGTGATGCCTTTTTCAATTATTTAAATTAAAGGGCTATGAGGATCAAAATTAAACTTTCATGGTGCAGAAAGAGAATGCAATTTTGATAAACTTTTCAACCAAGTTCTATTATTATATTATATACTTTGTTCTCTTGATATCCTTTTTTTAAAGCATACATAGGTAGGCTCAGAAGCAACAATGCACTTCTGGGAGCTAGCAGGTGATTGGTGGCCACACACATATGCATACTGTAATTGGTGCAGCTAGCTCCCAGTAAAACATTGCAGCTGTAGAACTGACTTTAGCTATGTGTCACAGAGCTCACTTAGTTGACACTGATATGTTTCAACTATCAAATCGGAACTGTTCTTTTTTCCTATCCACCAATGAATATGTAATCCACAGGGATTTGTTGTGTACAACTATGCACGTCCTGTTTCAACACAGATTTCTTATATGTAGCTTTAACTAACTTGCACAAATATTGTAACATGCCTGTTTCATGCTCTTTCGTATCCAAGATATGACATATTTGAGCTTAATATCCCTTTAACCCTGAATAAAGAAAATCAGCCAGCACAGGCATATCACCAGATTACATAAATTGTACTAGGACTTTGATAAAGCCTTAAAAATCCTATGGGAAGTGGAATTTCTTGAAACCTGATGATATGAGGACTTTTTTTTACACTAGGATTTGTATCTTCTGTGAATCACAATTGTTTATGACAGTGTTTGAAGAATAATCATTCTCAGCAACGATCAATTTAATATACTTTTTCTTTTGCATCACTTAGAGGACTTTATAATCTAATGCCCATGAAAGACGCTAGTCAAACAACTCCGCCTAAAAAAGAAATTACCTTTTCATTAGCTACTATTAATTGAAATTAAACATCTAAACTTCCACTTTTAATTAAACATTGAAAGCTGTTGTAATTATCTTAATCAAAAGCTCTAATTATTCTATTTTTATGTCTATCCATGAAAATCTATTTCTGTACATGTGATCTAATAGAAATGTTCTTAATAATAATGCCTTTCTACACTGTGTATATGCACACAAATAGCAGAAACAGAGAGGAAAAAAGTCCATATAACACATATGAAATGTGTTAATGATTTTCTCCACCCTGTCAGCCTTCTTAGCCAAGCAGGCTGCAATTACAGATAGCTTAAAGTTTTAGCACATTTGTTAAAAAAAGTGATTTTAAACTGATTGAAATTAACTTTAACTTTAACTTGACCTATATTGAATATAACATTTGAATATTCAGATATTAATAATACAATTCCTGGTGTTCTCTTGGTTCTCCTGGTTTGTGACCCCCTGTTGTATTTCAGTCTAGGGTAAAAATCTCCTTTTTATATGGATGATAGACTGCGGTAGTCATGCATGTGCTCTTTGTTGGTCTTTTGTATATATTTGTTTACAAATTCTGGTATCTTCACTTTACGTTAGGTCGGCAGACTAATATAAAAATATACATGCAAACAGGTGTATAATATGTATTAATACTTTCCCCTTCTGGTGAACCGCAGCCGTCCCACAGTCTCTCCCAAGGTCTGTGTGAATAGATCAGGTGTGCTAGCTGGAGGCGCTGGTTCAGTTTGTATCAGTCGTTGGTATCTTCCTTTCCTTTCCTTCATCGGTTGTATAACTCTAGGTGCAAAATAGTGGTGCTGAAATATCAGACAATACACCATACAAAGGTGAATATCTACTCACTGTGTATATTGCAGGTTACCGGCTCCTTCCCAATATGAAAAGACAATATCACAGATTCAGTAAAAAAGTTTGTCTTTATTTGGCTCAATCTGTGATTTTACCAAATAAAGACAAACTTTTTTACTGAATCTGTGATATTGTCTTTTCATATTGGGAAGGAGCCGGTAACCTGCAATATACACAGTGAGTAGATATTCACCTTTGTATGGTGTATTGTCTGATATTTCAGCACCACTATTTTGCACCTAGAGTTATACAACCGATGAAGGAAAGGAAAGGAAGATACCAACGACTGATACAAGCTGAACCAGCGCCTCCAGCTAGCACACCTAATATAAAAATATCTAATTTGGTGAAGTGGCATCTGTAAATCTCTAGCAGTTAAAAGGGGAAAAACTGTCAGCCCTGCCATACTAATGAAATTGTATGTCCCTTTAAGATGCAGATTGAATGATAAAGCTGCTGTGAAGAGACAGAGACAAGCATGCATGGTAGTGTAGATTATTATTGGGTAAGAGAAATAGTAAAAATAGAGAAATACAAATAGATATAGGGCCCCATGTATGAAGCCAGTGCGGACAAGAACCTGTCTGCCTGGCTTTGCAACACAGTACGTCCACTTGTGTGTAATGCTGCACCCTTCTCTTGTGCAATCACCCTGACACAAATATACACAATATACAGCAATCACCCTATACACAAAAAAGCCTTATAAAAGCAAATCTCATACATTTTTAAAAAGTAACTGGATACACATTAAGGGAAAAACTATTTTATAGTATACTGTCCTTTTAAATATATAGCTATGAAACACACTGCTAATAATATTCAGTGATACAGAGCTAGGTCTAGATAAGGTGGCAGGTTACTCTCTGCCTGCTGTTTCTCCCACCAGAGGGGTCTTTTGAGTTGTGGTCACTCCAAAGCACATTTTTAGTTCCAAATTTTCCTGGGGCTACAAAAACAATGACACACATTTTTAGTTCTGCTTTTGTCCGGGGGCTTCAAAAACAAGTCCCTGATATAGACAACAGGAGTGTCTGCTTTTTTATCTCCCATACTTCTGCATCCCGTCCTATCATTTTCACAACTGTATTTGTATAGCGTCACTAAACCTCTGTTAGATCTTACCTAAAACAGGCATAGTTAATTATAGCTAATTATGAAGTAAACTGTCTAAACTCTGTACTCATTATCACCTAGATTACTAGTTGTGCGTTACGGTTTACAGTAACGCAGCCATTACGAGTCATGTCGGTATAGCTATACCGCAAGCATTTTAGCCTGTAATGCAAAGTCAATCTCACACTAAAAAAAAATACTTTTTTGCGTGGGATTTTCATAGCGCCGATATTACAGGTTGTGCGTTGAGGCTAAAATTCTTGCGTTACAGCCTCTACCGACACGATCCATACCGCCATCTGAGACCAGTAGTTGTGGATTTTGTGTAACAAAAATGTTTCACAAAACTCATAACTAAACTGTTACAAAGTGCACTAACACCCATAAACTACCTATTAACCCGTAAACCGCCAGCCCCCACATTGACACTACTAAATAAACATATTAACCCCTAAACCGCCTGCCCCCACATCATCACTAATAAATAAAACTATTAACCCCTAAACCTATCACCCTCTAACTTTAAATTAAAATTACAATATCCCTATCTTAAAATAAATAAAAACTTACCTGTGAAATTAAAAAAACCTAAGTTTAAACTAACAATTAACCTAACATAACTATTATACTAAACTATTATACTAAAATGAAAATAACTACCAATTAAAAAACTGAAATACACATTAAAAAAAACTAACACTACTAAAATTACAAAAAATAAAAAATACTAAATTACTAAAAATAATAAACACTAAATTATGAAAAATAACACGAAATTATCAAAAATAAAAACAATTACACCTAATTTAATAGCCCTATAAAAATAAAAAAGCCCCCCAAAATAAAAACACCCCCTCTAAACCTCTACTAAACCATACTAAGGGCTCCATGTACTAAGCCGTCAATTCATCCGTCATTTTAGACGCGGCTAAACTCGCCGTTACTCGCCGCGGGCGAAATGGTGTCCGCTGTTGCTATGTACTAATAATCCCACAATAAATAGACACGTCTAGCCCGCCGCGAGCAGTGGCGGAATATTGATAAATTTGACGCCTCGCTCGCCACAACTAAGCTGATGTACTTAACTTTCAGTTGAATTGTCTGGCCAATTGTAACGTACTTGACTGAAACGTACTTGACTTCTGGTCTGTGGGTTGTTATAGGGAGTCAACAGCCATTCTGTACATGAGTACCCTCCATCTCCTAATAGAAGATATAATAAATATAAATATTAATATAAGAATAATTATAAAGATTCAGAACTATACAATCAAATTTAAACTATACAGATTACAGTCGACAAATTGGGCGCAATTTTTGTACATTGAAATGAGAGACAAATTAGACGCCAGTTATGCTTATCTAGAAGCCATCCTTCAGGCATATTTCCGTCCTCGAACTTCCGGTATAACCCAGTCTGCCTTAAGATGTAAGAATCATGACAGGAGCCAGGAAAGTTAGAACGGACACTGATAATCCTCATGTTGGGGTCACAGAACATCTGGACATTCAAGGAATGGAAATGCTTTCTATTCCTATAGATCTCCTCACGAGCTTGAAGTGGTCTTACAGCAACATGGGTACAGTCTATGGCACCTAGGACATTGGGCATCCCAGCCATCCTATAGAAATTTGACTTGATAGATTACCATTCTTCAGGGGTAGATGGCAAACAAACATATCGATGAAAAATAACCATCATAGCCCCTATTACTTTGGATAAGTGGCGTGAAAAAGCAGATTGACTCATTCCAATAATGACGCTAGAAACTTCCTGAAAGGAGCCTGTTGCAAAAAAATGCAATGCAGCTAATAGTTTCAGAAGTCCTGGAATAGCTTGTGAACGAGCAGTCATCGGCTCCAAATGATCTTCAATCTCTCGATACAGGTGTAATATCGATTCACGATCAAGCTGGAATCTTTGTATGATCTCTCGGTCAGAAAGGCCGTGCAAACCAACCCGTGGAAGGAATACACGGGGGACACGAACTCTCCTTCTTCTAACGATACGATTAGCTACATTTCCAGTATTCTGTCTTCTAGCCCGGATTTGCATCACACGGAGAATAAACAAAAACAGAATTCTCTCCATAGCTGCTGAAATGAACAATGTAAGTACAATGCTGATATTACTGCCTTTTATATATGTCTAGACTGGCGTCTAGAGTGACTTTCCTATTGTTTTGTACCTTGCCCGCCACCTAAAAGGTGGCAAGGCAAAAATAATGAGGTGGGGGCGGAGATTGACGCGAGCGGACAAATAGATTTTTTAGTACATTCGTTTTTGGCGAGTTGGTGGTCAAATGTGTCTAATTACAGTAATACATGGAGAGGTAGCGAGGTTTGGCGGATAAGTGCGCTCGCAATTTTAAAGATGCGAGTTTTAACATAATTGACGGCTTTGTACATATCAGTTTGCGAGTTTTGATGCGAGATTTGTTGCGGGTAGCTCGCTGACTGCTTAGTACATGGAGCCCTAAAACATTATTTATTTATCAATACAGTAAAGTGCCAATACTACCACACACAAGACCAAAAATAAAATAAATGTGATATCAAAGGACATAAGGATTTATAAAATGCAGTTTAATATAATTGCACAGTCCATTCTGTCTTCAACAAACGATGTGCTGAAAATAAAAACACAAAATACTGACAATATTAGTGTATTAGTTGAAGAAATTCCATTTGCGATATTGACCAAATGCCAACTAAATTTAGGAGCTCACAGGAAACTGACCTGTTGTTGTCTTTATTTTGTTGAATTGCTATTGACACCCAATAGAACATTGAGAATTTGCTAGCGTATGAGAGCTCAGCCTGTGAGATTTAACATCAGCTGTAATTTTACGCAGAATTTCAGACAGTCTGTGCAGATTATATTTAAATGCATTTAATTGTACTTTGTGTATCTTTTCATATCACATTTATTTTCTAAACATCTTATCAACATGAATTTTCAAGACAAACTTACCCAGCTCTTTTTACTTAATGCGGGCCTTACCACTATAACATAATCCACTAAATTCTATTATGTATTGCCTTTAAAACCCCTTTTGGTATACTGAGGGAAATTTAAGAGTTGTATAGAGGGGTCATAACTTATTTACTGTATATACAGTTGTAATGCTCACTGAACAACCCAGTGATAATATCTATTCAAACTTGGTATAAAATTCAAGGGACATTCGATGCTAAATAAATAAATAAATATATATATATATATATATATATATATATATATATATAATTATGTATTAAATGCAAAGAACAGCTTAAGAAAAAAAGGTGAAAATGAATTACTGCTATGATATAACCAGGGTTTTCTTATCTGCTGGGGCCAATAAGGGCAAATTAGACTGTTCAACCAAAGACTGTGTAAAATATATCACTCATGGGCGTCCAAAAAGGGGGACATATGCCCCCTACAGGAATTTCCTTTCCACCTAGAGTACAAATTGCAGAAAAAAAGACAATTGAATGTCAATTTTTTGCCCTTTTAATTACCCTGAATGTAGCTCCGTTTTAGATGAAGAGTTACAGTATTTTGGGATTTAAATAGCATTTTGGAGTTTGTAGTTCACTATCTCACTCACAATATTGTGATTCTGAAATTCTGGACTTTTATTCCCAGCATTATTATTATCATTTATTTGTTTAACGCCGCCAAATTCCGTAGCGCTGATTCATTGTACAGTGGTGGGGAGTGAGCTTCCTGGAAGGCAGAAAGTTTTGAATGTGGTCACACCCCTTCTCCTATGCTGTGTTTGTATAAATGTACCAGACACTGGGGAAGGCAGCTGGGAGTACTGTCTGATCCTTTACACTGGTTTATATATTTATTTGTATGGTCTGACCCTCTGCACAAGTAGTAGTGAGGGGAAGGGGTGCACCGTGCCAGCGAACTTAAACTCTGCGCCATGACTTCCTACCACCACCTTTTTAATAGCAGCAAAGAAAAAGATATCTCATTAATTGCAGTCTTGGAGTCCTCAAACTCTCATACTGGAATGGTTTGTTAAAAGTTTTCCCAAAGGGCAGGGGAGGTCCGGAAGGGGCGGAGCTACACGTCGTGCGTGACGTCCGTGTAGTGAAGGTGCTCTGAGCAAGGCTGGAGCACGAAGCCTTACCGCTGCCAAACACTGTACCCACATGGCGCCATCTAGCTCTGTAGCGCCTGGGGTCTCCTCGCGGAGGAGATTGAACAGCCTCTGACATACGGCTGTTGTCATCCGGATCTCATCGTAGACGCGGTCCTGGTCCGTGGTCTGGGCCATTTGCAAAGCCCGCTATTGCAACCTGTGAATCCTTTGCAGGCAGGCTAAAAAAAAAAAAAACGCACATCAAGAAGCCATCTAACATCCTCAAACCCCAGCCGGTTCTGGGTATAGATCCTGCTCTATCTTCCTGCCTACCTGTCCACAGATGATTCGTTTGCCCTGGGTGGAAGCCGTGGAGAAAGCAGCTTGGGACAGCTCAGAGCTATACATGCTCACAAGTTGGTAAGACTGTTCCTATTTTACTTTCATCTGTTGCTGCTGCAGAGTTGCTTTCCTGGGACTTTAAACACTTTCTGTGTGGGGAATATAAGTTCCTGGATAAATGAGCAGGATTCCAACGACTTAAGAACTGCCTTATAATAGTAAAGGGTTATTCTGAAACCAGTGCCCTTAAAACACATGAAAGGAGAAGCTTAGCTAAAAGACTGTTTTTGGGCTTATGCAGTAACTGCCTAATGAATACTCAGTGTTTGCTCTGACCGTTCAGAAAAGCTATGTTTTCCTTTTATGTTGCCTTATTATGTGATGCAAACCCAGAGTCATCAGTAAAGATCCTGTAGTGGTCTGTGGGAACTCACATTTCTGATTTATTACCTCAAAGGAGGGAACTTGCTGTTTCACGTTTTATGCCTTTGAGGTTTAACAAGGGCTATTACTGTCCCCCTTTTGGGAGAAAAAAAAAAGAAAGCTTAAGCAAGCACAGAGCTAAGTTACCTGGCTCCTAATTTGGCTAGAGTGTTTCTAATTTTGTTTATGGTCAAACATATATATGAAATCTTGAATAGACTGCTGAATCTATTTTGTCAAGTATACTGCAGTTAAGAATTACATGTCAGCATAACTGCCTAAGTTGGATTTTCTTCTCTATGACTGCTATTATCCAAAAATCCTGCTTAAACAAGATTGATTCTGCTTCCTGGCCTCGTTTGAGGATAGACCTGCTGTGTGATCATTCTCTATTGCTGGTTGTGTCAGACTACCGCATTACAAGAAGAAGAAAGGATAGTGAACTCTACACTAAATAAGTTCTCTCTGGTTTCTAGCTGTTATTAGATATCAAGACTGACCTGAGTGTTACTGTCTTATACCTGCTCCTCTAGGTTAACTGGCCCTCGAATAATAAGTCCTGCATATTATCTCTTGCTGGAAGATTAAAACCGGGGATGTTCTAAGTATTATCCCTAAAAGGAGTCATTCAAGTTAAAGCAGGGACTTTTCTGTATTTCTATATAAATTGCTTTTTGAGTATTATTGCTTTGTCTTGTTAAATGTTAAATTTAATTTTTTTCTTTCCTTAAAGGGTGCAGGTCAACTGCTTAATATTTTATGCTTAAGCTATATTAATTTGTAATTTATTTTATTTATTTATTTATTTTTTCTTTACATATTTGGTATTTCTTCTAATGTTTATTCATGGAAAAGTTTGTTCTCTCAGGTAAGAATAAATCTCCTGCAATGCCAGCTAAAGTAAAAGAAAAGAAGGGTAAAAGTATTAATGATAGTTGTACTGAAAGCTCTGCTGATACCTCGAGTATAACTTTGAGTTATTTGGATTCTCAAAGTATTGTTAAACAAATAGCTGAGCTCTTATTACCCCAGTTTGACCAGGTCAGGCAGGATTTTTCATTATTATCTGAGGAGGTTAAACAATTCACTAAAAGAATGAAGGAGGCTGAAGATAGGATTTTTATCCTAGAGGATTCTAATCATAAAATAGAGCAGGTTTTGGAATCTCAGTTAACACAAAATAAAATAACCCAGATAAGACTAGATGAACTTGAAGACCGATCGCGCAGAAACAACCTCAGAATTATTGGTGTTCCAGAAACCTCAGAGTTTCAAGACCTGTTACAATTTGTATCGGTCCACCTACCTGAAATTCTGGGATTGTCTTCTATGCAAATAGAAAGAGCCCACAGGACAGGCCCTTTAAGAGAGTCCAGGGATGGGAATATAAGAGCACGCCCAGTAATAATCAAATACTTAAGTTTCCAAGACAAGGTTAACACACTAAGGAGTTATAGAAAGAAATTTCCACTAATGCTTGGCTCTAACAAGATATTGATATTTCAAGACTATTCTTCAGAAACCTCTCAAAAGAGGCGTAACATGGCACCTATATGTCCTAAGTTAATCAAACCTGGTATTCAAGCAATACTATTGTATCCAGCCAAGATCAAACTCATAGATAAGGATAGATCAATTGTGCTAAATAATGTTGAAGAGGCGAATGCATTTATTGCGGATAACTTTCCACAATTGGTAGTTTAATGGCTGCAATTTTGAATGTGAAAATGTGTTAGTCATGATGGCCAGGTTTTTGGTTTTTCTTTTGGTTAGTCTTTTTTATTTAAATATTAAGGATATCCAGTTAACTCTTTACCATTTGAGGGTATTATTTAAGGATCCTTGTAGTTATGCTGGATGCACTGTGTTCACTTATTTATTTAAAATGCTATATTGTAAAGATCTTGGTTCTTTTTCTTCTCTTGTTTATTTTATACATGCTAGGCAAGCAACACATACATATTTCTTGTTTTTAGGTTGGGATTTTGTGTTAGATATAGCCTTTTTTTTTTAAAGATTTCACTTTATCACTATGAGAGTATGGCTTAATTCACAATTTTGGAAGACTTTGAGTAGTTCTCAAAGTAAGAAATATAATACTGGCAAATTTGATTCGATAAGTAATATAATATGTTTTCTTTTTTTTCTTTTTTCTTTTTTTCTCCTTTTTTTATTAATGTACATTTGGATCCTTAAAGATGTTTTAAAACTGAATAAGGTTGGTTTAGGATGCTACACTATTGCTTTGAGTGTTTTCACATTTAAAATAGGCCTTGTGCAAAGGCCAGTTCTTTGTTGTTGTTTTTTTTTTTCTCCTTCTGTTTTGGTATTTATTTACTTGGATTTATCAATATATTTGTATTACACATGTTCACTTGTTTGTGAGTAAGAATAAAGAGGATAATATCTGTTTAAAAGTAAGTTTAACCCCTTAAGGACCAGCGACGTACCCTGTATGTCACTGGCCTTTTTTTGGGACTTGATTGTTTTATAGCGCGGTCTTGCCACCAGCGTTGAGACTGCTCTATTACACAAAGCCTGCTGGAGGGAGGGCATTAATAGTGTGTTCTTGCTAGACTTGTGCTATTATGTCCGGAAAAAACCCTTAACGACCAGTGACATACAGGGTACATTGTGGTCATTAAGGGGTTAAATAACTACACTTTTTTTTATATAAATGGTTTAGTTTTGAGCAATCTAGGCAGAGTCTTATTGGTTTTCTAATTATCCTACAGTCTGTTGGAACAGACTGCAGGCAAGGATACAGTAAATGTATAGCAGTAATGTGGAAAGCTAGGTTTTGCAAGCATGTTTTAATGTTTGTGTGTTTATCTGTTTTTTTTTTTTTTTTTTTCTCTCCCCCCTCCTTTATACTTATGTAAAACTTTATAGATGAAAGATAGTATTAGAATAGCATCTTGGAACGTAGGGGGCATCACCTCACCTATCAAGCGTAAAGGTATTCTGAGTTTGTTAAAAATATATAATTCAGATATTGTCCTGCTACAGGAAACTCATTTAAAAAGCCAAGAGATTCCTAAATTAAAAACACGTTGGGTAGGTGAGGTGCTAGCAACCCCATGTAGTGCACGGAAGAAAGGCATGGCCTTTCTATTCAATAAACATTTGTCTTATAGAATTCTCTCTCAGGAACTTGATAATGAGGAAAGATACATTACATTGCATTTGGAGATAGAAGGTATGAAGTTGGTTATATGTAATTTATATGGACCAAATAAACCAGGTAAGAAATTTTGGGACAGCCTGCAAGTCAAGCTCTTGCAATTTTGCTCTGAATATCTTGTTGTAGCAGGTGATTTTAACGCAGTTATGTTCCCAGCTTTGGATAGACTCAAATCAACTCAAAACCGCAATAGCAAACTGGAAGCAAGGCTGTTAAGAAATTTTACTACTAATTTAGATCTAAAAGATATTTGGAGGATTCAAAATCCAGACAGTAAAATGTACACATGCGAATCTAAATCCCACCAGACTCTGTCCAGAATAGACACTTTTTTTGTAAATGGGAAAGTTCTGGGATTAAAATCCAGAGCATATATTAAAGAAATCGCTCTTTCAGACCATGCGATTATCCTATTAGATTTAGACATTAGGGCTCATACTTTAAATAATATTGGTAGATTTTTTTTCCCTAGGCATCTAATTTCTGATACTCATTTTAAAAATTGGTTACAGACTCGCTGGAAAGAATTTTATAAATTTAATTCTCACTACTTAAATAAAATTGTAATTTTGTGGGAGTCCTTTAAGGCTGTTATTAGGGGAGAGATCAAGGCTTACATGGTACTAAAAAAGCAAAAAACACAAGCAAGCAATGTTCAGTTATCCAACCAACTCCGCAATGCCTTTAATCTATATATTAATAATCCATCCAAGGAAAACTGGGAGAAATATATCCAGAGAAGACAGGAAAGAGATATCTTTTTAAATCAAAAGGTAAAAGCTGAAGATTTAAGATCACGGTCATTCTACTATAGACATGGAGGAAGGGCGGGGAAATTCCTAGCGAATTTGGTTAAGTATAAACAAAGGAAACAGACAATTGAATCTATTAAGGTGAATAATGCTAAAATAGCAGACATACAACTTATAAGAAACCATGTAAGAGACTACTTTGCTCAAGTTTTTTCAGATGTTCCGATTAACCATCAGATTAAGCAAGCTTTTTGGGATAAAATTAATATCCCGCAAATTCCTAGCGAACATCTGGATAGAATTAATGCTCCAATTACAGAGGAAGAGATAACTCAAGCTATCAAAACAGCCTCCTCTTATAAGGCCCCCGGCCCAGATCAGCTCCCTATAGAACTGTATAAGTTATTAGGGGAAGACATTCGGCCAACATTAGAGAAATTGTTTAACCATTATTTCTCCTCAGGCATATTGCATTCTAATCTTTTTACATCTTCTTTAGTCTCTCTGATCCTTAAAAAAAGATAAGGACCCGGAACAAATTGAGTCCTATAGACCTATTTCGTTATTAAATAACGATTATAAATTGTTAACAGGCATAATAGCACAACGATTAAAGCTGGTTATGCATTTATTGATACACAAGGATCAAACCGGATTTATGTCAGGGAGGAATTCGACTAACAATTTAAGGAAGCTGCAGTCTGTAATAGAGTTTTTTTTGGGAAAAACGTAGAAAAGAGAATATGAAATTACCAACTGATTTTGCCATTCTAACGATTGACGCAGAAAAAGCGTTTGATACAATTACATGGGATCATTTATTATTCACATTAGAAAGATTTGGTTTAAAGGGTGCTTTTTTAAATTTTATACAGTTAATCTATAATAATTCTAGTGCTTCTATCTTAGTCAATGGACTTCCTACCACACCTATTCTCCTTCAAAAAGTAACCAGGCAGGGCTGTCCTCTTTCCCCTACTTATTTAATCTTGCCATTGAACCACTAGCAGTACTTCTTAGAAAGGAACTTGAGGGTATCTCTATAGGGAGCACCCAGGTAATACTCTCTTTATATGCAGACGATCTATTGATTTTTTTCAGAGACTCAAAGAGGAATATCCCACTTATTCTAAAAATTCTGGAGGACTATGGTACGTTTTCAGGTTACAAAGTCAATCGTCACAAATCTGAAATATTATGGCTATATAAACACAAAATGGTTTACAGGAAATTCCTTTTTCAACAGAAAATAGCTTTATAAAATACTTAGGTATTAAAATATCTAAAAACCCTAATGAGTGGTACAACTTGAATTTTACCCCATTATGGGACGAAATCCACAAAGATCTGTTAAACTGGTCAAAATTTCCTCTTTCACTTTCCGGGAAGATTAATCTGATAAAAATGATGATCTTTCCTAAAATTCTTTATGTAATGCAGAGTATTCCTCTGTTTGTTTCCAGGAGAGATCTTGTGTTTTTTAG
The DNA here is from genome assembly GCF_027579735.1 of Bombina bombina. Classification (NCBI taxonomy): domain Eukaryota; kingdom Metazoa; phylum Chordata; class Amphibia; order Anura; family Bombinatoridae; genus Bombina; species Bombina bombina. Next base: position 348,576,534 of record NC_069499.1, read on the forward strand.
ACAAATGTGTACAAAATTCCTGTGGAATGGAAAGAGGACAGCCCTGTCGCATTACAGATTGACACTCCCAAGGGATAAAGGTGGGTTAGCCCTTCCTGATATTGAAATCTATAATTGGGCCTGTTTAGGTAAGTTTGCCCTCGACTGGATTACAGACTCTGATTACTATACCCCTCTCTCTAGACCAGCAATCCTTTAAACCTTAATCGTTGAAAGCCCTGTTGCATCTGGAAAAGGTTAAACTGCCAGAAAAGATTAAATATTCTAAAAGTACAAGAAATATCATCTTAACCTGGAACAAAATCTGTAACTGTCTGGGGATTGACTCCTCCTCTTCCAAATGTCTTCCTATTAATGGAAATAGTGAATTTCCGTATGCTCTAAATTCCAAGATTTTTAAAAGCTGGGAAGATAATGGTTTGGTATACATTGCACAACTTCTTGATTCTGAGCTGGTTTGTAAACCTTTTAACGAGCTTCAAAGGGAATTTAATATTCCCAACAAACAATTTTTTGCCTATTTACAAGTAAGACACTATCTCCATGATTTAACACAAATCCAATCCAATTTAAGTTCCTGGGATAAATTATTTCCCATTATTGAACTCTACAGAAGTGGAAAAAGAGCGATATCTGCCCTATATAAGACGATAAAGGGATATCAGGGTGCAGCTAATCTAAATCGAATTGTAAACAAGTGGGATTTTCTGAGTATAACGCCTCAATTGGATACAATCCAAGACAGCCTTGCTCTGGTGGATTCCACCACAGCCTCCATTTCTTGGAGAGAATCACATGTAAAGATTCTGAATATGACATATATCACACCAGCACTGATAGCTAAATGGGGAAGACAGCTAACAAATAACTGTAGTAAATGTAGATTTCCAGCAGCCGATATATATCACTATTTCTGGAAATGCCCTAAAATCCAAAAATTCTGGTGTAAAATAAATTTCTGGTTCGAAAAATTGTGTAATTGTATATTTAAATTACAAGATGTCCATATATTCTTTCTTATAAACAACTCTACCCAAACAGGTGTTAATAAATTTTTGAACATTGTAATTTTATCAGGAAGGAATTTAATTTTGAAACAGTGGATTTCTAAAAAAAGCCCACGGGTGGCTGAATTTAAAAATATTTTGTTAAACCAAATGACTCTAGATCAATATGATACTACTGATAATCTGGAAATGAAAAGTAAACGTTTCTTCTCAAGATGGTTACCCCTTATTTTGTCATTTCCTGAGGCAACCCAACTACAGATAATGAACCCATTTTATGGCTCCAACTTTTTGGAAGAAGCCATGCTAAGAGGTGAATTACCTAGTAGGTACAGATAGGATATTCTTGATTCTCTCTTTGTTCAGGGAAGCCAGTTTTGGACAGTATGCTCTTCTTTTAGTGCATTTGTCCCTGGTGGAACTTTTACTGAGAGGTAACTGTGGGGGTGTCTGGATAGGTGGTGGGGGGGGAGGGATTCGGGGAGAGGAGGAGGAAGAGGTTGGGGGGGGTTTCCCCCTACTTCCCCCTTTTTTATTTTTGTCCTGTTTTGTTTTGTTTTGTCTTGGTTTGTTTGTTTATATTTTTGGTTAAGTTTTAATAATATTAGAAAATCCCAATACTGTGGTACTTTTTTTTTAATATCTATTAACCACTTGAAGATCTCTATTACCATAATTTCAACTATATTCTATTTGAATGTATTGCATCATTGTTTTTTGTATTTATCTCTGCGTGGTGGATTGAGAATACAATTTGTATTTATTTTTTGTACCTTTTATTGGTTATAAATAAAGATTTATAAAAAAAAAAAGTTTTCCCAAAAACACAAATAGAGAAATGTATATTTTGCATTGTGTACTTGTTTTATATGTTATCTTATGTTGGTTCTTTTGTGTTTAATTTTCTTTTTCTTTTTTATAGCTCTCTAATGCAAGAAATCAAATAAGCAACACACTAAACAAATTAATAAATGCAACTATATGCTCTTTCTACTTTTGTATATGAGGAGTCTGGATAAAAACATAAATTTTATTACACCCAAGAAAAGATATGTATAAATGTGTATTTAAGTTTAGTAAATAGTGACTCCAAAATGTATAGTGTACTAGTAAACTAGTAAGCTTTTTCCTGGTACTAGTAGCATTTTGGATTTATTTTCAACCAATGATTTTATATATATATTGTCTAGGCACAGTTCATTTTTTTTGTCTACCCCCCATAAAAAATTCTGCAGACGCCCATGATATCAATATTACAGGAAGATAAACATTTCTGCTGTGTTGCTATAAAATAACACATTAGCCAAGTCTAAACATTTTAAACAAATTAGCATCATTTTTATTGTAATTATTTTTCAATAATAGGCATGGACCAAGGCTGTGGGGGACATTTTCCAAAGTACAGACCTTAGTGAAGGAAACCAAGGTACATTTCAAATTAAAAACCTCAAAAACACTCTCTTTACCGAGAGGGTAGTGGATGCATGGTGGAATAGCCATCCAGCAGTGAGCAGAAGTGGTAGAGACAGTGAAGGAGTTTAAAAATGCATGGGATAGGCATAAAGCTATGCTAGATATAAGCTAAGGCCAGGAACTAATAAAAGTATTCAGAAAAGTAAAGGCCTGTTGAGTGCCGACATGCAGGAAAACTGCTTTAAAACAATTTTCAGATGGTACCACAGTCCAATCATCACCTCTCATTCCATTAGACGGGGGTCCAAGCTCTGTTACAGGGGTTGCGAAGTTGAAGGCGCATACAAGCACATGTGGTTGTACTGCTCTTACTCTAAGCTAGTTTGGAATAAATTATCACTGCTTTTAAGTAGGATACTAGATAGCCCCATTCAGCTGTCGATGAACCAAGCCCTATTGAATGTACGCTTAAGGCAGTTTAATAAAGACATTTATCAATTTATAAAAAATTTATGTATAGCCACATGTATATGTATAGCCCATCATTGGAGGGAGGGGGCTCCCTCCTGGGACAAAATTTTACATAAAATGAGGCACATATACAATATGTCCACACAGGCAGCAATATTACAAAACAATCAGGAAGCTTTTATTGGTTTTATTGGATCACATATGACTCCATATAATACTGTTTGATTTGACAATAGACTTAATACAGCTGAGATCTTACATGTTTCTACACATCCGTTGGTTAATCATAATATTATCCTTATTGATGGGAATTCCACTGGGTGTGTCATGGTCGGCAGGCACTCTTTTATTACTCTTCTTCTTCTTCCCTTCTTATCTTTTCCTCTTCCCCCTTTGATTTCCCCAGCTCTTCTTCTGTACTCCCTTTGTAGTCAAGATCTTCATAATTTTTTCGGATGAGATGGGGCTGATGGTGTGTCCTGACCCCACTCACTTCCCCCAGGCAAGCTGATAGACAAGATGCATGGTTGTTGTTATTTAAAGACTAATCAACCAATTAATTCCATCTATATAGCGATACAACTGCAAATGTTTTAAATTTTCTCAGGAATATTTAGTTACTGTTTATTAATATTGGTTTCATTGAAATGTCTGTCATTGAGTCACTATGTTTCCTAAAAAGGTCTTGTTTATTCTTTTGTATAGTTTAAATATCAATAAAAATGTATTTCAAATAAAAGTATTCAGAAAATTGGGCAGACAAGATGGGCCGAATGGTTCCTATCTGCCAACACATTCTTTTTCTATAAGTCAGTAGAGTGGCACTTTGCTGTCAAATGGGCTGCTTGTTGGTTACCCCTGGTTTAGTTCCACAAGTACAAATTAATCATTTAATCTAACAAGTTTAAAATAACATTTATATAAAGACTGCTTGTGGTATACTAGTATAAAATGTTTTAAACATTCTAACCTTTCTTTTTTGTGTGTGTATTGAGAGTCTGCAACTCCTAACCAAACTCACCCACCATGATGTTAATCGCATGATCATCATGAATGGTTACCTATTTGTTAGGTAAGAGTCTTCTACACACAGACACCAGCACCACGCTGCCGCACAGATCGGGTCACGGGTGGTTGACACAGGCTGCACTGCAGGCAGCTTGCTTCTTCGCTCTCTCTCACTCACTCACTTTCCCACTATTAGGCGGCGTCCCGTGGGTGCGGGCCCAACCCTGCAAAACGTGGTGCCGTCTGCATCAAGGAGGAGTCAGGACCAGCATTCATCTGTTCTACTCCTCCCTCCCCACCACAAAACGGGTGGTGGACACTGCAAGTGCCGTGCAGCAGGGTTTGCCTTGAGAAGTCAGCAGGGTGCATTTCAAGTTCTGAGAATTAGAAATTTTTCAATTGCCCTGGAAATTGCTGTTTCTTCTTGCAAACTGATTGTGTGAAAATATGGAAAACACTTATATCTGAAAAAATAACAAGCACATGTATAAGAAAATAAAGTAAGTTGTTAGGTACTATACTCTAAAAGCAGAGTAATCTGAGTTGTATTTGCTACAGTATTTAATTTTCAAAGTGTGTCCCCGGCTCCCTGCTAATTTCACTCTACCCAGCATACTCTCCCTTTCCAGCGAGCTCCATTATATTCCATGGGAGACATCTCGCAACTCACAGGGACAGACCCTTTCCAGGCAATCCAGGTATAGACTTAGTTACAACCAAAGCTTGGAAATGTTAGAGGTGAGTGAGCCAACTTGTTTTCCTATTCTTGTCCAGGATACAATTAACATGAACTCTTATAAAATAGAAAAATAATTTTGTGTATTTGGTCAGTGAAAGAGGAATAAATTGTATAAAAAATATATTGTTGTGGTGGATATACTATTCCTGTTTTCTGCTGTTGGTGGTGCCACAAGAGACCAGTGATGTTACACGCTCTTGGCATTTTTGCTCACGTCTAGAATAATTAATTTATGGCAAGTGGCTATCTTGGAGAAACTGCTACCATAATAAAAACACAGAAAATGATGGTGGTAGAAAGGAGTTAAATCACTGGTTTATCTGTGTTACTGGAAACTAAGGGGGAGGCACATAAAATGTTAAAAACTCTACAACTTAAATAACTAATCAAACAAAATATAAGCAACATGTACTGAGTAACTTTTTAATACAAAGTCACAGGCATTTCATGTTATTACCTAATTATACAACTCATTACTAATCCCGGTGACAGTGTCCAATTAGATACCCTTCTCAAACAGAGCTGTAAATCAGAATCCCAGCTAATCAATACAGTCTGGTTCATATGTAAAATTGAAGAGATAAGAGCTGATGTACAGCATAAAAAGAGGGGAAACTGACAGTCTTGGAGCATTTGTTAAAGGGACATAAAGCTGTAATTATTTAATAGATCTAGTGTACTACAAATTGCTTATAATTGTGTGGTTAATCCCTGCAAATGTGTTAAATGCAAAGTTAAAGTCAGATTTGCAGCAGCAATACACAGTAGATACTGAGATGAACACAGAAAGTAATTGGTGGCTACTCACATATGGGCATTGTAGCTCCAGAGCTGACTTTAGCTATTAAGTTTAACCTCATTGCTGTAATGCATTAGAGCATTATTGCAACTTTATGTCCATTGAATGTGCTGCAACCTACTTAACCCCTTAGTGACCATAGCACTATTCCATTTTCTTACTGTTTGGGACCAGGCTATTTTTAAATTTTTGTGGTGTTTGTGTTTAGCTTTAATTTTCCTCTTACTTATTTACTGTACCCACACATATTATAAACCGTTTTTCTCGCCATTAAATGGACTTTCTAAAGATATAATTATTTTCATCATATCTTTTAATTTACTATAAAAAAAATTACAAAATATGATGAAAAAATGGAAAAAAACACACTTTTTCCAACATTGGCCCCCAAAATCTGTTACACATCTACAACCACAAAAAAACAACCATGCTAAATAGTTTTCAAAATTTTGTCCTGAGTTTAGAAATACCCAATGTTTACATGTTCTTTTTTTTTTTAAAGTTATAGGGCAATAAGTACAAGTAGCACTTTGCTATTTCCAAAGCATTTTTTTTTTTCAAAATAAGTGATAGTTACATTGTATAACCCTTGAATAACCCTTCACATGTATATATTTTTTTAGTAGAAAACCCAAAGTATTGATCTAGGCCCATTTTGGTATATTTCATGCCACCATTTTACGGCCAAATGCGATCAAATAAAAAAAAAATGTTATCTTTTTCACAAACTTTAGGTTTCTCACTGAAATTATTTACAAACAGCTTTTGCAATTATGGCACAAATGATTGTAAATGCTTTTCTAGGATCCCCTTTGTTCAGAAATATCAGACAAATATGGCTTTGGCATTGCTTTTTGGTAATTTGAAGGCCGCTAAATGCCGCTGCGCACTACACTTATACTATGCCCAGCAGTGAAGGGGTTCATTAGGGAGCTTGTAGGGTTAATTTTAGCTTTAGTGTAGAGATATGCCTCCCACCTGACACATCCCACCCTCTGAGCTCTCCCTGACCCCCCTTAAACAGCTCTCTTCCCTCCCCACCCATCTCTCTTCCCTCCCCCACCCATCAAAGTTCACCCCATCTTAAGTATTGGCAGAAAGTCTGCCAGTATAAGAAAAAGGGTTAAAAAACCAAAACCCTAACCCCTCTCTGCATCACTGCAATACCCTGAAAGCATCTGGAAGTGATCATGATCGCTTCCAGTGCTTGAAACCCCAGAGGACATGCCAGGCATATCCTTGGTCCTTAACTGTATTTATTTGTAGGACATGCCTGGCACGTCCTCGGTCGCCAAGTGGATAACTAACAATAACTTTCTTGCTATCAGATGGCTAGATTACGATTTTTACGGTATAGCTATAATGCTGAAAAATTGCATATTACGAGTCGTGGCGGTTTAACTATACCACAAGCATTTTAGCCTGTAATGCAACATCTATTCCGCACTAAAAAAAATGACGTTTGAGCGTATGATTTTCATAGCGCCTGTATTACAGGTTGTGCAGTCCAGCTAAAATGCTTGCGTTACAGCCTATACCGACACAATCCATACCTCCACCTGAGAGCAGTATTTATGGATTTTGTGTAACAAAAATGTTTCACAAAACTCATAACTTAACTGTTACAAAGTACACTAACACCCATAAACTACCTATTAACCCTAAACTGCCGCCCTCCTCCATCGAAAATACTATATTAAACCTATTAACCCTTAATCTGCCGCCAACTCACATTGCCACTATTAAATAAACCTATTAAACCCCTAATCTGCCGCCCCTGACATCGCCGACACTAAATCAAAACCCATAATCCCCCATCGCCAACAATAAAAAAATTATTAACCCCTAATCCATCGCTCCCTGACATCCCTGACACCAATAAAAGTTATTAACCTCTAATCCGCCACTCCCCGACATCGCCGACACCTATTAACCTCTAAACCTAACAGCCCCATAACTTTAAATTAAAATTACAATATAACTATTTTTTAAAAAATAAAAAACTTACCTGTGAATAAAAAATAAACTAAGTTTAAACTATAAATTAACCTAACATAACTATACTAATAAAATAAAAAAAAACACCAATTAAAAACCTAAATTAAAATTGAAAAAAACCTAACACTACGAATTACAAAAATAAAAGACTACAAAAAATAATAAACTAAATTATCAATTTTTTTTTAAAGAAAGTTATATTGTCATTTTAATTTAAAGTTAGAGGGTGTTAGAATTAGGGGTTAATAGTTTAATTTAGTGTTTTGTTATGTGGGGGGGCGGCGGTTTAGGGGTTAATAGGTTTAGTTTAGTAGTTACGATGTGGGGGGCTGGAGGTTTAGGGGTTAATACTTTATTATAGTGTTGGCAATGTGGAGGGCTGGCAGTTTAGAGGTTAATAGGTTTATTTAGGTGTCTGCGATGTCTGGGGGGCCGGTGGATTAGGGGTTAATAACTTTTATTACTGTCGGCGATATCAGGGAGTGGCGGATTGGGGTTAATAACTTTTATTATTGTCTGCGATGTCAGGGAGCGGCGGATTAGGGGTTATTAACTTTATTTAGTGTTGGTAATGTCGGGGGGTGGCGGATTAGGGATGTTTAGACTAGGAGGCCTATTTATTAAAGGTCTGTCGGACCTGATCCGACAGTGCGGATGAGGTCTGCTAGACCTCGCTGAATGCGGAGAGCAATACACTCTCCGCATTTAGCATTGCACCAGCAGCTCTTGTGAGCTGCTGGTGCAACGCGGCCCCCTGCAGATTTGCCGTCACCAGGGGGGTGTCAATCAGGTTGAATTGTGGTGATGTCTGTCCGCCTGCTCAGAGCAGGCGGACAGGGTTATGGAGCAGTGGTCTTTAGACCGCTGCTTCATAACTGCTGTTTCTGGCGAGCCTGTAGGCTCGCCAGAAACACGGGCCCTCAAGCTCCATCCGGAGCTTGATAAATGGGCCTCTAGGGGTTTATGTTAGGGTGTTAGGTTTAAACGTAACTTTCTTTTCCCCATAGACATCAATGGGGTTGTGTTACGGCGATCTCCATTCCGCGATCGCAGGTGTTAGTTTTTTTCTAACACTTTCTCTCTATTTATGTCAATGGGGGAAAGCGTGCACGAGCACGTTAACTCAGCCTTTGGCTTTTGTGCGGTATGGAGCTTAACGCACCATAACTCCAAGCACAAGGAGGTTTTTCATTAACTCGTAATGGCAGCGCTATGGAGAGTGCAATAACGCAAATTTGTTGGCGTTATTTTCACACGCTGTTTAGCGCAAAACTCGTAATCTAGGTGATTGTTAGTTGCTATATTGTGAACTTTTTGTAGGTATTTGCAAGGAAAATATTGTGTTCTTTCTTTGGCAGTTTCTGATCCCTATATCTTGACGTTTTTTGTCAGGTTCTAATTTCTCTGAACCAGCTGTTATTATCATCACTCAATAAAGTTAAGACAATCTGCATTTTCAGTTTTTATAACAAAAAATCTGTGTTAACTAAAACTAATGCGCCTAGATTTAGAGTTTTGCAGCCGAAGGGGTGCGTTAGCTACGCATCTTTTTTATCTAGCGCTGCTTCTAAACAACGCTGGTATTTAGAGTTCTCTGAAGGGCTGCGTTAGGCTCCAAAAAGGGAGCGTAAAGACATATTTACCACCACTTCAACTCTCAATACCAGCGTTGCTTACGGTAGCAATGCAAGATAGAATGCAAGATTGAGCTTGCATTCTATTGGCTGTTCCGATCAGCCAATAGAATGTGAGCTCAATCTGATTGGCTGATTGGATCAGCCAATCGGATTGAACTTGAATCTGATTGGCTGATTCAATCAGCCAATCAGATTTTTCCTACCTTAATTCCGATTGGCTGATAGAATCCTATCAGCCAATCGGAATTCGAGGGACGCCATCTTGGATGATGTCATTTAAAGGAACCGTCATTCATTGTCTAGTCGTTGGTGAAGAAGGATGTTCCATGCCAGAGGTCTTGAAGATGGAGCCACTTCTCGTCGGATGAATGAAGATAGAAGATGCCGCTTGGATGAAGATGTCTGTCGGTCCGGATGTCCTCTTCTGCCCGGATAGGATGAAGACTTCTGCCGGTCTGGATGTCCTCTTCTGCCCCATCGGATGATGACATCGGCCCGGTTGGGTGAAGACGACTGAAGGTAGGGAGATCTTCAGGGGGGGTAGTGTTAGGTTTATTTAAGGGGGGTTTGGGTTAGAGTAGGGGTGGTGGGTTGTAATGTTGGGGGGTGGTATTGTGTTTTTTTTACAGGCAAAAGAGCTGATTACTTTGGGGCATGCCCTGCAAAAGCCCTTTTAAGGACTGGTAAAAGAGCTGGTTACTTTTTAATTTAGAATAGGGTAATATTTTATTAGGGGGCTTAGAGTAGGTGTAATTAGCCTAATATTCTTGTAATCTTTTTTTATTTTTTGTAATTTAGTGTTTGTTTTTTGTAATTTAGTTTAGTTTATTTAATTGTAGGTAATTGTAGGTAATTTATTTAATTTATTTAATGATAGTGTAGTGTTAGGTTTAATTGTAACTTAGGTTAGGATTTATTTTACAGGTAATTTTGTAATTATTTTAACTAGGGAGCTATTAAATAGTAAATAACTATTTAATAGCTATTGTACCTAGTTAAAATAAATACAAAGTTGCCTGTAAAATAAATATAAATCCTAAAATAGCTACAATATAATTATTTGTTATATTGTAGCTATATTAGGGTTTATTTTACAGGTAAGTATTTAGTTTTAAATAGGAATACTTTAGTTAATAAGATTTAATTTATTTTGTTAGATTAAAATTATATTTAATTTAGGGGGGTGTTAGGGTTAGGGTTAGACTTAGCTTTAGGGGTTAATACATTTATTAGAGTAGCGTTGAGGTCCGGTCGGCAGATTAGGGGTTAATACTTGAAGTTAGGTGGCGGCGATGATAGGGAGGGCAGATTAGGGGTTAATACTATTTATTATAGAGTTTGCGAGGCAGGAGTGTGGCGGTTTAGGGGTTAATACATTTATTATAGTGGCGGCGAGGTCCGGTCGGCAGATTAGGGGTTAATAAGTGTAGGTAAGGTAGCAGCGACTTTGGGGGGGCAGATTAGGGGTTCATAGGGATAATGTAGGTGGCGGCGGTGTGTGGTCGGGAGATTAGGGGTTAAAAATATTTATTATAGTGGCGGCGATGTGGGGGGACCTCGGTTTAGGGATACATAGGTAGTTTATGGGTGTTAGTGTACTTTAGAGCACTGTAGTTAAGAACTTTATATACCGGCGTTAGCCCATTAAGCTCTTAACTACAGCCTTTCCATGGTCGGTAGAGTTGTAACGCTCACTTCAGCCAAGACTCTAAATACCAGCGTTAGGAAGATCCCATTGAAAAGATAGGATACGCAATTGGCGTAAGGGGATCTGAGGTATGGAAAAGTCGCAGCTTGAAAGTGAGCGTTAGACCTTTACCTTCACGACTCTAAATACCAGCGGGGGGCCAAAAGCAGTGTTAGGAGCCCTTAACGCTGCTTTTGATGGCTACCGCAGAACTCTAAATCTAGGCGATGGATTGAAACATAATTTTATGTTTTGCTTTTTAGGAAAAAAAATTGAAGTCATTGCAGGATGAAAGTATCAATAAGACTCTGTTTATTACTTCTTGCCTTGATTGCCTCATTGCCTAGCAACCAGGAGTGCTAATATACACTGCAAAAGGAGGCTCCAACATTAATTGTCTAGCAATAGAGGGAACCACCTTGGAGACCCAGTGAAAATCCATATCAGATCCAGAACAGCATGCATTCTGCAGCATTTAACAGTGAGTCTGCAATGTTTGAAGAAGTGGCTGGACCATGAAAAATTCACAAAAAAATAAAAGTTTGGTAATTATTCAGAAAGGGCAGAGAAACCATAAATAGAAAAAAAAAAAAAACCCCACAAAAATAAACAATATATTCATACTATTTGCAAAACAATGTATTGTTAACATGCTATTAGTTTTAAGATAATATTTCCATTTAACTTTTATTACCCATTTTATTTTTTTATCACTTTTTTCTTTAATCTATTTTTGTACGTTGTCCAATGATTTTTTTAAGTATTGAATTCAAAATCAATAAAATAAAGTTTCTGTAACAGCAGCTGCATGTTTACACTGGGGCAGTAAAGCACAGTGAGATATGGCCCTGTTTGTTCTCTCCCTGTCAGTGCAGATCTTCTTTCTCTGTGACCCTTGAAGTCTGCTAGCTGGTGCTTAGTCCCCAGTGTGAGACACACGCAGAGGAGGCACCTGGTCCTGTCCTATCTAGCTGACCCTCCTGCCCAAACAAAGCACAGCTTTGGGTACATTGGCTAAGTCAGTAGGTTTGGACTCAGATTCAGTGCTAGCACAATAATAATATTTAATATATAGGGAGGGCTAGATTACGAGTGGTGCGCTAACAGTTGCAGGGAAGCGATATTGGGTTTATCACTGCTGTTCGCATGAATAAAAAGAAGCCTATATTATTGGTTGTAAGTAAATATGATCCCTTGAGCGCAATTGAATTTAATGCGTCGAGAGCTCTGGTTAACTGATACGCTTGAGTAAAAAGTGTCACAAAACACATCAAATATATTTAAAAGTACAGTTACACTTAACACCCTCTCATAAACATGTTTTGTTTGTCTTTTTGCGCATATCAAATTAGCGCATGAGCAAAAACTTTTTACTTTCAAGTAGTAATACGCACACAATCTGACGTGCGCAAAAGGCTTACTTCTAGTGGAGTTAGCCGCTGAGCGGGAGAGATAAATAGTGATCCATTCGTAATCTAGTAAATAATAATTTAATTTATTATTAGCAATTAAACACTGCATTATATACAAAATAAGGTATGAATCACAATCCTATAGAAGTTTATGTAATTATTTTTTTTCTACAAATTGACCATTAAAGTCTATTGGCATTTTGTTAAAAGATTATGATTGGCCCCTAAATGTTTTAAAAGCAATGCAAACTGTCCTTTTCATAACAATATTTATACGCTTCGCAAAAAGCTGCCTGTGTGTATCTTATGTCATCTGCTGAGGCCAATGGGGACACATATCAATGAGCTCATGCACTCATAAAACAATCACAGTGTATCATGTTGCTGGGTTATATTCAGAACTGTCATAAATGTGTAAGTTAATTTAATTTATAAAGAATATCTTGCTAATATGTACTGCTAAAAATGTGCTTGACACTAAACTGTCTGTTCAACTTAGTCACTTTGAACAGATCTCAATTTTGCTTTCTTAGGTCTGAAAGAAATGTCATCATAATAGGGGTCATAGAGCAGGTTATGCAAGTGATAATTAAGGGATATAAAACTAAAAAAAATGTGTGATTCAGAAAGTTTCCAATTTACTTCTATTATCAAATTTGCTTAGTTTCCATGGTATTCTTTGTTGAAGAGCTACCTAAGTAGATGTCTGGAGCACTGCATAGCAGGAAATAGTGCTGCTATTTAGTGGTCTTGCAAATGGATAACATTCTTGCAAAACTGCTGCCATATAGTGTTTCAGACACACCCCTACTTTTCAACAAAAGATACAAAGAGAATGAAGAGAAGTTGAAAACAGAAATAAATTAGAATTTTTTTTAAATAACTCTGAGCCATGAAAGAAAAAAATTAGAGTTTTATGTCCTGTTATAAAAACAAAATAGTTTAAATTAGCACTCATCCAGTGCTGATCTTGGACTGTACGGAGGCACTTGCTGGTATGTGTTGTGGTTGGGTAATTTTTCTATCAGCTTTCTTGACAGAGTAACACTAACCCTTTAAGTTGTTGTCCTTAAAGGAGCTAAAGCCTTTGTATAAAGTAGTTTTCTTTGAAGCGAGCTAAGCCACATCATACAAACGTGATCTCTGTTCTCTTCTTGAGGACCACAGGATTGACCACTGAGCACTCTCACTCAGGATCTGATTATCTAAAGCTCTTTAGGCTTGTGACATTTTCCAAGAAACCTTGTCATTACTACAAAGCCCCTGTCTTAATTCTCTTAAAGGGACACTGTACCCAAAATTTTCTTTCGTGAAATTTTAAGCAACTTTCTAATTTACTCTTATTATCAAATTTTCTTCATTCTCTTGGTATCTTTATTTGAAATGCAAGAATGTAAGTTTAGATGCCGGCCCATTTTTGGTGAACAACCTGGGTTGTCCTTGCTGATTGGTGGATAAATTCATCCACCAATAAAAAAGTGCTGTCCAGAGTACTGAAACCAAAAAAAAAGCTTGGATGCCTTCTTTTTCAAATAATGATAGCAAGAGAACGAAGAAAAATTGATAATAGGAGTAAATTAGAAAGTTGCTTAAAATTGCATGCTCTTTCTGAATTACAAAAGAAAAAATGTGGGTACAGTGTCCCTTTAAGGCAGTATTTACCTTGAGAACATTGTATCTCACAAATGTGTGTTCCCTGCATTTAAGTATGTCAAGGCGATGCATACATTACAATAGGCATCACAAAAAATTTAAAAACCAAATTTTGAAAATCGTAATTTGAAAACAAATAAATTAATTATTGAAATAAAACTATGCAGTAAAAAATCGTATTGTTTAATCACCTTACATAATCGTAACAAAATGATTGTGCAAAACAAAGAGAAATTATGAAAAAATTCAAATTTGTATTGAAATTACACAGGAAAAAACTATTTGAGGAGTACAGAAGAATTCTTAATAAAAGTACACTTCACATGCAAAATACTCTTTAATATTTGCATTTCTAATATGAAATTCAAATTATATTTTTATCCTCCTTTTAAAATGTGTTTCCACTCCTCCTATTGGGCTGAACAGGGGTGTTCTATGGGATTAACTGAAATGTCTCCGCCAGGTCTGGCATATTCTCTTAAAATTTTCTCACTGTTTTTTTTTCTTGCAAACTGAAAAGTGTTGAGTGTGTTGAAATATGCAAAGCTAACTTCACTCACTCTCCGCAGTGTAGTTTTCCTTTCCAGCAAGCTACATTAATTTCTTTGGGAGACATCTCCCAACTTGCAGGGATGGACCCTTTATTTCCTTAAGATATTTCAGTGAATCCATCCTGCAAGTGTCCATGTGGTTTTGATCTTCAGACCCCCAGCCTTGACCCCCAGTCTTGATTACTAATTACAAACACACTTCTCTGAACATAACTGTTCTTTGCTTAACCCAATACTTGGTTGTCTAGATTTGTAGCATTATTCTCTAATAGTTATCCCCTGACTTTTCCAGCTTGTTTTTACATCATGCGATTTCTCTGTTCTTGACCTTGGCTTGCTCTTTAGATAACGCACTGCCTTCCTCAATCATTACTGTCTGTAGAGAACTTAACTGATGGCTCGTGCTAGTAACAATCTTTTACTAAATACTATGATATTAGCTCTGCAAACTTTTTTTCTTTCTGGGTACACCTTAAAGGGACAGTATACACTCATTTTCATATAACTGCATGTAATAGACACTACTATAAAGAATAAGATGCACAGATTATAAAGAATAAGATGCACAGATACTGATATAAAAATCCAGTATAAAATGGTTTAAAAACGTACTTAGAAGCTTTCAGTTTAGCTCTGTTGAAAAGGTAGCTGGAAAGCCCACTGCAAGTGGGAAATATCTGACACTCCCCCCTCCCCCTTCTTTTGCATATGAAAAGACCCTTTACACAAACAGGAAAAAGCTGGAGAAGGTAGCTGACGGTATTCAAATACAACTTTGAGGCTTGGTTAGGTAATCAGAGCAATGTTATTTGAAAATAAGCAAAATTATACATTTTTGAAAAAAACAAACTTTATGGGCTTTTTAAATAAAACAAACTTTATGGGCTTTATAAATAGATCATCTACAAAACATTTATGCAAAGAAAAAATGAGTGTATAATGGCCCTTTAATACAGTGTTTCTCAAACTAGGTTCTGCCAAATTGTGATAGTAAAAAATATTTTCATTTAAATTACAGCACACAATTGCCCATTTATACAATTATATTTGTATAAAAACTGTTGCCAGCCATATATATGTATGTAACCGATTTATTCTGCTGCAAATGCTAAACTAAGGCAACATGAGTTGACCACTAGTGATGTCGCGAACCTAAAATTTCGCGAATTCAATAGGCAGGCGAACTTTAAAACCTACAAGGACTCTTTCTGGCCACAATAGTGATGGAAAAGTTGTTTCAAGGGTACTAACACCTGGACTGTTGCATGCTGGAGGGGGATCCCTGGCAAAACTCCCATGGAAAATTACATAGTTGATGCAGAGTCTGCTTTTAAGCCATAATGGGTCTAAATCAACTAACATTCCCAAAGTGGCTGTCTCAAAACATCCCGGACAGAAGATAGATTGATAGTGATAGATAGGATAGATAGATATACATAGATTGATAGTTAGATAGAATCGATAGAAGAGAAATAGATATATTCGTTAGATAATTAATTACCCTAATAAATTCTAATAATCAAACATGCGTTCTTGGACCCAACTAGCTTGTGTCAATTAGTACTTTTCTTAGCACTTTAATCCCTGTCCCCCACCCCCCCCTATAAATACTGTTAACAGAAATATGATTGCTGACAACAATTGGCTAGGTGGGGGCCTGGCTCACAGCAGGCTGCAAGGCAGGAGGAAAGTGCGTTTCATTGGCACCAGCAAACTGACGATTCAAATCACAGCAACTATTAACAAAAATTTTAATTTTTAATTATTAGAATACTGTCACAACAAATATGATTGGTGTAAATATTTTTTAAGTAGGCCTGGCACACAGGCTTGGAAGGCTGTAGAAAAGTGCAATTCAAAGGCACGAGCAAACTGAGGGTTAAGATCATCAACAATAAAGATTTTTTTAATTTTAATTAGTAACTATACTGTGACAAAAAATTAGGATTGGTGTAATAGTTGGCAAGACGGCCTGGCACAAAAGGATGGCAGGCAGGAGGGAGATGCAATTCAAGGACACTAGGAGACTGATTACTGACAGTCTAAACAGTGATGATTGACAATTTTTGCAATACTGTTAACAGAAATATGATTGCTGACAACAATTGGCTAGGTGGGGGCCTGGCTCACAGCAGGCTGCAAGGCAGGAGGAAAGTGCGTTTCAATGGCACCAGCAAACTGACGATTCAAATCACAGCAACTATTACCAAAAATTTTAATTTTTAATTATTAGAATACTGTCACAACAAATATGATTGGTGTAAATATTTTTTAAGTAGGCCTGGCACACAGGCTTGGAAGGCTGTAGAAAAGTGCAATTCAAAGGCACGAGCAAACTGAGGGTTAAGATCAACACTAAAAATTTTTTTTATTTAAATTAATAACTATACTGTCTGACTATGACAACAATTATGATTGGTGTAAATAGTTGGCTAGACGGCCTGGCACAAAACGCTGGCAGTGGCAGGCAGGAGGTAAATGAAATTCAATGGCCCTAGGAGACTGAATATTTGCAGGCCAAAAAATTATGTTTTTTTATTTTTTTATTACTGTTACAAGAATTGTGATTGGTGCCACTAATTGGCTACTTGGGCCTGGCAGACAGGCTGGCAGATATGAGTCATGGATGGTAGGTAGGGCAGTAATTTAACACAGTATGCTGTGTAAGTGACAAAAACACAGGACTGATAGAAAATTAAGTTACATTACACTAGCAAAATTTTTTAAAATTTTAGATTTTAATATTAAAATTATGTTAAGAAGTGCAATGCACATATGACTCTATGAGTGGTCGCACTGGCTGGCTGCTACGTAGGGCAGCAATTATAACAACAGTATGCTGTGTAAGTCAGATAGACAGTTAGACACAGGCCTGATAGAAAATACAATTAGATTACACTAGCATAATGATTTAAAGACTTTTTTTTGGAAATTTTAAGAAAAAGGTTAAGCACATACATATGAGTCGTGGCTGATAGCCTTGGAAGGGCAGCTATTAAAAACAGTAGGCTATGTATGTCGGATACACACACGCCTGATAGAAAATACTATTAGATTACACTAGAAAAATGATTGAAATTATATTTTTGGGGGGGGAAATTAAAAAAAGGTTAAACACATATGAGTCGTGGCTCATAGACTAGGGAGGGCAGCAAGTAAACACAGTAGGCTCTCTATGTCAGCAAAACACACAGGCCAGATAGAAAATTAGATTTGATTACACTAGCAAACAAATTTAAACTTTTTTTTTTATATTAAAATTAAGGTGAAAGAAAAATAGATATGAGTGCTGGGTGGCTGCCTGGCACAGACCAATTAACCAAAAGACTGAAAAAAAAGAGGTATATTAATGCTGACTGAGCCTGACAGACACAGGCATGATAGTAAATGTAATTAGATTACACTAGAAAAATATTTTTTTGTGTGTTTTTTTTAAAATTAAAAATAATGTTATAAACGGATATTAACACTGCTGGCTGCTGGCTGGCACAGAGCAATGAACCAGAGTATATGCTGTGTGACACTGGCCTGATAGAAAATGAAAAAAAATTACACTAGAAAAATAATTATATTTTTGGGTTAGTTAAATTTAAACTAATGTTGTTAGGGAGATATCAGTGGTAGCAGTAGTCACAGCATATGCTGTGAGCCTTAAACACACAGCTGAAAGCCAGGCAAATGCTAATAAAAAAAAAAAGAAATAAAAAAAAAAGGCACGAAATATAGCCCTAAAAAGGGCTTTTTGGGGTGCTGTGCTTGCAGCAGAGATGAGTGGAGTCCTTCTGGACTGTAAATACACTAGCCTAGCTATGTTTTTCCTATTAATGTCAGGAGCAAAAACATAACACGTCCTATCATTAAAAAAGCAAGGTCGTTATGAGTCTAAAATGGCGGATTCCGAGTAGCTGGGAGTGTCTGTGAGGGAGTGTCTGATGTTGATTGGCTCTAATGTGTCAGGCGGCTGTGACATAAAGGGTCAAAGTTTCCACAATGATGACACATAGGGGCGGATCGAACATCGCCATGTGTTCGCCCACAAACGCGAACGCGAACAAGCTATGTTCGCTGTGAACCGTTCGCGGGCGAACAGTTCGGGACATCACTATTGACCACCAGTAATTCAGCAATTGCATCATCAGATACCACAGGGATTTACATGGTTGGTTATGGCTGTGTAGAGTAGGTGCATGACCTAAAGTCCTCATATGATTAATATAAATGGTGTTTGCATAAGGCACAATATCTTGTATATGGAGAGACACTTTTGAATGGTAGCAAGAAAATATTTCTTGACTTTAAACATTCATTGCTGTGAAATTGTCAATGTAGTGTAAACGGTAACTATAAATTTATGGTTGATTGTCCAGTTTTTAGAACACAAGTGTGCAAATTTGCATTATCAAGTGTGCCAAAATCTGAGAACCACTGCTTTAATAATCAAGGAATTCAGGAAACTGTTTGATTGTGCTGGGGTATATATTAAAGGGGTATTAAACAGTAAATAAATGCTAGATATAAAAATGTATTCAAAACAAATATTAGCTCAAAAATAGTATCCAGGTGTTATTTTTTTAAAATATATTATTTGTTTTGATAAATGTGAAGTTTAATATTCTGTAAAGTACTGTAATGCGCCCACCATGCTTAAAGGGATACTAAACCCAAATTTTAGCGGTATCCAGGGTGCTGAACAAAAAATGGGCCGGCTCCTAAGCTTTCATTCCTGTGTTTTCAAATAAAGAACGCAGAAACTTAAGTTAAGAAGCAGCGGTCGTAAGATCAGGATGATTGACACCCCTGCTAGCGGCCGATTGGCTGCAAATGTGCACGGGGCGGCACTGCACAAGCATTTCACCAGAAATGCTTGTACAATGTTAAATGTCTGCAGCGAATCATGTCCACCCAGCATTTGATAAATCTACCCAGATGTTTCACCTTATTTTTTTTTTTTTGCTAAAGGCTAATATCATCAAAATAAAACACATCTAAACACACAACTGTGCAAATATTTTTCCTCAGCAAAAGAGATTAGATAAGGGGAACCTAGGTTTTAACATGGTGGCACCTATTACTTTATAGAAACTTGGTGGAATTAAAAAGACCACAGTTACAGGAAAAAATGGGACAAAATAAATAATGAATGTACATTGCAATTTTTTCTTACTACATATAATTAAATAATTTCATATCCCTTTCAGTAAAAATGCTTATTGCACAGTAGGTTCCATCATTTTTATTAATTTTCAGCTAGATTGCAAGTCTGTGCGTTCGTCTTTTAACGCTGAAAATATGGTCATTTCAGTGTTAAAACAGCACCACAGCCATTACAAGTCTTGTCAGACTTTCAAATTTTTCAGCCAACAGGAATGCAAGGGACAGGACTCCATCTTGAATTGCGTACCTTGCATTAAAGATTCAGTGTACGGCGGCGACCGTATTAAGAGGATGCTCTGCGCCGGATGTCTTCAGGATGGAACTGCTCCAGAACTGATCAAGAAAGAAGATGCAGTCTGGATGAAGATTGAAGAAGCCGCCTGGATGAAGACTCCTCACCGCTTGGATGAGGACTTCGCCCCCGGGATGAAGATTGAAGAGGCCGTCTGGATGAAGACTTCTCACCGTCTGGATGAAGATCGTTCAAGCGGGACTTCAAAAACTGTAAGTGGATCGGGTTAGTGTTAGGCTTTTTTTAAGGTTTTTTTGGGTGGGTTTTTATAGATTTTTTTAGATTAGGGTTTGGGCTTGTAAAAGAGTTAAATGCCCTTTTAAGGGCAATGCCCATCCAAATGCCCTTTTCAGGGCAATGGGTAGCTTAGGTTTTTTTTAGATAGTTTTTTTTTATTTTGTGGATTTGGCGGGATGGGGGTTTGTAATGTTAGTGGGGGTTTGTAATTTTTTTTTTCAGAAAAAGAGCTGATATCTTTAGGGCAATGCCCTACAAAATACCCTTTTAAGATCCATTGGTAGTTTATTCTGGATTAAATTTTTTATTTAGGGGTGTGTTTTATTTTGGGGTGTGTTTTTTTAAATGGGTATTAGAATAAGAATCATTTTTATTATTTTTGATAATTTGCTTGTTATTTTTTGTAATGTATTTTCTTCGTTTTGAGGTGGGTTTTTATTTTTAGATTAGGGCTTAGGCAGAAAAATTGCTAAATGCCCTTTTAAGGGCAATCCCTATACAAATGTCCTTTTCAGGGCAAAGGGTAGATTAGGTTTTACTTTCTTTTTATTTTGTGCGTTTTCAGGTGACTGATCAAATGTTCATAGATAAGGGGAACAAAATATTAACTGAATGCTCTTTAGCATTAATTGATTTACTCATAGAATATAAGAAACAAATACATCAAGAGTTATGTCTAGACCAGATTAAGTTGCAGTCATACAAGCGACCTTTAAGTCAAGATCCTCTCTTCAATAAATATGACACTAAACTGCAGAAAGTTATCACTGAGTTTAGAGATAATTTGTGGAATTTTAAAAAACAGAAAATCTTACGTGACAAACAAGATTATGAGAGTAATAAAGTATACAAATGGACAGATTCTGATACTAGGAGAAGATACAGAAAATATATATCTGATAAGAAAGTAAGATTTGCAGAGACTGACACAGAGTATGATTATGACTCTTCAGACTTGGAGGTTTCTAATGAGAGTTCACCAACTTCTGTGGCGGGTACTCCATTTGCCCTTACAACCAAGGATGATCATGCATCCTCCACATCTTCCACACAGTCAAAAAATGAGAGGGGCCAACAGAAGTCCAGTGTGCGAAGAAAAAAATACGTAGAGGGGGACGTGGAAGGTCTGGGAGGGCAAGAGTGTTATCCAGAGACTTTACCACCCAAGCCTCGGCGCTACTCACAGTGGAGGAGAGCCGTAACATTCCAGAAATATGCATAGAAACTAACAATGTTATTAATTTATCATCTGTTGATCTTTCTAAAACTCTCCTACTTCCCACTTTAACTTATTTGACACTGTAGTAGATCTCAATAGATTTGTGAAATCATTGGTCTTAAAGAAGCATTTTTTGGGTACTATGAGTGAGAGTTGTGATGTGAAGTATAAGTTGAGACCTGAACCGTTTAGATATGGTTTTGAATTTGCTGATGAGTGCACACTTTTAGACCTTATAGCAATAAATGCAGATATCAAAGATCCACATTTATGTGTGAGTAAAGATGCACAAGATGTATCTAGATTAAGGAAGAAATCTAAATTTTATTCTTTAAATGCTAGGTCTAGTGCTATAGAGGTATTTCAGAAGACTGTAGAAATCGCATTGAAAAAGCTTTATTCTAACAGATCCTCTGTAGATCATAGGAAGGACAATTTCTCCAAAGAGCAATATTTGTCTATTAAACAGTTGGAAACAAATAAGGAGTTGGTTATTCGTAACTCGGACAAAGGGGGTAAGGTTGTAGTCTTTAATCGAAAAGACTATATTGGAGAGGCACTTAGACAGTTATTGGATGCGTCAGTCTATAAGAAGCTCAAATTTAATCCTGTATTTTGTTATTTTTTTTATTAATGAAAAACTCATCAATACAAAATAGATTCAAAATAAGATACCCATATGTATCCAAAGATTACATCAATGACTGTTTTTCATAACAAGTGAGCCAAGGAGGTTTCTATAGTCGATTTAACAAGATTGTGGCAGGGAGGATATAACACACGAAAAAAGAAAGAGAGAAAAAAAATAAAAAAATAAAAAAAAAATAAAGGAGTGTTTCCCCTCCTCTTCCCTCTCCCCCTCCCTCCTCTCTTAGAATTGTGTATATTTTCCTCTCTCTCCCCCCTCTCACACCACCCCCCCCCCACGCACACACGGCAACCTTTTTATAATTGAATATTAAGGATTTTTTCTATACAATTAATCAAGGTTTTATCTTGGCTTAGAACAAAGTCTCTCCAGATCTTTATATACGAGTTGTCCTTTTTTTTCCTCTAACCTATATTCATGAGCCGCCACTAATGCAGTATCGATTAGAACATTTTTTGCTTCCTTGACCGAAGGGACTTGAGGTTTAATCCAATTAATAAACAAAAGTTGTCTAAGTTCCGATCAGCCAATAGAACGTGAGGTCAATCCGATTGGCTGATTGGATCAGCCAATTGGATTGAACTTCAATCTGATTGGCTGATTGAATCAGCCAATCAGATTTTTCCTACCTTAATTCCGATTGGCCAATCGA
Organism: Bombina bombina; assembly: GCF_027579735.1. NCBI lineage: Eukaryota > Metazoa > Chordata > Amphibia > Anura > Bombinatoridae > Bombina > Bombina bombina. Next base: position 348,599,112 of record NC_069499.1, read on the forward strand.
AATTCGAGGGACGCCATCTTGGATGAAGTCCCTTAAAGGAATCGTCATTCGTCATTAGTCCGTCGGTTGAAGAGGATGGCTCCACGTCGGCTGGATGGAAGATGGCTCCGCTCCGGATGGATGAAGATAGAAGACGCCACTTGGATGAAGACTTCTACCAGATGGAGGACCTCTTCTTGCCCCGTTTGGATGAAGAATTCGGTTCGGCTGGGTGAAGACGACTCAAGGTAGGGAGATCTTCAGGGGGTTAGTGTTAGGTTTATTTAAGGGGAGTTTGGGTGGGTTAGAGTAGGGGTATGTCGGTGGTGGGTTTTAATGTTGGGGGGTTGTATTTTTTTTACAGGTAAAAGAGCCAATTACTTTGGGGCAATGCCCCGCAAAAAGCCCTTTTAAGGGCTCGTAAAAGAGCTGATTACTTTGTAATTTAGAATAGGGTAGGGCATTTTATTATTTTGGGGGGCTTTTTTATTTTATTAGGGGGCTTAGATTAGGTGTAATTTGTTATTTTTTTTTAATTTTCCGTAATTTAGTGTTTGTTTTTTTTTTGTATTATAGATTAGTTTATTTCATTGTATTTTAGTTTAGCTAATCGTAGGTAATTTATTTAATTAATTTATTGATAGTGTAGTGTTAGGTGTATTTGTAACTTAGGTTAGGATTTATTTTACAGGTAATTTTGTAATTATTTTAACTAGGTAGCTATTAAATAGTTATTAACTATTTGATAGCTATTGTACCTAGTTAAAATAAATACAAAGTTGCCTGTAAAATAAATATAAATCCTAAAATAGCTACAATGTAACTATTAGTTATATTGTAGCTATATTAGGGTTTATTTTATAGTTAAGTATTTAGTTTTAAATAGCAATAATTTATTTAATTATAGTAAATTTATTTTGATTAATTTAAATTATATTTAACTTAGGCGGGTGTTAGGGTTAGGGTTAGACTTAGGTTTAGGGGTTAATAACTTTATTATAGTAGCGGCAACGTTGGGGGTGTGAGATTACGGGTTAATAATTGTAGGTAGGTGGTGGTGATGTTAGGGAGGGCAGATTAGGGGTTAATACAATTTATTATAGTGTTTGCGAGACGGGAGTGTGGCAGTTTAGGGGTTAATACATTTATTATAGTGGCGGCGAGGTCCGGTCAGCAGATTAGGGGTTAATAAGTGTAGGTAGGTGGCGGCGACGTTGGGGGGGGCAGATTAGGGGGTAATAAATATAATATAGGAGTCGGCGATGTTAGGTGCAGCAGATTAGGGGTTCATAGGGATAATGTAGGTTGCGGCGGTGTCCGGAGCGGCAGATTAGGGGTTAAAAAATATTTATTATAGGGTTTGCGATGTGGGGGGGTCCTCGGTTTAGGGGTTCATAGGTAGTTTATGGGTGTTAGTGTACTTTATAGCACAGTAGTTAAGAGCTTTATGTTCCCGTGTTAGCCCATAAAACTCTTAACTACTGACTTTTTTTGACAGTAGGAGTCTTGTCGGTAGAGGCTCTACCGCTCACTTCTTCCAAGACTCGTAATACCAGCGTTAGGCAAATCCCATAGAAAAGATAGGATACGCAATTGACGTAAGGGGATCTGCGGTAGCCTTGAGTCGCGGAAAGAAAGTGAGCGTTAGACCCTTTCCTGCCTGACTCTAAATACCAGCGGGCGTTAAAAAGCAGCGTTAGGACCCCTTAACGCTGCTTTTGACAGCTAACGCCAAACTCTAAATCTAGGCGATATAATTGTAACAGTAACAGGACAAATAAAATGTATTGCAGTTTTTATGTTTCTGTAATTGAAAGAGAAAAAAATGTTTCTTTGTTTTTATGCTTGTGGGACATTGTGACTGTGCACCAATGTGTTTTCTGCTCATTAACCAGCTACTAATAAGACTTTAACCCCTTAAGGACCAGGCATTTCAGACAAAAACCAGAGCATTTTTTAGCATTTTTGCCATCTCTACATTTAAACAGAAATAGAGCCTTTTTTATATTTACCTATCAAAACTATATATTATTTTTTTTAGCAGACAACCCAAAGTATTGATCTAGGCCCATTTTGGTATATTTCATGCCACCATTTCCCCGCCAAATGCAATCAAAAATAAAAAAACACTAACTTTTTACCAATTTTAGGTTTCTCACTGAAATTATTTACAAACAGCTTGTGCAATTATAGCACAAATGGTTGTAAATGCTTCTCTGGGATCCCCTTTGTTCAGAAATAGCAGACATATATGCTTTGGCATTTCTTTTTAGTAATTAGAATGCTGCTAAATGCCGCTGTGCACCATACTTGTATTATGCCCAGCAGTGAAGGGGTTAATTAGGAAGCTTGTAGGGTTAATTTTAGCTTTAGTGTAGAGATCAGCCTCCAACCTGACACTTCCCACCCCCTGATCCCCCTCAAACAGCTCTATTTCTTCCCACACCTTACAATTGTCACCGCCATCCTAAGTACTGGCAGAAAGACTGCCAGTATGAAAATAAAAGCCTTTTTTAATTTTTATATTTTATTTTAAAAAAAATATTTGCTGCAGTGTAGGTTCCCCCCTAACCCCCCAACCTCCCTGACCCCCCCAAAAAAGCTCTCTAACCCTCCCCCTCTACTTATTTGACACCATCTTAGGTACTGACAGCTGTCTGCAAGTACCCCGTTTGCTGCAAAATTGTCAATTAAAAAAAAAAAAAAAAACATTCCCCGCCCCCCCTCAATACACTACCCTCTCCCACTGCCGGATCCCTTTCTGTTAACGGATCCCACATGGGATCCCCTCATTGCCCCTCCTCCTTCCTTTATCATCAAAGACGCTTTCTCTGCAAGTCTATAGCGCAATCTCGCTATTTTGAGTGAGATTGCGGCAGAGAGAAGTCCAGGACTGTATCGACGTACAGGTCCTTAAAGGGCCACTAAACCCCAAATTTTTCTTTCATGAATGAATAGAGAATCAAATTTTTAACAACATTCCAATTTACTAAACTATTATATATTGCTTCATTTTTTAGATATCCTTTGTTGAAGGAATAGCAATGCACATTGATGAGCCAATCACACGAGGCATCTATGTGCAGCAACCAATCAGCAACTACTGAGCCTTTCTAGATATGCTTTTCAGCAAAGCATATCAAGAAATTGAAAATAAAACAAATGAGATAATAGAAGTAAATTAGAAAGTTGTTTAAAATTGCATACTCTTTCTAAACCATGAAAGAAAAAATGTGGGTTTCATGTCCCTTTAAGGGCATAGAAATAAATTGGAATGTTTCAAATTGTAATCTCTATCTGAATCATGAAAGAAAATGTTTGTGTTTCATGTCCCTTTAAGTTGTGCAGTAACAGACATGCACTTCCTGCTGTTTCAAAGTCAAAATTGTACTTCTTTAACATAACCGCATGCAAACAAAGTACGTTCAAATGTTGCTCTTTCATGTTCATGATTGAAATTTGTAGCATTTGCAGCCCCTTTTAAAGAGACATTAAACACTTTGAGATGGTAATATAAAATGATAAATTGTATATATAAAACAACTCTGCAATATACTTTCATTATTTATTTTGTCCTCTTTGCCTGTAATTCCATTCTGAAATTGTGAGCATTTCAGTTCCTGTTAGAAATGGAAGTGCAGAACACTGTTAAATCCAGCACAACCATTGGCTGCACACTCTAGTGACCTATTTATAACTAGTGATGTCGCAAACCTAAAAATTTTGGTTCGCGAACGGCGGACTCAAATGTCTGCAACTGTTCGCGAACGGGCGAACCCGGGCGAACCGCCATTGACTTCAATAGGCAGGCGAATTTTAAAACACACTAGGGACTCTTTCTGGCCACAATAGTGATGGAAAAGTTGTTTCAAGGGTACTAACACCTGGACTGTGGCATGCCGGAGGGGGACCCATGGCAAAACTCCCATGGAAAATTACATAGTTGATGCAGAGTCTGGTTTTAATCCATAAAGGGCATAAATCACCTACATTCCTAAATTGTTTGGAATAACGTGCTTTAAAACATCAGGTATGATGTTGTATCGATCGGGTAGTGTAAAGGTTATGCCCACTTCACAGTGACAGGCCAAACTCCCCGTTTAACACACCACAAACAACCGCAAACAGTCCATTTGCACAACCGCAAACTCCACATTGCCACGAGATAGATAGATTTGATAGATAAATAGATACATAGATTAGATAGATAGATCAATAGATGCAATAGATACATTTGATAGATACGATAGATAGATTTGATAGATCAATAGATAGATTTGATAGATAGATAATTTCCCAGACAGAGAATTACAAGACGTGCGGTCTGCGACCCATGGTAAGGTTCCCAGAGGCAGTTGCGGCGCCCGAGGCTCTGATTAGAATAGAGCACTCTGGAACGTATCTGCCCTCGGCCGAAATCGGAACATTCTTTAGCTTTCTATCTGTCGGCCAAATGTCCGTCTGCCAAATGCCCGTCTGCCAAATGTCCGTCTGCCAAATGTCCTTCTGCATTTTGTCAGAGCACCGCGTGCAATCTACTGTGCCAACAGATATGAGTGGTCTGTCAAATAGTACTATTCTTATTAGTTTAATACCTGTTACGTCCCCTATCAGGGTACGTGTATATGGCATGGATTTTAGGAATCGGGAGATGGAAAAAGATGCTTGGTTGGTCCGGCCACGAGATAGATAGATTTGATAGATAGATAGATAGATAGATAGATAGATAGATAGATACATAGATTAGATAGATAGATCAATAGATGCAATAGATACATTTAATAGATACGATAGATAGATTTGATAGATAAATAGATAGATTTGATAGATAGATAATTTCCCAGACGGAGAATTACAAGACGTGCAGTCTGGGACCCATGGTAAGGTTACTTCCTTTCACACAATCGAGTACAGGTTGGGCATTGCCTTTTGTGCAAAGAAATTTCGGCCGGGTACCTTCCACTGGGGTGTCCCCTATCAGGGGACATGTAAATGGCATGGATTTTAGGGACCGGGAGATGGAAAAAGATGTTTGGTCAGTCCTCCTACTTCAAATTTGGGGCACTGCGCGTGCAATCTACTGTGCCACCAGATATGAGTGGTGTATTAAGTAGTACTATTCTTATCAGTTTAATCCCTGTTACGTCCCCTATCAGGGGACTTGTATATGGCATGGATTTTAGGAACCGGGAGATGGAAAAAGATGCTTGGTCGGTCCGGCCACGAGATAGATTTGATAGACAGATAGATACATAGATTAGATAGATAGATCAATAGATGCAATAGATACATTTGATAGATACGATAGATAGATTTGATAGATCAATAGATAGATTTAATAGATAGATAGAGAACCGGGAGATGGAAAAAGATGCTTGGTCGGTCCTCCTACTTCAAACTTGGGGCACTGCACGTGCAATCTACTGTGCCACCAGATATGAGTGGTGTGTTAAGTAGTACTATTCCTATCACTTTAATCCCTGTTACGTGCCTTTTTTTTGTTTTGTTTTTTGAAGCCACAGTGCAGCACCAGAGGCCAGAAAAATTTGGCATGTACACATGCCTGAAAAATTAGGTGTTGTTGCAGCTGCTGCTGTAGCAGCGGCCAGAAAAATTAATATTTGTTTCCCTGGCAGAAAGTGCCCTAAAACATTGCGGCTTGAACACTAGTTGGTGGCGGATAAGTCACGCAAGTCATCCGGCATTCGAAGATAACATACAGCAGCTTGTGGTCCATTTATAGCCCAAGGCAGATCATCTCATTAGGCCTTTTTTACTCAAATGTATCGCCCAATGTCAGTCCCTTCGGGATCCATCCCTCACTCATCTTAATAAAGGTGAGGTAATCTAGACTTTTTTTGACCTAGGCCACTTCTCTTCTCAGTGACAATACCTCCTGCTGCACTGAAGGTCCTTTCTGATTGGACACTTGAAGCGGGGCAGGCCAGAAGTTCTATAGCAAATTATGATAGCTCAGGCCACAGGTCAAGCCTGCACATCCAGTAGTCAAGGGGTTCATCGCTCCTCAGAGTGTCGAGATCTGCAGTTAAGGCGAGATAGTCTGCTACCTGTCGGTCGAGTCGTTCTCTGAGGGTGGACCCCGAAGGGCTATGTCGATGCATAGGAGTTAAAAAGCTCCGCATGTCCTCCATCAACAACACGTCTGTTAAGCGTCCTGTCCTTGCCAGCGTGGTCGTGGGAGTCGGAGGATTACTTTCACCTATTCCCCTGTTAGATTCCCATTGTGCTGTGACATCACACTTATACGCTGTGTAAAGCATACTTTTTAATTTATTTTGGAACTGCTGCATCCTTTCTGACTTGTGGGATTTGGTAACATTTCAGGAACTTTATGCTTATACCGGGGGTCTAGTAGCGTGGACACCCAGTACAGGTCCTTCTCCTTCAGCTTTTTTATACGAGGGTCACTCAACAGGCACCACAGCATGAAATACCCCATTTGCACAAGTTTGGATGCCGAGCTACTCATGTCCCATTCCTCGTCCTCAGTGATCTCACTGAAGGTATCTTCTTCCCCCCAGCCACGTACAACACCACGGGTACTAGATAGGTGACAACGAGCACCCTGGGATGCCTGTTGTGGTTGGTCTTCCTCCTCCTCCTCCTCAAAGCCACATTCCTGCTCTGACTCCTCTTCCTCACAATCCTCTTCCAGCATTGCCGCTGGTCCAGCAAGCAATGCTGATAAGGCTGTTTCTGGTGGTGATGGTGACCACAACTCTTCCTCTTCACGCTCATCTATGGCCTAATCCAGCACTCTTTGCAGGGCACGCTCCAGGAAGAAAACAAATGGTATGATGTCGCTGATGGTGCCTTCGGTGCGACTGACTAGGTTTGTCACCTCCTCAAAAGGACGCATGAGCCTACAGGCATTGCGCATGAGCGTCCAGTAACATGGCAAAAAAAATCCCCAGCTCCGCAGAGGCTGTCCTAGCACCCGGTCATACAAATACTCGTTAACGGCTTTTTCTTGTTGGAGCAGGCGGTCGAACATTAGGATTGTTGAATTCCAACGTGTTGGGCTGTCGCAAATCAAGCGCCTCACTGGCATGTTGTTTCGCCACTGGATATCTGCAAAATTCGCCATGGCCGTGTAGGAATGCCTGAAATGGCCACACACCTTCCTGGCCTGCTTCAGGACGTCCTGTAAGCCTGGGTACTTATGCACAAAGCTTATATATGAGATCAAAATAATGATGATCTATTCACAAGTGATAATCAGTTAACAATTTAAAACATTTGGTAAAATATAAAATATGATAGTACAATATTAAAAACACCGGTGTTCTACATAAACAAAAAACTATAAAAACTCAAATTAAAATAATATAAGCAAGCAGGTGTACTCAGAAGATAAAACCAAAAAATAAACAGAGGAGACTCATGTACCTCTAAGCGTATGACTATCAAAAACATATATAAATGCATATGTGAGTATAAGAACCATATGTCTGGTATCCGTTAAACTAGCGCATATATATACACTTCACAGATGTATAAGGGTTAAGCACATATTATACAGTTCCTTATTGCTTAAATGTTCTGGCAAAACATGGGGTGGTTATCCTTCCGTCAAAAATATATTTGAGCCAATGTATATTGAAACAAGTGTGGCAAAATGTAGCCAGTAATATGTAGCTGCAGTGTTATTTCTTAGATTTCAGCGTCTCTGTTTTTTAATCAGAGGTAGGTTTACATACGGTTTTTTGCTTGGTGTAGCGATTCCTTCCTTAAAAACAGTGCACTGTTGACGTCTTCCCTCTGCTGTGCAGAAAAAGCCGGTGGAGTACTACGTCCCTTAGCCTCCGTTTACCAGCTGTGTTGGTAGTTGTTTCCTTAGATTCGTTGTTTACCCAGTAATGGGCCTTGATGGTATTCTTATGAGCTCCGGTCACAACTTGCTTCTTTCTTTGTGAGTGTATAACCCAGACTCGGTCTTTATTTTCACCGGTCTCCTTGCTGTTATCACAGCTGACAAAGTTCTCCTCTGGAGCTGAGTTGTTTTGGCTCACTTCTTAATTTCAAGTGATCAGGTTTCTACGCGTTTCGGCGTTCTGCCTTTCTCAAGATACCTGATTGAACCACCTGTAGCCTTTTTATCTGGATCTCCCATGTTCCATCTCTTCAGCTTAACCCTTAATGTTTCTGTTTCTTGTGGATTCGTTTAGAGTTTTACTGTAATCTTAGTTCTTCCACTGTCCTTTGTGAAAGGTTTTCTTAAAATAATTATATTTTTTATTTAAATCCTCAGGTTCATTTTCTCCATATTAGACATCACATAAACAGTAATATTTGGTTCATATATTTCAAGTTCATATTTACAGATATTCTACATTCTTTTTTATATGCCTAATTCAACTTGATATATGGAAACTTACTATAAAAATATGTTATTATAATATTATAGTAATAATAGTATATATATATATATTCCAGAAAATTAATACAATTAATTTATAAAGTTTGTGTGAATATGTAAATGTTCAATTAGCTAATTTTTGTGATTCTAAATCAGATATTAATTCTATATAGAGTATACTTATACAGTCCTGTATTCTTGTTATACTTGTGTAGTGGGGTATTTCATCATCTCATATATAGGTGTTATTTATACATAAGTGTTGTTTATCCAGGTTGTAGAAAAGATACTGGAAGTGCTTATGATACACAAATCTTTAATAGTTATCTAGAAACATATATTGTTTTATTAACATCCGTGGTCACCTATAATCAATGACTCTTGTTTTTATATTCCTACCATATGTTGTCACCTCATTTCCTACTATATTCTTTACCTCGATATAAGTTATGTGTGTGTTTGTATCTTACTAATGGAGAGTTGTATTCATATAGCGTATTACTTTATATACAAGGAAGTATTGATTGTATTATAAGTCTATATTATAGAATTAAGGTCTAGTTCACTATTTAATCCCTTAGGGAATAAGGTCCCCATTCTAAAGATAATTTCAGCTTCTTTATGGAGTAACTTTCTCTCCATGTTCCCTCCTCTATTGTCTTCTCTTACTAGTTTAATGCCCCAATATTTTAGTTCTTTTGGATTGCTATTATGATGTTCCTTAAAGTGTACATACAGTCTTGTATTTTCTTTGCCTTGCTCTATGCACCAAATGTGTTCTCTAATTCGCTCTCTGAGACTTCTGCTCGTTTGTCCCAGGTATTGTAATTTGCACGAACACTGTAATATGTATATGACATTATTGTCTGTGCATCTTATTATGTCATTTATTTTAAAATTCATGTTGTTACTTGTTGAAATTATTTGATTCGTTTTATGGCTAAATTGGCAAGACTTACAATCATAACAGGGAAAGAAACCTGTTAGTCGCTCCCCTTTTAGATTCACTATGTTGTTGGTAGTTTTACATTTATATTCACTTGGTGAAAGTATGTTCTTAAGGTTTGTTGCTTTTCTATATATAATATCTGGTGTTGGTTTAAGTTGTTTTCCAATGACTGGGTCACTTCTGGCCAAATGCCAGTGTTTCTTAATGATATTTTGTACTTGTTTATATTGTGCTGAATATGTTGTTATAAAGGGTATTTTTAACATGTTGAAGTCAGTCTCTTCGGTTTGATTTAGTTTTTTATCTTCTAGTAGTGTTTCTCTCTTTATTTCTCTAACTATGTTTTTTGTATTAATGATTTGTATTTCATTATATCCTTTTTCTACAAACCTGTCCTGTATAGTCAGTGCTTGTCTGTCAAAGTCTGCTATGTCGCTACAGTTACGTCTAATACGTGAAAACTGTCCTTTCGGTATGTTTTTTTTCCACTTTATGTGGTGACTACTGTTGCGTTCAATATAGTTGTTAGCATCAATTTTTTTAAAAAATGTAGTGGTGTTGATTTTATTGTCAGTGATAGATACCTCAATGTCTAGAAAGCTGATGTGTTCCTTACTGCATTCATGGCTAAATAAAAGTCCCAAGTTATTACTGTTAAGATCTTCCATGAATAGTAAAAATAGTTCCTGGTCCCCCTCCCAGATGATAAAGACGTCATCTATAAAACGTTTAAAGAGCACGAGATTCGCACCCCAAGGAGTAGAGTTTATAAAATTCTCCTCAAATTTTCCCACGAATAAATTCGCGTAGCTGGGTGCGAATCTCGTGCCCATTGCAGTGCCTCTTTGTTGGAGGTAATACTTTCCATCAAATTTAAAATAGTTATTCTGTAAAATAAAAGCCATACAATCTAAAATAAATTTTTGTTGAATGGGATTCATATCTTTATCTTGTTTTAGATACATTTCTGTAGCTTCTAGCCCATGTGTGTGTTCAATACAGGTGTAAAGTGAGCTTACATCGCACGTAGCCATTAAGTAATTGTCCTTCCATTTTATGTCTTTAATGATATTGAGAAAATGTTTGGTGTCTTTTAAATAAGAGGATATGTTCTTTACATGTTTCTGCAGAAAAAAGTCAACATACTGTGAGAGGTTGGAAGTTAACGAATCAATGCCCGATATGATGGGGCGTCCTGGTGGATTTGATATATCTTTATGTACTTTTGGCAAAAAATAGAACACAGGTGTTCTGGGGTATTCTGTGTTAAGGAATTTGAATTCTTGGGTGTTAATTATTCCTTTAGTTTTTGCCTCTATCAGCATGTTGTCGAGATTATTTTTCATTCTATTTATAGGGTTATTGACAAGTTTCTTATATGTCACTGTATCTCCTAATAGTCTATATGCTTCTGTCAGATATTTACTTGTATCCATAATTACGACCCCTCCCCCTTTGTCTGCTTGTTTTATAATGATGTTTTTATTCTCTTTAAGTCCTTTGAGGGTTTGTTTTTCTTTTTTGGTCATATTCCACTTCATGTCTTTATTAGTGTCTATTCTATCTATATCTTCTTTCACTTTCCTTTCAAACATCTCTATTGCGCTCCCTTTTTCATGAGTTGGAAAGAAGTTGGATTTTTGTTTTAAATTAGTATGTATATATGTGGGGTCTTCATTAGCATAATTCATTATTGGATTTTTCATGAAATATTTTTTCAGGGTTAATTTCCTAGTTAGTTGGTTCACATTAATTAGAGTTTCAAACTTATTAAGTTTGTTTGCCGGAGCAAATGATAATCCTTTGCTTAATATGGATGTTTCTTCTTGACTTAATGTTATTTTACTCAGGTTGAAAATACCTCTTGTTTTTACTTTGCTTTCTTGGTTGCCTTTTTTGCGCTTTCTAATCCCTCTTCCTCTACCTCCTCTAGTCTTCGTTTTCCCTTTGGAGGGTCGTGTGACTGTATTGGTCCCTCCTCTAAAAAAGATTTTGATGTACCTACTTTTGTTTGTGTTGATGTTTCACCAGTGTTATTTTCTTCTGTTAGTGAACTAAATCTATTCTGTGTCTTAACTTCCCATTTGTTAGGTGTTTGTCTCTTTTCTGTGTGTGATTTATAATTACTATCTTTTTGTAACTGTTTGTGTCTTCGTGGATCTCTATTATATTGTGAAGTGTGCTGATCCTCATTGCTATAGTAGGGATCTTTCCATTCATTATGTGCTGATCTATTAGTTACGTGATAATGTGACTCCCTTCCTTGTGTATTCCAATGTCTACTCCCATAATATGTGTTGTAGTGTCTATTTTTCTCAAAGTGATTATCTTGTCTTCTCTCTCTTTCTTCATGGTTTCTCCCATAGTGGTAATTTTCATTATCGTGAAATTCTCTCCTATTCCTAGTGTCATTATATCTATCATCATAATCTCTATTCCTATCCCAATCGTTCCTAAATCTCCTTCTTCCTCTATTATGATATGTTTCATCTGTATACCAATTCCGTCTGTCATTATCGTTTGTGTAACCCTTTCTGTTTCCATGTCTCATTTCTCTCTGATAATTTTCATTTTTGTTTTTATATTGCTCGTCATGTTTCCTATCTTTAAATCTGTCAATTGTATTTATGTTGATTGTAGAATTATCATTGTATTTGTTGTGATCTTTCAAATTTAGATTCTTATTGGGATTTGTGGATATGGTGTTTTCCTCTAATGTGGTTTTTTTACTAAATATGTGTGCGCTGTTAGAATTTACATCTGTAATATCATCTTCATCTGAATTCCCATTTTTATTATAGTCTTCTAGATCGCGTCTAAATTTTTTCCATTTAATTTCTAATACCCCTAACTTTAAATCTTCCAGGTTTTTTATAATCTCCTGTTGTCTCAGGTTAGACGTCTCTTTAAGTTTAATTCCCTCTAATTTATTTTTACTTTCTTGGATCTTTTCTCCTATTTCTACTATAGAAATATTCCTTGCTTTAATAATAATGTTAATCAGTCCTATGGAGGCTGTTTCGAGTGTATCATACCACTCTTTATTTAGTTCTTCATTAAGTTTGAATGTACAATCTTTTTTTAAACGTAGGCCTCTAGGGACCATTTTTTCATTATTGTATTTATTTAGAAATGCTATTTCTAATTTTTGTTTGATTTCTTTAATCAAAATGTTTTCTAGGTCATCTAGAATTTCTGTTTCGTCGATTTTATTCATTCTGGTCGGTGTGTGTGTAGGATTTAATACATTAAGCCTAGTGTCAATGTCTTCCAGAATGTTATTCCTCATATTAAAAATATCCATTTTCTGATTCTGTATATATACCACTATCCAACTGTATGACACAATGGAAGACATTGACACTAGGCTTAATGTATTAAATCCTACACACACACCGACCAGAATGAATAAAATCGACGAAACAGAAATTCTAGATGACCTAGAAAACATTTTGATTAAAGAAATCAAACAAAAATTAGAAATAGCATTTCTAAATAAATACAATAATGAAAAAATGGTCCCTAGAGGCCTACGTTTAAAAAAAGATTGTACATTCAAACTTAATGAAGAACTAAATAAAGAGTGGTATGATACACTCGAAACAGCCTCCATAGGACTGATTAACATTATTATTAAAGCAAGGAATATTTCTATAGTAGAAATAGGAGAAAAGATCCAAGAAAGTAAAAATAAATTAGAGGGAATTAAACTTAAAGAGACGTCTAACCTGAGACAACAGGAGATTATAAAAAACCTGGAAGATTTAAAGTTAGGGGTATTAGAAATTAAATGGAAAAAATTTAGACGCGATCTAGAAGACTATAATAAAAATGGGAATTCAGATGAAGATGATATTACAGATGTAAATTCTAACAGCGCACACATATTTAGTAAAAAAACCACATTAGAGGAAAACACCATATCCACAAATCCCAATAAGAATCTAAATTTGAAAGATCACAACAAATACAATGATAATTCTACAATCAACATAAATACAATTGACAGATTTAAAGATAGGAAACATGACGAGCAATATAAAAACAAAAATGAAAATTATCAGAGAGAAATGAGACATGGAAACAGAAAGGGTTACACAAACGATAATGACAGACGGAATTGGTATACAGATGAAACATATCATAATAGAGGAAGAAGGAGATTTAGGAACGATTGGGATAGGAATAGAGATTATGATGATAGATATAATGACACTAGGAATAGGAGAGAATTTCACGATAATGAAAATTACCACTATGGGAGAAACCATGAAGAAAGAGAGAGAAGACAAGATAATCACTTTGAGAAAAATAGACACTACAACACATATTATGGGAGTAGACATTGGAATACACAAGGAAGGGAGTCACATTATCACGTAACTAATAGATCAGCACATAATGAATGGAAAGATCCCTACTATAGCAATGAGGATCAGCACACTTCACAATATAATAGAGATCCACGAAGACACAAACAGTTACAAAAAGATAGTAATTATAAATCACACACAGAAAAGAGACAAACACCTAACAAATGGGAAGTTAAGACACAGAATAGATTTAGTTCACTAACAGAAGAAAATAACACTGGTGAAACATCAACACAAACAAAAGTAGGTACATCAAAATCTTTTTTAGAGGAGGGACCAATACAGTCACACGACCCTCCAAAGGGAAAACGAAGACTAGAGGAGGTAGAGGAAGAGGGATTAGAAAGCGCAAAAAAGGCAACCAAGAAAGCAAAGTAAAAACAAGAGGTATTTTCAACCTGAGTAAAATAACATTAAGTCAAGAAGAAACATCCATATTAAGCAAAGGATTATCATTTGCTCCGGCAAACAAACTTAATAAGTTTGAAACTCTAATTAATGTGAACCAACTAACTAGGAAATTAACCCTGAAAAAATATTTCATGAAAAATCCAATAATGAATTATGCTAATGAAGACCCCACATATATACATACTAATTTAAAACAAAAATCTAACTTCTTTCCAACTCATGAAAAAGGGAGCGCAATAGAGATGTTTGAAAGGAAAGTGAAAGAAGATATAGATAGAATAGACACTAATAAAGACATGAAGTGGAATATGACCAAAAAAGAAAAACAAACCCTCAAAGGACTTAAAGAGAATAAAAACATCATTATAAAACAAGCAGACAAAGGGGGAGGGGTCGTAATTATGGATACAAGTAAATATCTGACAGAAGCATATAGACTATTAGGAGATACAGTGACATATAAGAAACTTGTCAATAACCCTATAAATAGAATGAAAAATAATCTCGACAACATGCTGATAGAGGCAAAAACTAAAGGAATAATTAACACCCAAGAATTCAAATTCCTTAACACAGAATACCCCAGAACACCTGTGTTCTATTTTTTGCCAAAAGTACATAAAGATATATCAAATCCACCAGGACGCCCCATCATATCGGGCATTGATTCGTTAACTTCCAACCTCTCACAGTATGTTGACTTTTTTCTGCAGAAACATGTAAAGAACATATCCTCTTATTTAAAAGACACCAAACATTTTCTCAATATCATTAAAGACATAAAATGGAAGGACAATTACTTAATGGCTACGTGCGATGTAAGCTCACTTTACACCTGTATTGAACACACACATGGGCTAGAAGCTACAGAAATGTATCTAAAACAAGATAAAGATATGAATCCCATTCAACAAAAATTTATTTTAGATTGTATGGCTTTTATTTTACAGAATAACTATTTTAAATTTGATGGAAAGTATTACCTCCAACAAAGAGGCACTGCAAT
The DNA here is from genome assembly GCF_027579735.1 of Bombina bombina. Classification (NCBI taxonomy): domain Eukaryota; kingdom Metazoa; phylum Chordata; class Amphibia; order Anura; family Bombinatoridae; genus Bombina; species Bombina bombina. Next base: position 348,614,210 of record NC_069499.1, read on the forward strand.
GGGCACGAGATTCGCACCCAGCTACGCGAATTTATTCGTGGGAAAATTTGAGGAGAATTTTATAAACTCTACTCCTTGGGGTGCGAATCTCGTGCTCTTTAAACGTTTTATAGATGACGTCTTTATCATCTGGGAGGGGGACCAGGAACTATTTTTACTATTCATGGAAGATCTTAACAGTAATAACTTGGGACTTTTATTTAGCCATGAATGCAGTAAGGAACACATCAGCTTTCTAGACATTGAGGTATCTATCACTGACAATAAAATCAACACCACTACATTTTTTAAAAAAATTGATGCTAACAACTATATTGAACGCAACAGTAGTCACCACATAAAGTGGAAAAAAAACATACCGAAAGGACAGTTTTCACGTATTAGACGTAACTGTAGCGACATAGCAGACTTTGACAGACAAGCACTGACTATACAGGACAGGTTTGTAGAAAAAGGATATAATGAAATACAAATCATTAATACAAAAAACATAGTTAGAGAAATAAAGAGAGAAACACTACTAGAAGATAAAAAACTAAATCAAACCGAAGAGACTGACTTCAACATGTTAAAAATACCCTTTATAACAACATATTCAGCACAATATAAACAAGTACAAAATATCATTAAGAAACACTGGCATTTGGCCAGAAGTGACCCAGTCATTGGAAAACAACTTAAACCAACACCAGATATTATATATAGAAAAGCAACAAACCTTAAGAACATACTTTCACCAAGTGAATATAAATGTAAAACTACCAACAACATAGTGAATCTAAAAGGGGAGCGACTAACAGGTTTCTTTCCCTGTTATGATTGTAAGTCTTGCCAATTTAGCCATAAAACGAATCAAATAATTTCAACAAGTAACAACATGAATTTTAAAATAAATGACATAATAAGATGCACAGACAATAATGTCATATACATATTACAGTGTTCGTGCAAATTACAATACCTGGGACAAACGAGCAGAAGTCTCAGAGAGCGAATTAGAGAACACATTTGGTGCATAGAGCAAGGCAAAGAAAATACAAGACTGTATGTACACTTTAAGGAACATCATAATAGCAATCCAAAAGAACTAAAATATTGGGGCATTAAACTAGTAAGAGAAGACAATAGAGGAGGGAACATGGAGAGAAAGTTACTCCATAAAGAAGCTGAAATTATCTTTAGAATGGGGACCTTATTCCCTAAGGGATTAAATAGTGAACTAGACCTTAATTCTATAATATAGACTTATAATACAATCAATACTTCCTTGTATATAAAGTAATACGCTATATGAATACAACTCTCCATTAGTAAGATACAAACACACACATAACTTATATCGAGGTAAAGAATATAGTAGGAAATGAGGTGACAACATATGGTAGGAATATAAAAACAAGAGTCATTGATTATAGGTGACCACGGATGTTAATAAAACAATATATGTTTCTAGATAACTATTAAAGATTTGTGTATCATAAGCACTTCCAGTATCTTTTCTACAACCTGGATAAACAACACTTATGTATAAATAACACCTATATATGAGATGATGAAATACCCCACTACACAAGTATAACAAGAATACAGGACTGTATAAGTATACTCTATATAGAATTAATATCTGATTTAGAATCACAAAAATTAGCTAATTGAACATTTACATATTCACACAAACTTTATAAATTAATTGTATTAATTTTCTGGAATATATATATATATACTATTATTACTATAATATTATAATAACATATTTTTATAGTAAGTTTCCATATATCAAGTTGAATTAGGCATATAAAAAAGAATGTAGAATATCTGTAAATATGAACTTGAAATATATGAACCAAATATTACTGTTTATGTGATGTCTAATATGGAGAAAATGAACCTGAGGATTTAAATAAAAAATATAATTATTTTAAGAAAACCTTTCACAAAGGACAGTGGAAGAACTAAGATTACAGTAAAACTCTAAACGAATCCACAAGAAACAGAAACATTAAGGGTTAAGCTGAAGAGATGGAACATGGGAGATCCAGATAAAAAGGCTACAGGTGGTTCAATCAGGTATCTTGAGAAAGGCAGAACGCCGAAACGCGTAGAAACCTGATCACTTGAAATTAAGAAGTGAGCCAAAACAACTCAGCTCCAGAGGAGAACTTTGTCAGCTGTGATAACAGCAAGGAGACCGGTGAAAATAAAGACCGAGTCTGGGTTATACACTCACAAAGAAAGAAGCAAGTTGTGACCGGAGCTCATAAGAATACCATCAAGGCCCATTACTGGGTAAACAACGAATCTAAGGAAACAACTACCAACACAGCTGGTAAACGGAGGCTAAGGGACGTAGTACTCCACCGGCTTTTTCTGCACAGCAGAGGGAAGACGTCAACAGTGCACTGTTTTTAAGGAAGGAATCGCTACACCAAGCAAAAAACCGTATGTAAACCTACCTCTGATTAAAAAACAGAGACGCTGAAATCTAAGAAATAACACTGCAGCTACATATTACTGGCTACATTTTGCCACACTTGTTTCAATATACATTGGCTCAAATATATTTTTGACGGAAGGATAACCACCCCATGTTTTGCCAGAACATTTAAGCAATAAGGAACTGTATAATATGTGCTTAACCCTTATACATCTGTGAAGTGTATATATATGCGCTAGTTTAACGGATACCAGACATATGGTTCTTATACTCACATATGCATTTATATATGTTTTTGATAGTCATACGCTTAGAGGTACATGAGTCTCCTCTGTTTATTTTTTGGTTTTATCTTCTGAGTACACCTGCTTGCTTATATTATTTTAATTTGAGTTTTTATAGTTTTTTGTTTATGTAGAACACCGGTGTTTTTAATATTGTACTATCATATTTTATATTTTACCAAATGTTTTAAATTGTTAACTGATTATCACTTGTGAATAGATCATCATTATTTTGATCTCATATATAAGAATCGTTCATTTAATAAACAAGAATCTTTTATTCAATAAATATATATATATTATAGAATTTGAATCTAGAAGCTTTATTGTCCTGGAGAGACACCATTTACACTTGAAATTTCAATACAGCCTATGTAAGGTGAGAACATTATCAGACACACAAGGAATCTGAAATACATTTTACACCATTATTAGTCAGAACAGCATTCACTTGCGCCACCTATTTTTTGACCTATTGTACACAAAACCGTTGGGATAGTTTTTTAAGGTGAGCATAGTTCTGCCCGACTGAATAGGCAATCACTATCATATACTGTTTTATACTTATGCACAAAGCGTTGTACAATCAGATTACACACATGTGCCATGCACGGCACATGTGTCAACTTGCCCAATTTCAATGCCGCCAACAAATTACTTCTGTTGTCAGAAACCACTTTGACGATCTCCAGTTGGTGCGGAGTCAGCCACTGATCCACCTGTGCGTTCAGGGCGGACAGGAGTGCTGTTCCGGTGTGACTCTCTGCTTTCAGGCAAGTCAACCCCAAGACAGCGTGACACTGCCGTATCCGGGATCTGGAATAGTACCTGGGGAGCTGGGGGAGTGCCGTTGATGTGGAGCAAGACACAGCAGCAGAAGAGGACTCAGCTGAGGAAGAGGTTTTGGAAGAGGATGGAGTAGGAGGAGTAGAGGAGGTGGCAGCAGGCCTGCCTGCAAGTCGTGGCAGTGTCACCAACTCCTCTGCAGAGCCACACATTCCATGCTTGGCAGCCATCAGCAGGTTTACCCAATGCGCAGTGTAGGTGATATACCTGCCCTGACCATGCTTTGCAGACCAGCTATCAGTGGTCAGATGGACCCTTGCCCCAACACTGTGTGCCAGACATGCCATTACTTCCTTTTGCACAATCGAGTACAGGTTGGGGATTGCCTTTTGTGCAAAGAAATTTCCGCCGGGTACCTTCCACTGCGGTGTCCCAATAGCTACAATTTTTTTGAATGCCTCAGACTCCACCAGCTTGTATGTTAAAAGCTGGCGGGCTAAGAGTTCAGACAAGCCAGCTGTCAGACGCCGGGCAAGGGGGTGACTTTGGGACATTGGCTTCTTACGCTCAAACATGTCCTTGACAGACACCTGACTGTGGGCAGATGAGCAGGAACTGCTACAGCAGAGAGTCGGAGTGGTGGATGGTTGAGAGGGGGCAAGGAGGACAGCAGTGGTTGACGTGGCTGAAGATGCTGGACCAGGAGGAGGATGGCGGCTTTGAGTTTGTGTGCTGCTTCTACTCATGTGTTCATCCCATCGGCGTTTGTGATGTGAGATCATGTGCCTTCGCAAAGCAGTTGTACCTAGGTGGGTGTTGGACTTGCCATGACTCAGTTTCTTTTGGCACAGGTTGCAAATGGCATTGCTGTTGTCAGAGGCAGACACACAAAAAAATGCCACACTGCTCTGCGATGACGGCATTCTGGTGGTGGCAACAGCATGCATTGATTGGCGTGCTGTCTGGCTGACCCCGGGTGCCGATGCATGCAGTCTGACGGTGCCACTAGCTCCTTGCGACGACCTCCCCCTGCTTCCAACTCGTCTCCTCCTCCTCCTCCTCTCTGTCTCCCCATCTGAACTTTCCCCCTCTTCTTCTTCTCTTCTAGCGGGCACCCACGTGACATCCACGGACGCATCATCATCAACCGCTTCACTTGTATCTGACAAATCAACAAAGGAAGCAGCAGTGGGTACAACATCATCATCATCACACCGTACGTCCATGTCAGTAATGCTGCCTGACTGAGACATATCACTGTTATCTACATCATCTGTCAATGATGGTTGCACATCACTCATTTCTTCCAACTGATGTGTCAATAACTGCTCTGACAGATCAAGTGAAGCGGCTGTGGTGCTAGTGTTGGTGGTGGCGGCAGGCGGGTGAGTGGTCACTTGAGAGGTGCCCGAAGCTAAGCTGGAGGTGGATGGTGCATTAAGGTTCAGAGCGGAAGCTGTAGAAGATTGGGTGCCCTGTGTTAGCTAGTCAACTAGGTTCTCCTCAGAACTTTTCGCATTCATGGTACGTCGCCTCTGAACACTGGGCATTATTGTAGGGTCAAAGGGAATCACATCACCACGACGGCACCTGCAGGGTGGCCTGCCTCTGCCTGTCATTTTTTTTTAAATGTACACTTACACTACTATTAAACAAGATATGAGTGGTGGCACTGGACAAGTGGGCACAGTATACGCTGTGAGCCTGACACAAAAAAGCAGACTGATGTTTCACAGTCAAAAAAGTTTTTTTTTTTTTAAATGTACACTTACACTACTATTAAACAAGATATGAGTGGTGGCACTGGGCAAGTGGGCACAGTATATGCTGTGAGCCTGGCACACACGCTGGCAAGCAGGCAACTGCAATTATATTACACAAGCAGACTGATGTTTCACAGTCAAAAAAGTTTTTTTTTAAAAAATTACACTACTGTTACAACAGATATGAGTAGTGGCACTAGTTGGCAAGTGGGCCTGGCACACACGCTAGCAGGCAGGCAATTGCAATTAGATTACACTAGCAGACTGATGTTTCACTGTCAAAAAAGTTTTTTTTTACAAAATTTACACTACTGTTACAACAGATATTAGTGGTTGCACTAGTTGGCAAGTGGGCCTGGCACACACGCTGGCAGGCAGGCTACTGCAATTAGATTACACTAGCAGACTGATCTTTCACAGTCAAAAAAGTTTTATTTTTAAATTTACACTACTGTTACAACAGATATGAGTGGTGGCACTAGTTGGCAAGTGGGCCTGGCACACACGCTGGCAGGCAGGATACTGCAATTAGATTACACTAGCAGACTGATCTTTCACAGTCAAAAAAGTTTTGTTTTACAAAATTTACACTACTGTTACAACAGATATTAGTGGTTGCACTAGTTGGCAAGTGGGCCTGGCACAAATGCTGGCAGGCAGGCAACTGCAATTAGATTACACTAGCAGACTGATATTTCACAGTCAAAAAAGTTTTTTTGTTAAAATTTACACTACTGTTACAACAGATATGAGTGGTGGCACTAGTTGGCAAGTGGGCCTGGCACACACGCTGGCATGCAGGCAACTGCAATTAGATTACACTAGCAGACTGATGTTTCACAGTCAAAAATGTTTTTTTTTTACAAAATTTACACTACTGTTACAACAGATATTAGTGGTTGCACTAGTTGGCAAGGGGGCCTGGCACACACGCTGGCAGGCAGGCAACTGCAATTAGATTACACTAGCAGACTGATGTTTCACAGTCAAAAAAGTTTTTTTTTTTAATTTACAGTACTGTTACAACAGATATGAGTGGTGGCACTAGTTGGCACTTGGCAAGTGGGCCTGGCACATACACTGGCAGGCAGGCAACTGCAATTAGATTACACTAGCAGACTGATGTTTCACAGTCAAAAAAGTTTTTTTTTTTAAATTTACACTACTGTTACAACAGATATGAGTGGTGGCACTAGTTGGCAAGTGGGCCTGGCACACACGCTGGCAGGCAGACAACTGCAATTAGATTACACTAGCAGACTGATGTTTCACTGTCAAAAAAGTTTTTTTTTACAAAATTTACACTACTGTTACAACAGATATTAGTGGTTGCACTAGTTGGCCTAGGGGCCTGGCACACACGCTGGCAGGCAGGCAACTGCAATTAGATTACACTAGCATACTGATGTTTCACAGTCAAAAAAGTTTTTTTTTTTAAATTTACAGTACTGTTACAACAGATATGAGTGGTGGCACTTAGCAAGTGGGCCTGGCACACACGCTGGCAGGCAGGCAACTGCAATTAGATTACACTAGCAGACTGATGTTTCACAGTCAAAAAAGTTTTTTTTTTTAAATTTACACTACTGTTACAACAGATATGAGTGGTGGCACTAGTTGGCAAGTGGGCCTGGCACACACGCTGGCAGGCAGGCAACTGCTATTAGATTACACTAGCAGACTGATGTTTTACAGTCAAAAAAGTTTTTTTTTTTTAAATTTACACTACTGTTACAACAGATATGAGTGGTGGCACTAGTTGGCAAGTGGGCCTGGCACACACGCTGGCAGGCAGGCAACTGCTATTAGATTACACTAGCAGACTGATGTTTCACAGTCAAAAAAGTTTTTTTTTTTAAATTTACACTACTGTTACAACAGATATGAGTGGTGGCACTGCAGGCAGTCAACTGCAATTAGATTACACTAGCAGACTGATGTTTCACAGTCAAAATTACACAGGCAAAAACAAAAAAAACCCCACTGATGTTCTAGCCCTAAAAAGGGATTTTTGGGTTGCTGTCCTTACAGCAGAGATCAGATGAGTATAGCTGTCAATTTCCCTATAAAATCAGCAGCAGCTACACTATCCCTCCTCTCACTAAGAATGCATGATCAGAATGAATCTAAAATGGCTGCTGTTCAGGAGCTAGGAGGGTCTGGGAGGGAGTGTCTGCTGCTGATTGGCTGAAATGTGTCTGCAGACTGTGAGATACAGTGTCTAAATTTACTCAATGATGACGAATAGGGGGTGGATCGAACATTCGCGACATCACTATTTATAACTGACCCTAATTGGCCACAGCAGTGAAGGTAACCCAAGTTACAACATGGCATCCCAGTGTTTTATAGACACTAAAACTTTACACTTATTTTGTCACTTTTTAAACAACTAAGGAAACTTTAAAAAATACATCTACATGTTAGTCATGGAATAATCTTTTCTTTGAATGCATCAATCTATCTAGCATGTATTTAGTGTTTAATGTCCCTTTAACCCATTAAGGACCAGCGACGTACCCTGTATGTCGCTGGCCTTTTTTTGGGACTTGATTGTTTTATAGCGTGGTCTTGCCACCAGCGTTGAGACTGCTCTATTGCACAAAGCCTGCTGGAGGGAGGGCATTAATAGCGTGTTCTTGCTAAACTTGTGCTATTATGTCCTGAAAAAAACCTTAACGACCAGTGACATACAGGGTACATTGTGGTCATTAAGGGGTTAATATCTTCACTGCCAGAAGTAAGAGCTGTCCAAGGTGCTGATCTCCTCATACAGTGTAGTAAGAGGAAACAAGGTAAAGTATTGAATCTTTGCTGGAGAATGTAGCGAGATAGCCTTTGTTATTCCTGGGCTACGCATCATTTACTATGATAAATAACGTTTTGTGTCACCTACAAACAAATAATTAACACAATGGCATGCTGGGTGCTGACCTGCAATCACCTGGTTTTTATATCTAATTAGAAGCAGCTCAGCAGCCACACTTTCTGTTGAGGGTGTCACTCTCCAAAGGGACAAGTAGCTGCCATCTGTGAGACTTGTGCAATCAGGACACTTTCAGAAAAATCTGTATATTTTTTACAACTATAAAGATATGATAACCTATGCAGAATATTAAAGAACTTAAAGTTTAATAACCAACCAACCAACTTACAAAGCTAACAGGAGCTTTCTTGATATAACTAGTAGTCAGACATCAAAGAATGGCAACTCACATTCAAGCTATGTGTTCTGATCTAAATTAAATTGCAAATACAGCAAGCTATGCAATAGTGTAATACTTTTCACCTAATTACACATTCTGATATAATAAAAAAATAAATGCAATAATGTACCCTAATCATATATATATATAATTTTTTTTAAACAAATCCAAATTTGATACTTGATTAACTATACTGAGACTACGCTGCCATTATCTGCCATTGATTATGTACGATAAAATATTTATAATTTTAAAGTGTGCTTTGTTATTCACAACGTTTTACATAAGTAGCTGTTTTCTTTATATCTGACATTCTCTTGTGCAAGTTTACCATTACCTTTGTGCAAATAACTAAAATGATTTTATCCTCTTAATGATAAATATGTTCCCCAGTTTCTATGCTTAAATGACGCAGTTGTGGCATTTTTACTCTGTATTGTTTTCACTATAATTATCTTCTTTCTTGTTAACTGCACCAAAACATATTATATATACCCAATTTTAAAGAACAAGAAAGGACTAGTTTTTTTACAAGGTCCTTTTGAAAAAGCCGGTAACGGCGAAACATGTCAGGCAGAATAGGGTCTTGGTGAGGAGTCCTAGGAGCTCCTGTGTTTTTAGATAGCACTTTAATATAACAATTAATTTAATTTATGATACATTGCTCTGATCTGGTTGCATTATGAAACAAGGTTTTTTTTAAATGAATAATAATTTGTGTTACTGATCTAGATTTTGTGGGTTCCTAAGAAATTAACTACAAATTGTAGAATATACGGCAGGGTATCTCTGGATTATATATTGCAAATCAGGTTTAATGGGAATTCTGTATACTCTATACAACTATAAACTTTTGAATATACGGCAGGGTATCCTAGAATTATATACTGCACATCACGATTAAGCGAACTCTGTATATTCTATACAAGGATATCTTAACAGCAGACAATGCTGATCTTTAATGAGACGATATAGCATATACATCCGGAACACGTACAATCAGTCACTTCTCCAACATAAACTGTTACTTTAACCCTATGACTAGGGTGAAAAAACTAATAGTCTTTAAGTCAGCTTAAGAAACAGCCCTCTGTTAGCGGTACAGTTACTATTCTATTACTCTAAGGTGCTTACTTAGTGAACATGATAGACAGCCTGGTGAATATAAACAGGTGTGACTTTATATAAAGTGGTAATTAAATATAATACTTCTCTTAGAAGGTGCGTTTATACAACAAAACCCAACAGAATGGTTGTGGAATATTTACAATTAATTACTCCTTAATACCAAAGCTGAAATTTCATCGTTGAGCACAGGGTGCAAAATACAGTGATTTTAGGAATACTTCATATATCTAGGTTTCCAGGTAATTTAAGAAAAGATTCCATGGGAACATGCATTCACACAATTATTTTGTGATAATTTGATACTAGTAAGGAAAATATAGTTCAAACATTTAAGAATAGATCATTGACAAAAAGTATAATATGTATACTAAAGCAGAGCAGTTACATATTTAAAATATGTTACAAATTATTTTTTTAATGAAAAAAAAAAAGAATGACTAAGGGCTCCATGTACTAAGCCGTCAATTCATCCGTCATTTTAGACGCGGCTAAACTCGCCGTTACTCGCCGCGGGCGAAATGGTGTCCGCTGTAGCTATGTACTAATAATCCCACAATAAATAGACACGTCTAGCCCGCCGCGAGCAGTGGCGGAATATTGATAAATTTGACGCCTCACTCGCCGCGACTAAGCTGATGTACTTAACTTTCAGTTGAATTGTCTGGCCAATTGTTAACATGTGACATGTAAGGTGTCATGAACGTCATAGTAGTCGCGGGAATAGAATTTTGCTCCTATAAATGTACAACTTTTCTAAACAACTTTATTATTGTTCCAAAATTTTTGGAGAGTAATTACAGAGCGCTCGTTTTTGTGATCTTTATTTACAATTTCGATATGGCTTCATCTGGATCTGAAACCGCTTCAAAATCTAAGAATCCTCACTTTTCTCATCAGCAAAACGTCGTTTTGATTGACATGATTATTGACTCTTATGATTATTTGTTTGGATGTCGTGTCAAACAGACAAATTTTTCTTCTTCTAACGATAGGATTAGCTACATTTCCAGTATTCTGTCTTCTAGCCCGGATTTGCATCAAACAGAGAATAAACAAAAACAGAATTCTCTCCATAGCTGCTGAAATGAACAATGTAAGTACAATGCTGATATTACTGACTTTTATATATGTATAGACTGGCGTCTAGAGTGGCTTTCCTATTGTTTTGTACCTTGCCCGCCACCTAAAAGGTGGCAAGGCGAAAATAACGAGGTGGGGGTGGAGATTGACGCGAGCGGACAAATAGATTTTTTAGTACATTCGTTTTTGGCGAGTTGGTGGTCAAATGTGTCTAATTACAGTAAAAAATGGAGAGGTAGCGAGGTTTGGCGGATAAGTACGCTCGCAATTTTAAAGATGCGAGTTTTAACATAATTGACGGCTTTGTACATATCAGTTTGCGAGTTTTGACGCGAGATTTGTTGCGGGTAGCTCGCTGACTACTTAGTACATGGAGCCCTAAAAGTTGTTTTAACAAAATGCATGTTTACACTGAAAACATACTTCTGTTTATTTCACAATTGCCTTGGTAGACAGGGGAAAGCCTGCTTAATCCACACAAGAAAAAGTATGCACAGGGATAAAATCTGTAATACTCAGAATATCCCTGTAGATTAGTATAATGTATTTTTGATAGGGGGTATATTGTTTATAGTTAACCACATTTATACATTTGATAAATATATAAAATGTCAGTATGTGATATATATTTGGTATATAATAAGGTAAAATATGTCTATATGTAGAAAGTTTACATTTGCTGCAGGTTTTAACATGTATCAGGTAACCACATCTTTTAGCCACCAAGGAATTTGTTGTCAAGTGAAGTCAGTCCGCTAAATTTAGAGTTCTGCGTTAGCCATCAAAACCAGCGTTAGGGGCGCCTAACGCTGGTTTTGTCCGCCTGCTAGTATTTAGAATCAGTCTTGAAAGGGGCTAACGCTCACTTTGCAGCCGCGACTTTTCCATACCGCAGATCCCCCTACGCCATTTGCGTATCATATCTTTTCAATGGGATCTTCCTAACGCCGGTATTTAGAGTCTTGGCTGAAGTGAGCGTTAGAAATCTAACGACAAGACTCCAGCCGCAGCAAAAAGCCAGGAGTTAAGAGCTTTCTGGGCTAACGCCGGTTCATAAAGCTCTTAACTACTGTGCTCTAAAGTACACTAACACCCATAAACTACCTATGTACCCCTAAACCGAGGCCCCCCACATCGCCGCCACTCTATTACATTTTTTAACCCCTAATCTGCCAACCGCACACCGCCGCAACCTATGTTATCCCTATGTACCCCTAATCTGCTACCCCTAACATCGCCAACACCTATATTATATTTATTAACCCCTAATCTGCCCCCCCAACGTCGCCGCCACCTACCTACAATTATTAACCCCTAATCTGCCGACCTGACCTCACCGCTACTATAATAAAGTTATTAACCACTAATCCGCCTCACTCCCGCCTCAATAACCCTATAATAAATAGTATTAACCACTAATCTGCCCTCCCTAACATCGCTGACACCTAACTTCAAGTATTAACCCCTAATCTGCCGACCGGACCTCACCGCTTCTCTAATAAATTTATTATCCCCTAAAGCTAAGTCTAACCCTAACACTAACAACCCCCTAAGTTAAATATAATTTTTATCTAACAAAATAAATTAACTCTTATTAAATAAATTATTCCTTTTTAAAGCTAAATACTTACCTGTAAAATAAACCCTAATATAGCTACAATATAAATAATAATTATAGCTATTTTAGGATTAATATTTATTTTACAGGTAACTTTGTATTTATTTTAACCAGGTACAATAGCTATTAAATAGTTAATAACTATTTAATAGCTACCTAGTTAAAATAATTACAAAATGACCTGTAAAATAAATCCTAACCTAAGTTACAATTAAACCTAACACTACACTATCAATAAATTAATTAAATAAAATACCTACAATTATCTACAATTAAACCTAACACTACACTATCAATAAATGAATTACATAAAATACCTACAAATAAATACAATTAAATAAACTAACTAAAGTACAAAAAATGAAAAAAGAACTAAGTTACAAAAAATAAAAAAATAATTTACAAACATTCGAAAAAGATTACAACAATTTTAAGCTAATTACACCTTCTCTAAGCCCCCTAATAAAATAACAAAGCCCCCCAAAATAAAAAAATTCCCTACCCTATTCTAAAATACAAATAGAAAAGCTCTTTTACCTTACCAGCCCTTAAAAGGGCCTTTTGCGGGGCATGCCCCAAAGAATTCAGCTCTTTTGCCTGTAAAAAAAAAACATACAATACCCTCCCAACATTACAACCCACCACCCACATACATCTAATCTAACCCAAACCCCCCTTAAATAAACCTAACACTAAGCCCCTGAAGATCTCCCTACCTTATCTTCACCACGCCGGGTATCACCGATCCGTCCAGAGGAGCCTCCAAAGTCTTCATCCAAGCCCAAGTGGGGGCTGAAGAAGTCCATCATTGGGCTGAAGAGGTCCATCATTGGGCTGAAGTCTTGATCCAAGCGGGCGCTGAAGAGGTCCATCATCGGGCTGAAGTCTTGATCCAAGCGGGCGCTCAAGAGGTCCATGATCTGAAGTCTTCTATCAAGCGGCATCTTGAATCTTCTTTCTTCCGATCCATCTTCATCCTGCTGACGCAGAACATCCACCCTGGCCGACGACTTCCCGACGAATGACGGTACCTTTAAGGGAAGTCATCCAAGATGGCGTCCCTCGAATTCCGATTGGCTGATAGGATTCTATCAGCCAATCGGAATTAAGGTAGGAAAATTCTGATTGGCTGATGGATCCAATCAGCCAATCAGATTGAACTTGAATCTGATTGGCTGATTCCATCAGCCAATCAGAATTTTCCTACCTTAATTCCGATTGGCTGATAGAATCCTATCAGCCAATCGGAATTCAAGGGACGCCATCTTGGATGACGTCCCTTAAAGGAACCGTCATTCATCGGGAAGTCGTTGGCCAGGATGGATGTTCCGCGTCGGCGGGATGAAGATGGATCTGGAAGAAAGAAGATTGAAGATGCCGCTTGATAGAAGACTTCAGCCCGATGATGGACCTTTTCAGCGCCCGCTTGAATCAAGACTTCAGCCCGATGATGGACCTCTTCAGCGCCCGCTTGGATCAAGACTTCAGCCCGATGATGGACCTCTTCAGCCCGATGATGGACCTGTTCAGCCCGATGATGGACTTCTTCAGCCCCCGCATTGGGCTTGGATGAAGACTTCGGATGCTCCTCTGGACGGATCGGTGATACCCGGCGTGGTGAAGATAAGGTAGGGAGATCTTCAGGGGCTTAGTGTTAGGTTTATTTAAGGGGGGTTTGGGTTAGATTAGGGGTATGTGGGTGGTGGGTTGTAATGTTGGGGGGGGGGTATTGTATGTTTTTTTTTTACAGGTAAAAGAGCTGAATTCTTTGGGGCATGCCCTGCAAAAGGCCCTTTTAAGGGCTGGTAAGGTAAAAGAGCTTTTCTATTTGTATTTTAGAATAGGGTAGGGCATTTTGTTATTTTGGGGGGCTTTGTTATTTTATTAGGGGGCTTAGAGTAGGTGTAATTAGCTTAAAATTGTTGTAATCTTTTTCTAATGTTTGTAAATTATTTTTTTATTTTTTGTAACTTAGTTCTTTTTTATTTTTTGTACTTTAGTTAGTTTATTTAATTGTATTTATTTGTAGGTATTTGTATGTAATTAATTTATTGATAGTGTAGTGTTAGGTTTAATTGTAGATAATTGTAGGTATTTTATTTCATTAATTTATTGATAGTGTAGTGTTAGGTTTAATTGTAACTTAGGTTAGGATTTATTTTACAGGTAATTTTGTAATTATTTTAACTAGGTAGCTATAAAATAGTTATTAACTATTTAATAGCTATTGTACCTGGTTAAAATAAATACAAAGTTACCTGTAAAATAAATATTAATCCTAAAATAGCTATAATATAATTATAATTTATATTGTAGCTATATTAGGGTTTATTTTACAGGTAAGTATTTAGCTTTAATTAGGATTAATTTATTAAATAAGAGTTAATTTATTTAGTTAGATAAAAATTATATTTTACTTAGGGGGGTGTTAGTGTTAGGGTTAGACTTAGATTTAGGGGTTAATAAATTTAATCGAGTAGCGGTGAGGTCCGGTCGGTAGATTAGGGGTTAATACTTGAAGTTAGGTGTCGGTGATGTTAGGGAGGGCAGATTAGGGGTTAATACTATTTATTATAGGGTTAGTGAGGCAGATTAGGGGTTAATAACTTTATTATAGAAGCGGTGAGGTCCGGTCGGCAGATTAGGGGTTAATAAGTGTAGGTAGGTGGCGGCGACGTTGGGGGCAGCAGATTAGGGGTTAAAAAATATAATATAGGGGTCGGCGGTGTTAGGGGCAGCAGATTAGGGGTACATAGGGATAACGTAGGTGGCGGCGGTGTACGGAGCGGCAGATTAGGGGTTAAAAAAAATATGCAGGGGTCAGTGATAGCGGGGGAGGCAGCTTAGGGGTTAATAAGTGTAAGGTTAGGGGTGTTTAGACTCGGGGTACATGTTAGGGTGTTAGGTGCAGACTTAGGAAGTGTTTCCCCATAGGAAACAATGGGGCTGCGTTAGGAGCTGAACGCTGCTTTTTTGCAGGTGTTAGGTTTTTTTCAGCTCAAACGGCCCCATTGTTTCCTATGGGGGAATCGTGCACGAGCACGTTTTTGAAGCTGGCCGTGTCCCTAAGCACCGCTGGTATTGAGAGTTGCAGTTGCAGTAAATTATGCTCTACGCTCCCTTTTTGGAGCCTAAAGCAGCCCTTCTGTGAACTCTAAATACCAGCGGTATTTTAAAGGTGCGGGAGAAAAAAAGCTTGCATAGCTAACGCACCCCTTTGGCCGCAGAACTCTAAATCTAGCGGAGTGTGTGCCAGAAACATTACAACAACAATATTGAGGTTCTCTGCTGTTTATTAGAACATTTGTAGACAATTAGGAAAAGCAGTGAGCAACTAAGGGAGCTAGTGCAGTTTCTTGCTACATTTGGCAGGGGCCAAGTCAGATGCTGCTGGATAAGAGAAAATAACACAAAATCATGCAGCACAACCTCAGCTGGGCCATCTGGCTAAAAGTCTATATGGAAAAAGAGGCTATAAAAGAGGCCTGTGCAGGAACCCTCAGATATAATCCTGAGATAGGATTCTAGTGTAACAGGAAACATTATCTACCCCCTGGAACTTAAAGGATCTCTATGCTTAAGCAGTAATAGAAGCAATAAGGGTCAGATAGTATAGAGGTTTATACAGTCATGTGAGGGATATGTGTGTTTAACCCTCTGGAACTAAGAGGATCTCTATGCTGAAGCAGGAATAGAAGCAATAAGGGTCAGACAGTATAGAGGTTTATACAGCCATGTGAGGGATATGTGTGTTTAACCCCTGGAACTAAGAGGATCTCTATGCTTAAGCAGGAATAGAAGCAATAAGGGTCAGACAGTATAGAGGTTTATACAGCCATGTGAGGGATATGTGTGTTTAACCCTCTGGAACTAAGAGGATCTCTATGCTGAAGCAGGAATAGAAGCAATAAGGATCAGACAGTATAGAGGTTTATACAGCCATGTGAGGGATATGTGTGTTTAACCCTCTGGAACTAAGAGGATCTCTATGCTGAAGCAGAAATAGAAGCAATAAAGGTCAGACAGTATAGAGGTTTATACAGCCATGTGAGGGATATGTGTGTTTAACCCTCTGGAACTAAGAGGATCTCTATGCTGAAGCAGAAATAGAAGCAATAAGGGTCAGACAGTATAGAGGTTTATACAGCCATGTGAGGGATATGTGTGTTTAACCCTCTGGAACTAAGAGGATCTCTATGCTAAAGCAGGAATAGAAGCAATAAGGATCAGACAGTATAGAGGTTTATACAGCCATGTGAGGGATATGTGTGTTTAACCCTCTGGAACTAAGAGAATCTCTATGCTGAAGCAGAAATAGAAGCAATAAAGGTCAGACAGTATAGAGGTTTATACAGCCATGTGAGGGATATGTGTGTTTAACCCTCTGGAACTAAGAGGATCTCTATGCTGAAGCAGGAATAGAAGCAATAAGGATCAGACAGTATAGAGGTTTATACAGCCATGTGAGGGATATGTGTGTTTAACCCTCTGGAACTAAGAGGATCTCTATGCTGAAGCAGGATTAGAAGCAAAAAGGATCAGGCAGTATGGAGGTTTATACAGCCATGTGAGGGATATGTGTGTTTAACCCTCTGGAACTAAGAGGATCTCTATGCTGAAGCAGAAATAGAAGCAATGAGGGTCAGACAGTATAGAGGTTTATACAGCCATGTGAGGGATATGTGTGTTTAACCCCTGGAACTAAGAGGATCTCTATGCT
The DNA here is from genome assembly GCF_027579735.1 of Bombina bombina. Taxonomy (NCBI): domain Eukaryota; kingdom Metazoa; phylum Chordata; class Amphibia; order Anura; family Bombinatoridae; genus Bombina; species Bombina bombina. The sequence continues at coordinate 348,631,229 of NC_069499.1, forward strand.
GAAGCAGGAATAGAAGCAATAAGGGTCAGACAGTATAGAGGTTTATACAGTCATGTGAGGGATATGTGTGTTTAACCCCTGGAACTAAGAGGATCTCTATGCTGAAGCAGGAATAGAAGCAATAAGGGTCAGACAGTATGGAGGTTTATACAGCCATGTGAGGGATATGTGTGTTTAACCCCTGGAACTAAGAGGATCTCTATGCTGAAGCAGGAATAGAAGCAATAAGGGTCAGACAGTATAGAGGTTTATACAGCCATGTGAGGGATATGTGTGTTTAACCCTCTGGAACTAAGAGGATCTCTATGCTGAAGCAGGAATAGAAGCAATAAGGATCAGGCAGTATGGAGGTTTATACAGCCATGTGAGGGATATGTGTGTTTAACCCTCTGGAACTAAGAGGATCTCTATGCTGAAGCAGGAATAGAAGCAATAAGGGTCAGACAGTATAGAGGTTTATACAGCCATGTGAGGGATATGTGTGTTTAACCCCCTGGAACTAAGAGGATCTCTATGCTGAAGCAGGAATAGAAGCAATAAGGGTCAGGCAGTATGGAGGTTTATACAGCCATGTGAGGGATATGTGTGTTTAACCCCTGGAACTAAGAGGATCTCTATGCTGAAGCAGGAATAGAAGCAATAAGGGTCAGACAGTATAGAGGTTTATACAGCCATGTGAGGGATATGTGTGTTTAACCCTCTGGAACTAAGAGGATCTCTATGCTGAAGCAGAAATAGAAGCAATAAGGATCAGGCAGTATGGAGGTTTATACAGCCATGTGAGGGATATGTGTGTTTAACCCCTGGAACTAAGAGGATCTCTATGCTGAAGCAGGAATAGAAGCAAAAAGGATCAGGCAGTATGGAGGTTTATACAGCCATGTGAGGGATATGTGTGTTTAACCCCCTGGAACTAAGAGGATCTCTATGCTGAAGCAGGAATAGAAGCAATAAGGGTCAGGCAGTATGGAGGTTTATACAGCCATGTGAGGGATATGTGTGTTTAACCCCCTGGAACTAAGAGGATCTCTATGCTGAATCAGGAATAGAAGCAATAAGGGTCAGACAGTATAGAGGTTTATACAGCCATGTGAGGGATATGTGTGTTTAACCCCTGGAACTAAGAGGATATCTATGCTGAAGCAGAAATAGAAGCAATAAGGGTCAGACAGTATAGAGGTTTATACAGCCATGTGAGGGATATGTGTGTTTAACCCCCTGGAACTAAGAGGATCTCTATGCTGAAGCAGGAATAGAAGCAATAAGGAACAGGCAGTATAGAGGTTTATACAGCCATGTGAGGGATATGTGTGTTTAACCCCCTGGAACTAAGAGGATCTCTATGCTGAAGCAGGAATAGAAGCAATAAGGATCAGGCAGTATGGAGGTTTATACAATAATGTGAAGCATTTGTGTGTTAAAATTTGCAGAAGCAAACAGGGACAGCACTAAGGTATTTTACATATGTATGTTTTTGTGTGTGCATGACCTCAGTTTTTAGTATTTACCTGTAGTTTCTCATTTCCTTAAATTTAGTTGAAATATTTTTTTTTCTTGAGGGTGGTCCTGCAGAGTGCAGCTCTACTTAATGAGCACTACACATATTAGGGTGGAACATTTAGGACCCTTTTATAGTTAGCGTGAGAAACTAGAGCTGCAGGCAACAAAGCCCCTCCACTAACTGTAGCTGACTGGCACATGGAAAAAATATAAGTAGATTATAGATTAAAATATTAATGTATAAATTCAGGCTCTGCTATCTCAGGGTAACAGGCAGTGGCATTTTTGTCCCCAAGGCACCATGATGCACACACTGCTCAAACAAATTAGAGGGAACAATGAGTGTTACCACGAATCAGTGGTGGTTTGTATGGCACAAATCCCTCTACTTCCCACACTAGCAAACCTCTAAACTCTCCCATGATTTGCAGACAATACTGAATTTAGAGGTAAATCCTACTGTTCCACCTTCCTTCATTTATATAAATACAGTATATAAGACTGAAAAAAGTACTTATTATAAAGCACTCTTGCCTCATACCCTTTAATATGAAAAATAGATGGCTACAGATAAACATAACCATCCATACTGAACACATGAACAATAGATATCAATATCTAAGAAATGTATCAAGCATAGTAAGAGGGAAGAGAAATAAAACCCTCAAACATGATATGTTGTAAATGCTAGTGACACAATATTCAAACAATCAAATGAAAAATAACAGAAATAAACTAACAGTGAACTATCATACTAAGATAATATTAGAACCCTGAAATAAAAAGTTCCAAATGAAATGTCCATTCAAAGAATCACCACACTGGATATTGAGGATCCTAAATTACTCAAGGAAATAGCCCAAGAGTAAATGTTGAATCGTGAGTTAGAGTCCTCTGACACGTATCCTTTAAGAAGGCTTGTAGAGAAACAATAAAGAAATCCATGTCAGTGATATACCAGTTCACTGTTAAGCCAGAGTTACTCTCCTGCAGTGGTAATATCGCTAGGCAAACATAAGGTCTAGATAATTCAAACCTAGCTCAACATCCATACGCAAAAGGTAAAAACTGAGAGGCAAAGCTCTGCTACTTACGATTTAAAGCTAGCAATAAAAAAAAACCCGCCAGACAGAACAGCTGAGCAGTCATAGTGATTGCGGAGCGCTAACACCTGACAGTCTTAAACCCCAAGCGATTCGTAATGGAATCAGTGAGCAGGTTACTAGAACCTCTAATTACCAGATTTAACCTCTGTAAATGACAGCTTCTTGAGCGATACACTCTGCAAGATGTGATATCCCAATGTAGAACTGTTTTCTTCCTCCTATAGGAGCCTTATTCAGGGTGGTTAGTAATGATTACTCAAATAATTCAGGGAACCAATAACGGTTCAGGGTGGTTAGTAACGATTACTCAAATAATTCAGGGAATCAATAACGGAATGCCTACGATTATTTCACCAACTGGCTTCGTCAGGGCTTGTAATCAGCATAACACCTCAGCTGCCTTAAAGGGGCATGAAACCCAAAAATTTTCTTTCATGATTCAGATAGAGAATACAATTTTAAACAACAGAAACACATCACGTGAATTATAGTTCCAATTTACATGCTTAGGCATCTATTTATCAAGCCGTCAACCGCAAATACGCTGGAATTCCGCAGCGTATTTGTGGCGAGCCTGATTCCCCTTAGTTATCAAACCCTACAAACCGGCAAAAGTAGAATTTTGTGTCCTAACATACGATCCCCCGGACTCAGTCCAACACAGATCATTGCTTACGTCATTACAGATGTTCCAAATGCAAATTCTGCACAATCTGACTACCTTTGCTAGTTAACAATTTTCTACCAGGTACGCTCACCACTATTCTGGCCCAGCGTACCTGGTTTTCAATCCGCCGCCCTGGAGGTGGCGGATGCCATAGGAATCAATGGCAGTCTGAAAGCAGCGAAAGCTCATGTTCGCTGCTGCCTGATATCCCATTGATTCCTATGCTAATGTTTACACCTAACACCCTAACATGTACCCCGAGTCTAAACACCCCTAATCTGCCCCCCTACATCGCTGCCACCTACATTAAATTTATTAACCCCTAATCTGCTGCCCCTAAACCGCCGCCATCTACATTATACTTATTAACCCCTAATATGCCCCCCTACACAGTCGCCACCTACATTATACTTATTAACCCCTAATCTTCCCCCCCTACACTGCTGCCACCTACATTATACTTATTAATCCCTAATCTGCCCCCCTACACCGCCGCCACCTACATTATATGTATTAACCCCTAATCTGTCCCCCCTACACCGCCGCCACTATATTAAATTTATTAACCCCTAAACTTAAGTCTAACCCTAACCCTAACACCCCCTAACTTAAATATAATTTAAATAAATCTAAATAAATATTCCTATCATCAAATAAATTAGTCCTATTTAAAACTAAATACTTACCTATAAAATAAACCCTAAACTAGCTACAATATAACTAATAGTTACATTGTATCTATCTTAAGTTTTATTTTATTTTACAGCCAAGTTTATATTTATTTTAACTAGGTACAATAGTTACTAAATAGTTATTAACTATTTAATAACTACCTAGTTAAAATAAAGACACATTTACCTGTAAAATAAAACCTAACCTAAGTTACAATTACACCTAACACTCCACTATAATTAAATTAATTCCCTAAATTAAATACAATTAATTACAATTAAATAAAATTATCTAAAGTACAAAAAAACAAACAAACACTAAATTACAGAAAATAATAAACAAATTACAAGATTTTAAAACTAATTACACCTAATCTAATCCCCCTAACAAAATTAAAAAGCCCCCCCAAAATAAAAAAAAAGCCCTACCCTACACTAAATTACAAATAGCCCTTAAAAGGGTCTTTTGCGGGGCATTGCTTAGATTTCTATCAGCCAATCAGAATTAAGGTAGGAAAAATCCTATTGGCTGATACAATCAGCCAATAGGATTGAAGTTCAATCCTATTGGCTGATCCAATCAGCTACGCGTCGGATGTCTTGAAGATGGAGCCGCTCCGCGCCGGATGGCTGAAGATAGAAGATGCCGTCTGGATGAAGACTTCTGAATGTCTGGAGGACCACTTCTGCCCGTCTGGAGGACCACTTCTGCCCGTCTGGAGGACCACTTCTGCCGGCATCGTTGAGGACTTCGGACCGGTTGGGTGAAGACTTCTCACAGTAGGGTGATCTTCAAGGGGTTAGTGTTAGGTTTTTTTAAGGGGGTATTGTGTGGGTTTTAGAGTAGGGTTGGTTGTATGGGTGGTTGGTTTTAATGTTGGGGGGGGGAATTATAAATTTTTGGTACCCTGTCACTAAACACCCACACTATACTATACTGTTTTATCCCCTATAACGCCGCTCCCGGAGCCCACCGCAACTCTAATAAATGTATTAACCCCTAAACCTCCGCACACAGACCCCACCGCAACTAAATAAAGTGTTTAACCCCTAAACCACCGCTCACGGACCCCTAAACTGCTGCTAATGAACCCTGCCGCAACTAAATAAAGTGTTTAACCCTTAAACTGCCTCTCCCGGAGCCCACCGCCACCTACATTATACTTATTAACCCCTAATCTGCCACCCCCTATACCGCCGCTACCTACCTACATTTATTAACCCCTAATCTGCCGCCCCCAACGTCGCCGCCACTATATTAAAAGTATTAACCCCTAAACCTAAGTCTAACCCTAACACCCCCTAACTTAAATAGTTACTAAATAGTTATTAACTATTTAATAACTACCTAATTAAAATAAATACAAATATACCTGTAAAATAAAACCTAACCTACATTACAATTACACCTAACACTACACTATAATTAAATTAATTCCCTAAACTAAATACAATTAAATACAATTAAATAAAATTATCTAAAGTATAAAGTCATTGCCCCAAAGTAATCAGCTCTTTTACCTGTAAAAAAATTACAATCCCCCCCAACATTAAAACCCACCACCCACACAACCAACCCTACTCTAAAACCCACCCAATACCCCCTTAAAAAACTTAACACTAACCCCTTGAAGATCACCCTACCGTGAGAAGTCTTCACCCAACCGGGCCGAAGTCCTCAACAAAGCCGGCAGAAGTGGTCCTCCAGACGGGCAGAAGTCTTCATCCAGACAGCATCTTCTATCTTCATCTATCCGGCGCGGAGCGGCTCCATTTTCAAGACATCCGAAGCGGAGCATCCTCTTCTTCCGACATCTTCTTCAACAATGACAGTTCCTTTAAGTGACGTCATCCAAGATGGCGTCCCTTCAATTCCGATTGGCTGATAGAATTCTATCAGCCAATCGGAATTAAGGTAGGAAAAATTGCAATCAGCCAATAGGATTGGACTCTATTGGCTGATTGGATCAGCCAATAGGATTGGACTTAGAATTCTATCAGCCAATTGGAATTGAAGGGACGCCATCTTGGATGACGTCACTTAAAGGAACCGTCATTGTTGAAGAAGACGCCGGATGAAGAGGATGCTCCGCGTCGGATGTCTTGAAGATGGAGCCGCTCCGCGCCGGATGGATGAAGATAGAAGATTCTGTCTGGAGGAAGACTTCTACCCGTTTGGAGGACCACTTCTGCCCGTCTGGAGGACCACTTCTGCCGGCTTCGCTGAGGACTTCGGCCCAGTTGGGTGAAGACTTCTCATGGTAGGGTGATCTTCAAGGGGTTAGTGTTAGGTTTTTTTAAGGGGGGATTGGGTGGGTTTTAGAGTAGGGTTGGTTGTGTGGGTGGTGGGTTTTAATGTTGGGGGGGTTTGTAATTTTCTTTTACAGGTAAAAGAGCTGATTACTTTGGGGCAATGCCCCGCAAAAGGCCCTTTTAAGGGCTATTTGTAATTTAGTGTAGGGTAGGGCTTTTTTTATTTTGGGGGGCATTTTTATTTTGTTAGGGGGCTTAGATTAGGTGTAATTAGTTTAAAAATCTTGTAATTTGTTTACTATTTTCTGTAATTTAGTGGGGGGTTTTTGTACTTTAGATAATTTTATTTAATTGTAATTAATTGTATTTAATTTAGGGAATTAATTTAATTATAGTGTAGTGTTAGGTGTAATTGTAACTTAGGTTAGGTTTTATTTTACAGGTAAATTTGTCTTTATTTTAACTAGGTAGTTATTAAATAGTTAATAACTTTTTAGTAACTATTGTACCTAGTTAAAATAAATAAAAACTTGGCTGTAAAATAAAAATAAAACTTAAGATAGATACAATGTAGCTATTAGTTATATTGTAGCTATCTTAGGGTTTATTTTATAGGTAAGTATTTAGTTTTAAATAGGAATCATTTATTTAATGATAGGAATATTTATTTAGATTTATTTAAATTATATTTAAATTAGGGGTGTTAGGGTTAGACTTAGGTTTAGGGGTTAATAAATTTAATATAGTGGCGGCGGTGTAGGGGGGGGCAGATTAGGGGTTAATAAGTATAATGTAGGTGGCGGCAGTGTAGGGGGGGTAGATTAGGGGTTAATAAGTATAATATAGGTGGTGGCGGTGTAGGGGGCAGCAGATTAGGGGTTAATAAGTATAATATAGGTGGCGGGGGTGTAGTGGGGGGCAGATTAGGGGTGTTTAGACTCGGGGTACATGTTAGGGTGTTAGGTGTAAACATTACCATAGGAATCAAAGGGATATTGGGCAGCAGTGAACATGAGCTTTCGCTGCTTTCAGACTTCCAAAAAACCAGGGACGCTGGGCCGGAATAGTGGGGAGCGTACCTGGTAAAAAATTGATAACTAGCAAAAGTAGTCAGATTGTGCTGAATTTGCATTCGGAACATCTGTAATGACGTAAGCATCGATCTGTGTCCGGCGGATCGTATGTTACGTCACAAAATTCTACTTTTGCCGGTCTGTAGGGTTTGATAACTAAGGGGAATCAGACTCGCCACAAATATGCTGCGGAATTCCAGCGTATTTGCGGTTGACGGCTTGATAAATAGATGTCTTAATATCCATTGTTAATTCGACAAGCTTCAAAGCTATTTTTTTTCTAAAACAGGTGACAGTTTTAAACGTTTTACATTTTAGATGCTGCTGTCAATTTTTAATGCAATATCACTTGTTAAATTTTAAATTTACCATTTTGGCTCTCATTTTATGAAAACATTACATAATGTTCAGTCATTATTTAAAGACATAGTACATCCCACTGAGGATTTTCAAAACACTGTTACAATGGTTATATTTGCAAAAAAAACAGACTAAGATATTAGACAAGACATATATACAGGTATATTTGTAAAAGAGAATTAATAAATATATAAACATAGACCCATATTTACAAAAATGGAGAATATAGCAGTTCTTCCTTAAGACCACTAGGGGATAGAGGGGTTGTTTTTTGAGGGCGGGGAGAGCTACACTACAGAAATATATGAATTTTTTTTTTTTTTATTGTAAACTGGGTACTGGCAGACATCTGCCAGTACCCAAGATGGCGCACAATATGGTAGAAGGGGAGGGTTAGAGAGCTGTTTGGGGGGGGGGGGGGGGGGGGTCAGGGAGGTTGGGGGCTAAGGGGGATCCTACACAGCAGAATGTGTGTATGTGATGGGATGTATAAGGTGGGAGGCTGATCTCCACACTTAAGCTAAAATTAACCTTGCAAGCTCCCTACAAGCTACCTAATTATCCCCTTCACTGCTGGGCATCATACACATGTGGTGTGCAGTGGCATTTAGCGGCCTTCTAATTACTAAAAAGCAACGCCATATATGTCTGCTATTTCTGAACAAAGGAGATCGCAGAGAAGCATTTACAACAATTTGTGCCATAATTGCAAAAAGCTGTTTTTAAATAATTTCAGTGAGAAACATAGAAACATAGAAACATAGATATTGACGGCAGATAAGAGCCATAGGCCCAGCAAGTCTGCCCGACCTTACCTAACAGTATAAACTTATCTAGTTCGTAGGATAGCCTTATGCTTGTCCCCCACAGTGTTTGTTGCTACTACCTCTTGAGGAGGTTTATTCCATAAATCAATCACTGTTTCTGTAAAGAAGTGCTTCCTCAAATTACTCCTGAATCTACTACCCTTTAGCTTGAGCTCATGACCCCTTGTTCTTGAATTTTCCATTTTATGTAAAATACCCACAGCCTCAGTTTTACTAAACCCTTTAATGTACTTGAAAGTTGCTATCATATCACCTCGTTCCCTTCTCTCCTCTAAGCTATACATATTTAGGTCATTGAGCCTATCCTGGTAAGTTTTATTTTTTAGACCATGTACCATTTTGGTAGCCCTCCTTTGCACAGATTCAAGTTTGTTAATATCCTTCTGAAGATATGGCCTCCAGAACTGCACACAATACTCAAGATGAGGCCTAACTAATGATCTATAAAGTGGCATAAGAACCTTACTATTTCTGCTGCAAATACCTCTACCAATACATCCAAGCATTCTGCTAGCCTTACTAGCTGCATTACTACATTGTTTACTAAGTTTTAAATCATCTGAAATAATGAGAAACCTAAAGTTTGTTAAAAAATTTGTGAAAAAGTGAACAATTTTTTTTATTTGATCGCATTTGGCGGTGAAATGGTGGCATGAAATATACCAAAATGGGCTAGATCAATACTTTGGGATGTCTTCTAAAAAAAATATATGTACATGTCAAGGGATATTCAGAGATTCCTGAAAGATATCAGTGTTCCAATGTAACTAGCGCTAATTTTGAAAAAAAGTGGTTTTTCAAATAGCAAAGTGCTACTTGTATTTATTGCCCTATAACTTTCAAAAAAAGCAAAGAACATATAAACATTGGGTATTTTCAAACTCAGGACAAAATCATTAAACTATTTAGCATGGGTGTTTTTTTTGGTGGTTGTAGATGTGTAACAGATTTTGGGGGTCAAAGTTAGAAAAAGTGTGTTTTTTTCATTTTTTTTATCATATTTTACAATTTTTTTATAGTAAATTATAAGATATGCTTAAAATAATAGTAGCTTTAGAAAGTCCATTCAATGGCTAGAAAAACGGTATATAATATGTGTGGGTACAGTAAATGAGTAAGAGGAAAATTACAGCTAAACACAAACACTGCAGAAATGTAAAAATAGCCTTGGTCCCAAACGGACAGAAAATGGAAAAGTGCTTAAGGGGTTAAAACCATTTTTAATAACTTTGTTTGAATATCCTCGTTCCTTGAATCCCTTAGTCAATAGACAAGATTCCTTATTAAATTCAATATCACTTGTACAATTTCTCCTTGCCCTCACAAACTGTGAAACTGGAATTCCGGTGAGTAAAGTGATTATCAGCTCTGAGTAGACTATTTGTAGATTAAGATTATCTACAAATTATTTTAACTGATTCTCAGTGCCCTCCCAGATAAGCAGCATGTCATCAATGTAGCGAAGTCACATACTGACGTGCTGCGTACCAGGGAGGTCAATGTCAAAAACATATTTTGTTTCCCAAAATCCCTAGTAGAGGCATGCATATAATGGAGTAAATTTTGCCCCCATTGCGGTGCCTCTAATTTGGATATAAAACCTATTGTCAAAAGACAAAGAAGTTGTGTTCTAGAGCAAATTGTACAATTTCAACTAGGAAGTTAGTTTGGCTTCGCAAAGCTATTCCTCTTTGATTCAAATAAAAAAACACAGCCTGTATTCCCCTCTCATGTGGTATACTCAAATAGATTTTTCTCAACAAGTCAGGAATATATTGTACAAAATAATTTAGGGTGGTTACAAAGGGCTGTAAAAAATAATCTATATATTCACCTATGTTCTCTAAAGGGCCCTGTTTTCCCACGACAATAGGTCGCCCTGGAGGATAGTCTACTCCTGACTTATGCACTTTGGGAATCGTATAAAACGTAGGGATTTTTGGGTGGGAAGGTAGGAGAAAGTTAAATTCAGATTTGCTAATAACATTGTTGTCTAATGCTCTCAGCAATATTTTTCCTAGTTTAGACATTATTATGTTTAATGTATTTTGATCTAACTTACGGTATTGTTGGGGGTCATTCAGTTGTCTACAGCATACATTGTAATATTTTGCTGTGTCCTGAATTACTATATTTCCCCCTTTGTCTGACAATTCAATGGGTATATCTGAGGTTTTTTTTGCAGTTCAAAAATGGCTTGTCTTTCATCCTGTTGTAAATTATCCCATATTATCTTGTCACTAAGTTTCTTGATGTCTCTCTCCACTAGTTTGACAAAAGCCTCAACCACCGGGACTTTAGAGTGTGCGGGCATAAATTTTGATTTTACTTTAAACCCTATGCTTAATTACGTTTGAGACTCACTACTGTCTTCTGATTAAAAAAATAGAGATTCAAGGGTTTCCATTACTAGCTCGTCACTCACATGTGGCGTGTCATCCTTATCCCCAAGAAACAATTTATGACAGATCAGCTTTCTTGCAAAGAATTGTTAAGTCTTTAACAACTGTAAATCTGTCCAATCTCTTTGTTGGAGAAAAGGAAAGACCTTTTCTAAGTACATGTAACTGCGGCTCTGTCAGAGCAGTGGAAGAGAGATTTATGACTAGTCTATCATCCAATTGCGTTGGCATAGTGCATAATTCTGCCTGCCCCTGTTTATCTATTGTGTTTTTTTATTTTTATTTTTATTCCTTCTTGTCTTTGACCTTTTGGCATATCTTGACCATCTAAAAGGAACTGGGAATCAGAATCTTGTTGGGTTGATGAATAAGGAAACCTTTCACTTTCATGATTACTCTTAGTAATATTACGTCTAGTCCTATTGAATGTGTATACTTCCTTATTTTTATAGCCATTACTATCTCTTATTAATTTCTTTTTCTTTCTAATCTTCATTTCAGATTGTGTTTTTACAACTTAATTTCTCATCGTATCATTAAGTTCTTTAAACTCAGAAGTTTCCAATAGATTCCAATAGATTCCTATTTATTTTTTTTCTAATTTCTGTTTATCTTCTCTCACAATTAAATTCATAATTTTAATAAAGAGCTGCCTCCCATTCTTCTTTAAACGTTGGGATGCAGGGCTCCTGATGATTGTTTCCTGGTAATTTTTAAAATCTCAAGCCTCTGGGAATCATTTCTGATGTTAAATAATTTTCCAGACTTGAAATTTGCCATTTAACTCTTAGTTGTTTAAACAATAAATTATTTTGTGCTTGAAATGCCTGATAGATATCATTTTCTGCATTAGAGGTGTCATCAAGACACCTCTGATGCAGTGGCTCTCCTGCAGTAGCAATCTCGCTAGGCAAACATAAGGTATAGATAATTGAAACCTAACTTTTTGGAGTAATCGTTACTAACCACCCTGAATAAGGCTCCTATAGGAGGAAGAAAACAGTTCTACATTGGGACATCACATCTTGCCGAGTGTATCGCTCAAGAAGCTGTCATTTACAGAGGTTAAATCTGGTAATTAGAGGTTCTAATAACCTGCTCACTGATTCCGTTACAAATCGCTTGGGGTTTAAGACTGTCAGGTGTTAGCATTCCGGAATCACTTCGGCTGCTAAGCTGTTCTGTCTGGCGGTTATTTAGTGCTAGCTTTACATCGTAAGTAGCAGAGCTTTGCCTCTCAGTTTTTACCTTTTGCGTACGGATGTTGAGCTAGGTTTGAATTATCTAGACCTTATGTTTGCCTAGTGAGATTGCCACTGCAGGAGAGTAACTCTGGCTTAACAGTGAACTGGTAAATCACTGACATGGATCTCTTTATTGTTTCTCAGCACCACAAGCCTTCTTAAAGGATACCTGTCAGAGGACTCCGACTCACGATTCAACATTTCCTCTTGGGCTGTTTCTTTGAGCAATTTAGGATCCTCAATATCCAGTGTGGTCATTCTTTGAATGGACATTTAATTTGGAACTTTTTATTTCAGGGTTCTAATATTATCTTAGTATGATAGTTCACTGTTAGTTTATTTCTGTTATTTTTCATTTGATTGTTTGAATACTGTGTCACTAGCATTTACAACATATCATGTTTGAGGGTTTAATTTCTCTTCTCTCTTACTATGCTTGATACATTTCTTAGACATTGGTATCAATTGTTCATGTGTTCATCTCTACCAGTATGGATGTTTATTTTTATCTGTAGCCATCTATTTTTCATATTAAAGGGTTTAAGGCAAGAGTGCTTTATAATAAGTACTTTTTAAGTCTTCTTATATATTTATTATAATTTTTTTAATTACTTTAGCACCGGTCCATATAGGACTTTTTGCCTACCTGATACAATACCCATGCCCTGAGTACCTGTAATTTACTTCCTTTATTTATATCCCAGTTTCCTAATACAAACCTGGAAATGCCAAAATCCTGCACCAAAAATGTTTAGCTTCTGATCTTAAAGCACCCAGATCCCTCTTACAACAATAAAATTTTAAATATTGGGAAATATAAAAATAAAACTTAGATATATTGATATAGTGTAAATTTATTTTAAATTTTGTCATTTCCAATATTTCTATTACTCCATTAGGTTAAATAACAGTGGATGTTAGTTTGTAACCAAACCTATTGTTATTAGCTAGGTGCAAAGCTATGCCAGAAGACTCTTCAATATCTTAATCCAAACGTTAAATACAGACTCAATTACACTTTACTGACTGTTATAAATGAGGAACGGAACTTGGGAATTATTATTTTCAATTATTTAAAATTTAGTAAACAATGTAGTACTGCAGCGAATAAGGCCAGTAGGATACTTGGATGTATTGGTAGAGGTATTTGCAGTAGAAATAGTAAGGTTCTTATGCCAGTTTAAAGATCATTAGTTAGGCCTCATATTGAGTATTGTGTGCAGTTCTGGAGGCCATATCACCAGAAGAATATAACCAAACTGGAATCTGTGAAAAGGAGGGCCACTAAAATAGTATATGGTCCAAAAATAAAACTCAATGACCTAAATATGTATAGCTTAGAGTAGAGAAGGGAAATACGTGATATGATAGCAACTTTCAAGTATATTAAGGGGCTTAGTAAAGATGAGGCTGTAAGTATTTTTCATAACATGAAAAATTCAGGAACCAGGGGTCATAATCTCAAGCTGAAGGGCAGTATTCAGGAGTAATTTGTGATAACACTTCTTTACAGAAAGGGGCATGATTCATTGAATAAACTTCCACAAGAAATGGTAATGACAAACATTGTGGGGGACTTTAAGAATGCCTGGGATAAGCATAAGGCTTTCCTACGAACTAGATAAGTTTATACGTTTAGAAAATATCGGGCAGACTTGTTGAGCATATGGTTCTTATTTGCTGTCAAAATCTGTTTTTATTTTTCTATCCCAGGAATGATTAATGGGGAAAAAACAACAATACCCTTAAACTGTACACACATTTATTGTATACTGTACTAATATTCCCTCAAAGTGAATATAAATGTATTATAAATGTATGTACATATCACAGTTTAATTTCAAGAGACATAAAAGTCTAAATTATTCAGACAGATCATGCAACTTTCAATTTACCTATTTTAGCACATTTCTTTTGTTCTCTTGGTATCCTTTGTTAAAAAGGGGTACTTTTGGGGGCCTAAAAATAGAGAACTAAATTTTTTTTCACAGGTAAGACCCTCATTTTGCAACATAATTGAGCACATACTTCCCAATTACATAACAAAATGTCATGATTTTCTTTTACTTCAAGCATGGGGAAAATGTTAGACACTGCAATATTTGACACAGTGAATATATATTTTACATCTTTCTATAAATGGAAACAGCAAAGGAGTCTGGGGACATTAATTCCACCAGCTTTTCAAGAGGTGTTCCCATGGACTTCTCTTAAACGCAAAAAAAAATGTTGTGTTAACAAAATGAGAGTTTTTATAAAATAATTTTAAAACCTAGATTACGAGTTGTGCGTTAGGCTTAAAAAGCAGCATTGGCCGGTCCCAACGCTGCTTTTTAACGCCCGCTGGTATTACGAGCCTTGCAGGTACAGGTGTACCGCTCACTTTTTTGGCCAGACTCGGAAATACCGCAAATCCACTTACGTCAGTTGCGTATCCTATATTTTCAATGGGACTTGCATAGCGGCGGTATTACGAGTTTGACAAAAAGTGAGCGGTACACCCTCTCCTGACAAGACTGGTACCGCATTTAAAAGTCAGTAGTTAAGAGTTTTACACTACAACGCCGTAGCATAAAACTCTTAACTAAAGTGCTAAAAAGTACACTAACACCCATAAACTACATATTAACCCCTAAACCGAGGCCCTCCCACATCACAAACACTAAAATAAATATTTTAACCCCTAATCTGCTGAACCGGACATTGCCGCCACTATAATAAATATATTAACCCCTAAACCGCCACACTCCCGCATCACAAACACTAGTTAAATTTTATTAACCCCTAATCTGCTGTCCCTAACATCGCCGCCACCTACCTACATTTATTAACCCCTAATCTGCCATCCCCAACGTCACCGCCACTATAATAAAGTTATTAACCCCTAAACCTAAGTCTAACCCTAACCCTAACCCCACCTAACTTAAATAAATCTAAATAAAATTACTACAATTAACTAAATAATTCCTATTTAAAACTAAATACTTACCTATAAAATAAACCCTAAGCTAGCTACAATATAACTAATAGTTACATTGTAGCTAGCTTAGGTTTTTTTTTATTTTACAGGCAACTTTGTATTTATTTTAACTAGGTAGAATAGTTACTAAATAGTTATTAACTATTTAATAACTACCTAGTTAAAATAAAGAAAAATGTACCTGTAAAATAGAGCTGCAACACTAATCGCCATAATCGATAATAATCGATTATGAAAATAGTTGTCAACCAATCTCATAATCGATTAGTTGGTTTGCAAATAGTTGGTCTGTGCACAGCACCAGCTGCTTTGCCCCAATGAGCTCCTGCACATGGTATTGTGTTTTATGGTTATGCCTTTAGCCTAAAGGATGTCTACAGAAATTTTACTTTTCACTTTTTTAGGATAGTATAATTTTCTTTTTAAGTTTACAACTACTCCTGTCTTATGTGCAACCCAGAAATAAAATAGGAGTCATAATTTGGATTGTTTATATAAAATCAGGTGATTTGGGACTATGCTTTGCATGATATAGTGCTGAGCTTGTTATTTACACATAGCTTTAGATTGATGGCATGTGTTATATGAATTGATGTTACTATTGATGATTATAAATACTCTATAGATAAATGTGTAAGGCTGTGTCCTTTTACTGATGTATAGTCTTTAGCCCTTTTGCCTTTTTTACCTTTTTGTACCAAATTTAACCTCTGTAAGTATATATCTGTTATTTTAAGTGTGGACTAGATATTTTTCCCTAACCTTATAGCTGGTTATTTACCATTGCATATAGATATTCAAGATATTTTTATGCTAGAATGAAGTACAGGCTTACTTTGTTAAGCGGCCCCTTGCATTGGTGGAGAACTAACAAAGATAAATATTCCACCTTGGTGAAATTGGCAAAACCCTACTTATGCATCTCAGGCACCTCAACACCATCTGAGCGCCTCTTCTCTGCTGCAGGCAAAATGACTTGCAAAAAGAGAGCCAGCCTCACCCAGGAGCAGGTGGTCATGTTGACATTTTTTCATTTCAATGCAAAGTTTCTGAGAGAGTTAATAACAGAACGTTATAAACAGCGATAGTCTACCTCTTTCTACTTCTACCTCTTTTCAAACACTTTGTGGTTTTGTTTTGCTTAAATTTGTTCTGCTGCTTAAAAAATTGGACCAACAGTTGTTTTAATGTAAAGTTTTAGTCTGAAGTTTATATTTATGTCGATCTTATTTTAAATATAGGAAAAAATTAATTTATTTTTTATCCGATTAGTCGATTAATCCAAAAAATAATTGGCTGATTAATCGATTATGAAAATAATCGTTAGTTGCAGCCCTACTGTAAAATAAAACCTAACCTAAGTTACACCTAACACTACACTACAATTAATTACCTCAATTAAATACAATTAATTACAATTAAATAAAATTATCTAAAGTACAAAAAAACAAACACTAAATTACAGAAAATAATAAAGAAATTACAAGATTTTTAAACTAATTACACCTAATCTAATCCCCCTAACAAAATAAAAAAGCCCCCCAAAATAAAAAAGCCCTACCCTACACTAAATTACAAATAGCCCTTAAAAGGGCCTTTTGCGGGGCATTGCCCCAAAGTAATCAGCTCTTTTATCTGTAAAAAAATTACAACATTAAAACCCACCACCCACACAACCAACCCTACGCTAAAACCCACCCAATCCCCCCTTAAAAAAACCTAACACTATCCCCCTGAAGATCACCTTACCAGGAGACGTCTTCACCCAACGAAGCCGGGAGAAGTCTTCATCCAAGCCGGGCGAAGTGGTCCTCCAGATGGGCAGAAGTCTTCATCCAGATGGCATCTTCTATCTTCATCCATCCGGCGCGGGGTCCATCTTCAAGACATCCGACGCGGAGCATCCTCTTCTTTCGACAGCTAAACACAGAATCAAGTTTCCTTTAAATGACATCATCCAAGATGGCGTCCCTTCAATTCCGATTGGCTGATAGAATTCTATCAGCCAATCGGAATTAAGGTAGAAAAAATCCTATTGGCTGATGCAATCAGCCAATAGGATTGAAGTTCAATCCTATTGGCTGATCCAATCAGCCAATAGGATTGAGCTGGCATTCTATTGGCTGTTCCAATCAGCCAATAGAATGCCAGTTCAATCCTATTGGCTTATTGCATCAGCCAATAGGATTTTTTCTACCTTAATTCCGATTGGCTGATAGAATTCTATCAGCCAATCGGAATTGAAGGGACGCCATCTTGGATGACGTCATTTAAAGGAACCTTCATTCTGTGTTTAGCCGTCGGAAGAAGAGGATGCTCCGCGTCGGATGTCTTGAAGATGGACCCGCTCCGCGCTGGATGGATAAAGATAGAAAGATGCCGTCTGGATGAAGACTTCTGCCCGTCTGGAGGACCACTTCGCCCAGCTTGGATGAAGACTTCTACCGGCTTCATTGAGGACTTCGGCCCGGTTGGGTGAAGACATCTCCCGGTAAGGTGATCTTCAGGGGGTTAGTGTTAGGTTTTTTTAAGGGGGGATTGGGTGGGTTTTAGAGTAGGGTTGGTTGTGTGGGTGGTGGATTTTAATGTTGGGGGGGAATTGTAAATTTTTTTTCAGGTAAAAGAGCTGATTACTTTGGGGCAATGCCCCGCAAAAGGCCCTTTTAAGGACTATTTGTAATTTAGTGTAGGGTAGGGCTTTTTTATTTTGGGGGTCTTTTTTATTTTGTTAGGGGGATTAGATTAGGTGTAATTAGTTTAAAAATCTTGTAATTTCTTTATTATATTCTATAATTTAGTGGGGGTTTTTTGTACTTTATATCATTTTATTTAATTGTAATTAATTGTATTTAATTTAGGTAATTAATTTAATTGTATTGTAGTGTTAGGTGTAATTGTAACTTAGGTTAGGTTTTATTTTACAGGTAAATTTGTCTTTATTTTAACTAGGTAGTTATTAAATAGCTAATTAATAACTATTCTACCTAGTTAAAATAAATACAAACTTGCCTGTAAAATAAAAATAAACCCTAAGCTAGATACAATGTAACTATTAGTTATATTGTAGCTAGCTTAGGCTTTATTTTATAGGTAAGTATTTAGTTTTAAATAGGAATTATTTAGTTAATTAATTGTATTTAGATTTATTTAAATTATATTTAAGTTAGGGGGGTTAGGGTTAGATTTAGGGGTTAATAGCTTTATTATAGTGGCAGCGACGTTGGGGGCAGCAGATTAGGGTTTAATAAATGTAGGTAGGTGGCGGCGATGTTAGGTATGGCAGATTAGGGGTTAATAAAATTTAACTAGTGTTTGCGATGCAGGAGTGCGGCGGTTTAGGGGTTAATATATTTATTATAGTGACTAGGTGTCAATAAATGTAGTTAGGTTGCGGCTACATTGGGGCAGCAGATTAGGGGTTAATAAATATAATGTAGTTGTCGGCGATGTTGGGGGTAGCAGATTAGGGGTTCATAAGTATAATGTAGGTGGTGGCGGTGTCCGGAGCGGCAGATTAGGGGTTAATAATATAATGTAGGTGTCGGCGATGTCGGGGGTGGCAGATTAGGGGTTGATAAGTGTAAGATTAGGGGTGTTTAGATTTGGGGTTCATGTTAGGGTGTTAGGTGTAGACATAACTTTTATTTCCCCATAGTAATCAATGGGGCTGCGTTAGGAGCTTTACGCTGCTTTTTTGCAGGTGTTAGGTTTTTTTCAGCCGGCTCTCCCCCATTGATTCCAATGGGGAAATCGTGCACGAGCACGTTTTACCAGCTAACGTAAGCAGCGCTAGTATTGAGGGGAGATGTGGAGCTAAATTTTGCTCTACTCTCACTTTTTTGCGGTTAACGCCGGGTTTGTAAAAACCCGTAATACCAGCGCTGTCTGTAAGTGAGATAAACAGCCTCTAACGCAAAACTCGTAATCTAGGCCTTCCTTTTTATATAGATCTCCTGTAATGTGCTGATTTGTGCTATAGATATACAGGGAGTGCAGAATTATTAGGCAAGTTGTATTTTTGAGGATTAATTTTATTATTGAACAACAACCATGTTCTCAATGAACCCCAAAAACTCATTAATATCAAAGCTGAATAGTTTTGGAAGTAGTTTTTAGTTATAGCTATTTTAGGGGGATATCTGTGTGTGCAGGTGACTATTACTGTGCATAATTATTAGGCAACTTAACAAAAAACAAATATATACCCATTTCAATTATTTATTTTTACCAGTGAAACCAATATAACATCTCAACATTCACCAATATATATTTCTGACATTCAAAAACAAAACAAAAACAAATCAGTGACCAATATAGCCACCTTTCTTTGCAAGGACACTCAAAAGCCTGCCATCCATGGATTCTGTCAGTGTTTTGATCTGTTCACCATCAACATTGCGTGCAGCAGCAACCACAGCCTCCCAGACACTGTTCAGAGAGGTGTACTGTTTTCCCTCCTTGTAAATCTCACATTTGATGATGGACCACAGGTTCTCAATTGGGTTCAGATCAGGTGAACAAGGAGGCCATGTCATTAGATTTTCTTCTTTTATACCCTTTCTTGCCAGCCACGCTGTGGAGTACTTGGACGCGTGTGATGGAGCATTGTCCTGCATGAAAATCATGTTTTTCTTGAAGGATGCAGACTTCTTCCTGTACCACTGCTTGAAGAAGGTGTCTTCCAGAAACTGGCAGTAGGACTGGGAGTTGAGCTTGACTCCATCCTCAACCCGAAAAGGCCCCACAAGCTCATCTTTGATGATACCAGCCCAAACCAGTACTCCACCTCCACCTTGCTGGCGTCTGAGTCGGACTGGAGCTCTCTGCCCTTTACCAATCCAGCCACGGGCCCATCCATCTGGCCCATCAAGACTCACTCTCATTTCATCAGTCCATAAAACCTTAGAAAAATCAGTCTTGAGATATTTCTTGGCCCAGTCTTGACGTTTCAGCTTGTGTGTCTTGTTCAGTGGTGGTCGTCTTTCAGCCTTTCTTACCTTGGCCATGTCTCTGAGTATTGCACACCTTGTGCTTTTGGGCACTCCAGTGATGTTGCAGCTCTGAAATATGGCCAAACTGGTGGCAAGTGGCATCTTGGCAGCTGCACGCTTGACTTTTCTCAGTTCATGGGCAGTTATTTTGCGATTTGGTTTTTCCACACGCTTCTTGCGACCCTGTTGACTATTTTGAATGAAACGCTTGATTGTTCGATGATCACGCTTCAGAAGCTTTGCAATTTTAAGAGTGCTGCATCCCTCTGCAAGATATCTCACTATTTTTGACTTTTCTGAGCCTGTCAAGTCCTTCTTTTGACCCATTTTGCCAAAGGAAAGGAAGTTGCCTAATAATTATGCACACCTGATATAGGGTGTTGATGTCATTAGACCACACCCCTTCTCATTACAGAGATGCACATCACCTAATATGCTTAATTGGTAGTAGGCTTTCGAGCCTATACAGCTTGGAGTAAGACAACATGCATATGATGTGGTCAAAATACTCATTTGCCTAATAATTCTGCACTCCCTGTATATTATATATATATATATATATATATATATATATATATATATATATATATATATATATATATAAATGTCCCTTTAAAGGGACACTGAACTGCTAGACACAACTACATCACCACAGTTACCACTTACCATTCTATTCTTTTCGTCCTGTGCCTGCAGTTTTCTTCAAACTTGTTCTCTTACTTTAACCTATACTGGTGCCGGCTGGTGAAGCCTCCTCTTTATACTGAGTATAGCAGTGTGCAGAGTGATACAGAGTGGGAGTTTTACATTTTTGCAGTGCCCTGTGTTATATATACTGTGTACAAAAGCTGCAGATATGTAAAACTCACAATATGTATTGTGTGAGCTAACCTAAAGCACACAATATAACTGTGAATACAGCCAGCAACATCACTGATCTTCACCACTTCTATCACAGGGTACAAGAATATATGAGCTCCAAGAGGGTAAAACTCCACATTTCCATACTCTGCGCAGCCGACCGGCACCTGAAAGGAGTTGGGGAAAAAAAGAATGGCTCTGAAAAGAGCGCAAGGCAGAGGAGGGAGAGCAGTAGGTGAGTAGTAACCATTATGTTGAAGTTGTTTCCTGCAGTTTAATGTCCCTTTAATGTGTTCAAACCCAATTTCAAAGACTGTATGTTGTCTTCCATCTCACTTTCTATAATAATGTAGGTCATTTGTGTAAATGATCAATTATACAGCAATGTGCATTTGAATTTACAGATTAGCTCCTTCATTAAACCATAGGGTTTGGCCATCATGTCTAGGTTTTAGGTTTTGTTTAGCAAATGAACCTTTGTTAGTATTAATTATCCCTGTTTAGAAGTAAAATATAGGAAAGCCAACCTATTGTAGATTCTTAGTTCTTTGCATTAAGTGTTTTTATTATATTATATTATATATTATATTTTATTCCACAAGTGCTAATCATTTTAACAGAACAAGGCAAGCTGCAGTTTTAGATATTTATAAGACTCACCCAAATGTAAGGCACAATTAAAAAGCAGGGTGTTAAACTGATCTCCTTGATAAACTATAATTGTATAATTCTCTCTTGCTAGATGCAATGCATCACTATGTCCCCTGAAGGTGAAGGAGTCACTATTCAACTGCAATTTGTACTGGTAAGCTTGTTCTTTATGGGCCAGTTAGACAGAACAAGCGGGCAGTAATTTGTTCCTTGTAGCAATTTATCCCGAATCGTACACACTGGGGCTGGCAGAGAAAGGGAGCTGAGAGGCAGCTCAGGGTCTCGGCACACCAATTTACTGTTTGTAGCTAAGCAGGCAGGAGACAGCAGCAGCATGCACTAAACATGTACAAGGAACATGGTGTTTGTTTCAAATCTTGTGTTTCTCTGTACTTGACTGCCCCTCAAACGTAAAGTACATGGGGTCTTGACTCTGCAATGAGAGCCTTCATCACAATTCAAACATATTGTTTATTTGAAAGCACTGCTATGGTTGTAGTCTCCAAACTTACCGACTGGCTTATTGGTTCAAACTTCCATTCAACACGGTTCTAATCTTTGAGAAAAGCCATTTTCCCACAGTGAAGGGGACATTCTATTATAAAAACCAAATGGTCTATTTCATTAAAATGTTTTATTCTAAAACAAATTCCCTTATTTTTATTTGCCTTATTTTTTATTTTATTTTATTTTACAATATGTTATTTATTTTACTGAACTCCCTCTTTATGGTCCATTTAGCCAGTTATTGAAACATACACATATATGCCTGCATGTTATTAGCGCAATGTATCTGGATTTTTGATTGGCTCATAAGCACAGTTCGCAGGGTTTAAACAAAAATTTAGAGCATTTTCTTTTTAAGTTAAAATGTCCTTTTAAGTCAGGTATTAGATACTGAAAAAAACGTAAATGCCTTGCATTGGACCACAGACGGTCTTCCCCAATACATCTGAAAAGTTTTAACAGATGTTTATCAGTCAGTGGCGTCACTAGGGGGGTGCGGGGGGTGCGGGCCGCACCAGGGTGACACCCTCCAGGGGGTGACACCACTTAAAAAAAAAAAAATATATATATATTTTTTTTTTTTTACATTTTATTGAAATTCAAAGAAATACAATGTAGAGATGCATAGATATTTTTATTAGAGGGGCCAGCATTTGTGAACATTAGTGGGACTGGGGAAGTTGTAGACACTTCATTTTTTTGCCCCTTGAGCCAGCTCTGCAATTTCCACAAATAGTTTTCCCGGCTGCTTTTGCTTGTTTGTACTTTGCTCCTCCCCTGCCAGATTTCACTATGAATGTTGTGGGCATGCCGTGGGGCTTGCAAAGTTGCACTGCTAGCCTAAACCTGCCTGCCTATCTGTGCTGCTGTGCTGTCTCTCTAAACGGGAACTGGAAAATCATGATAGGGATGCCTGGCACCTGACTGCATGACTGTCTAACACTGTCTCTAAAGTGAAGGTACCACGTATGATGCCCACCAGACCGGTAAAGTTACGGTACACTAAGTGCACACTGAAGAGGTAGGAGGGGAGGGCGGACGGGGGTCTGGGGGTGGGCAGAGAACAGAGGTGCTTGGCCATAAGAAGCGGTAGGCACGTGGCCCGGGGCTGTGCACTGACAGACTTGGAACAGAGTCAGAGAGCAGAATTTTCATACTTTGCTTGCCTAAACCTTTTATTTAGCGATTTATTTTTAGAGTGTTCTGTTTATCTTTCATTTGATGCTCTGCTGAGCCAGGGAGCAGCTCTAGGCATGAGCTTTATAATTAATACAGTGCAGTTTATATATTTTGTATGTGTGTGTGTGTGTCTGAGTGCTTTTGTGTGTGTGTGTGCCTGAGTGTTTTTGTATGTGTGTGTGTGTCTAAGTGTTTGTGTGTGTGCCTGAGTGTTTTTGTGTTTGTGCGTATGTGTCTAGGTGTTTGTGTGTGTGCCTGAGTGTTTTTGTGTTTGTGTGTGTGTGTGTCTAAGTGTTTGTGTGTGTGCCCGAGTGTTTTTGTGTGTGTGTCTGAGTGTTTCTGTGTGTGTGCCTGAGTGTTTTTGTGTGTGTGTGTGTGTCTGAGTGCTTTTGTGTGTGTGTGTCTGAGTGTTTCTGTGTGTGTGCCTGAGTGTTTTGTGTTTGTGCGTGTGCCTGAGTGTTTTATTGTGTGTGTGTCTAAGTGTTTGTGTGTGTGCCTGAGTGTTTTTGTGTGTGTGTCAGAGTGTCTTTGTGTGTGTCTGAGTGTGTTTCTAAGTGTGTCGGAGTGTTTGTATGTGTGTGTGCCTGTATTTTTTTGTTTGTGTGTGTCTGCTTTCTGGGGGTAGGGGGGGTGACACCATAATTTACCGCACCGGGTGACACCAACCCTAGTGACGCCACTTCTGGATGGGATTTCCTGCACCTTTGTTTAATTAAAATGTTGCTGTTATTAAAAGTGATAGTGGATCCATTATAGTTATATAAAACTCAATGTGAAATATAAAAAGCTAATTATCCTATGCATTGAGTTAGACCATCATCAACCTTATCCATTGCTCATCTGTTACCCCAATATTAACCCTAGCCATTCTCTTCGGATCCCCCACTGCAATCAACACTACTTGTAATATCCCCCACTATAAATAACCTTAACAATGCTGACCTGACCCTCACTATCGGGTAGATTATGAGTCTTGCGTTATGAGGGGTGCGGTGCTAACTTGCAGTTTATTCTCACCGCTCACTTCCCTACAGTGCTGGTATTACAGGTTTTTACCAACCCGGCGTTAACAGGCAAGAAGTGAGCGTATAGAGCAAAATTGAGCTCCACACTGCACTCCAATACCAGTGCTCCTTAAGTGAGCGGTGAGCTGGTTGTACATGCTCGTGCACGATTTCCCCATAGACATTAATGGGGAGAGCCGGCTGAGGAAAAGTCTAACACCTGCAAAAAAGCAGCATAAAACACAGTAACGCTGCCCCATTAATTCCTATGGGGAAACACATTTTATGTTTACACCTAACACCCTAACATGAACCCGAGTCTAAACACCTCTAATTTTACACTTATTAACTCCTAATCTGCCACCCTGACATCGCCGACACCTACATTATATTTATTAACCCCTAATCTGCTGCTCCGGACATCGCCGCCACCTACATTATATTTATTAACCCCTAATCTGCCGTCCCCAACGTTGCAGCCACTATTCTAAATTTATTAACCGCTAAACCTAAGTCTAACCCTAACCGTAAAACCCCCTAACTTTAATATAATTAAAATAAATATAAGTAAAATTCCTATCATTACCTAAATTATTCCTATTTAAAACTAAACACTTACCTATAAAAAAAATCCTAAGATAGCTACAATATAACTAATAGTTACATTGCATCTAGTTTAGGGTTTACAGGCAAGTTTGTATTTATTTTAACTATGTAGAATAGTTACTAAATAGTTATTAACTATTTAATAACTACCTAGCTAAAATAAATACAAATTGACCTGTAAAATAAAACCTAACCTAAGTTACACTAACACCTAACACTACACTACAATTAAATAAATTAACTAAATTAAATACAATTAAATAAATGAAATACAATTAGCTAAATTACAAAAAACAAACACTAAATAACAGAAAATAAAAAACAAATGACAAGATAATGTAAACTAATTACACCTAATCTAAGAGCCCTATCAAAATATAAAAAGCCCCCCCCAAAAAAACCCTAGCCTAAACTAAACTATCAATAGCCCTTAAAAGGGCCTTTTGCGGGGCATTGCCCCAAATAAATCAGCTCTTTTACCTGAAAAAGAAATACAAACACCCCCCAACAGTAAAACCCACCACCCACACAACCAATCCCGCAAATAAAACCCTAATTAAAAAACCTAAGCTCCCCATTGCCCTGAAAAGGGCATTTGGATGGGCATTGCCCTTAAAAGGGCATTTAGCTCTATTGCTTCCCAAAGCCCTAACCTAAAAATAAAATCCACCCAATACACCCTTAAAAAATCCTAACACTAACCCCCGAACATTCACTTACTGGAAGAAGTCTTCATCCAAGCGGCAAGATGTCCTCAACGAAGTCGGCAGAAGTGGTCCTCCAGACGGGAAGAAGTGGTCCTCCAGACGGGCAGAAATCTTCACCCAGATGGCATCTTCTCCAAGACATCCTGCGCGGAGAATACTCTTCTTCCGACGGCTTCTTGCTGAATGAAGGTACCTTTAAGTGACGTCACCCAAGATGGTATACCTTAGATTCCGATTGGCTGATAGAATTCTATCAGCCAATCGGAATTAAGGTTGAAAAAATTGTACTGGCTAATGCAATCAGCCAATAGGATTGAACTTCAATCCTATTGGCTGATCCAATAAGCCAATAGGATTGAGCTCACTTTCTATTGGCTGTTCCAATCAGCCAATAGAATGCAAGCTCAATCCTATTGGCTGATTGGATCAGCCAATAGGATTTTTTCAACCTTAATTCCGATTGGCTGATAGAATTCTATCAGCCAATCGGAATCTAAGGGACGCCATCTTGGATGATGTCACTTAAAGAGATATTCATTCAGCAAGAAGCTATCGGAAGAAGAGGATGCTCTGCGCTGGATGTCTTGAAGATGGAGCCGCTCTGCATCGGAAGGATGAAGATAGAAGATGCCATCTGGGTGAAGACTTCTGCCCATCTGGAGGACCACTTCTGCCGGCTTTGTTGAGGACATCTTGCCGCTTGGATGAAGACTTCTCCCGGTAAGTGAATCTTCGGGGGATAGTATTAGGATTTTTTAAGGGTGTATTGGGTGGTTTTTATTTTTAGGTTAGGGCTTTGGGCAGCAATAGAGCTAAATGCCCTTTTAAGGGCAATGCCCATCCATATGCCCTTTTCAGGGCAATGGGGAGCTTAGTTTTTTTTTAGTTAGGGTTTTATTTGGGGGATTGGTTGTGTGGGTGGTGGGTTTTACTGTTGGGGGGGTTGTTTGTATTTCTTTTTCAGGTAAAAGAGCTGATTTCTTTGGGGCAATGCCCCACAAAAGGCCCCTTTAAGGGCTATTGATAGATTAGTTTATGCTAGTTTGTTTTTTTATTTTTTGGGTGGGGGCTTTTTTATTTTGATAGGGCTCTTAGATTAGATGTAATTAGTTTAAAGGGACACTGAACCCAAATTTTTTCTTTTGTGATTCAGATAGAGCATGACATTTTAAGCAACTTTCTAATTTTCTCCTATTATGTTCTTTATTCTCTTGGTATCTTTATTTGAAATGCAAGAATGTAAGTTTAGATGCCGGCCCATTTTTGGTGAACAACCTGGGTTGTCCTTGCTGATTGGTAGATAAATTCATCCACCAATTAAAAAGTGTTGTCCAGAGTTCTGAACCAAGAAAAAAGCTTAGATGCCTTCTTTTTCAAATAAACATAGCAAGAGAATGAAGAAAAATTGATAATAGGAGTAAATTAGAAAGTTGCTTAACCCCTTAAGGACACGGCCATTTTTCAATTTCTTTCCCTGAAGGACCAGGGCTTTTTTTAAATTTCTGCAGTGTTTGTGTTTAGCTGTAATTTTCCTCTTACTCATTTACTGTACCCACACATATTATATACCATTTTTCTCGCCATTAAATGGACTTTCTAAAGATACCATTATTTTTATCATATCTTATCATTTACTTTAAAAAAATGATAAAATATGAGGAAAAAATGGAAAAAAACACACTTTTTCTAACTTTGACCCCCACAATCTGTTACACATCTACAACCACCAAAAAACACCCATGCTAAATAGTTTCTAAATTTTGTCCTGAGTTTAGAAATACCCAATGTTTACATGTTCTTTGCTTTTTTTGCAAGTTATAGGGCCATAAATACAAGTAGCACTTTGCTATTTCCAAACCACTTTTTTTTCAAAATTAGCGCTAGTTACATTGGAACACTGATATCTTTCAGGAATACCTGAATATCCCTTTACATGTATATATTTTTTTTTAGAAGACATCCCAAAGTATTGATGTAGGCCCATTTTGGTATATTTCATGCCACCATTTCACCACCAAATGCAATCAAATAAAAAAAATTGTTCACTTTTTCCCAAATATTTTCACAAACTTTAGGTTCCTCACTGAAATTATTTACAAACAACTTGTGCAATTATGGCATAAATGGTTGTAAATGCTTCTCTGGGATCCCCTTTGTTCAGAAATAGCAGACATATATGACTTTGGCGTTGCTTTTTGGTAATTAGAAGGCCGCTAAATGCCACTGCGCATCACACGTGTATTATGCCCAGCAGTGAAGGGGTTAATTAGGGAGCATGTAGGGAGCGTCTAGGGTTAATTTTAGCTTTAGTGTAGTGTAGTAGACAACCCCAAGTATTGATCTAGGCCCATCTTGGTATATTTCATGCTACCATTTCACCGCTAAATGCGATTAAATAAAAAAAAAACGTAAAATTTTTCACAATTTTAGGTTTCTCACTGAAATTATTTACAAACAACTTTTGCAAGCATGGCATAAATGATTGTAAATACTTCTCTGGGATCCCCTTTGTTCAGAAATAGCAGACATATATGGCTTTGGCGTTGCTTTTTGGTAATTATAAGACCGCTAAATGCCGCTGCGCACCACACGTGTATTATGCCCAGCAGTGCAGGGGTTAATTAGGTCATTTGTAGGGAGCGTGCAGGGTTAATTTTAGCTTTAGCGTAGAGATCAGCCTCCCACCTGACACATCCCACCCCCTGATCCCTCCCAAACAGCTCCCTTCCCTCCCCCACCCCACAATTGCCCCCGCCATCTTAAGTACTGGCAGAAAGTCTGCCAGTACTAAAATAAAAGGTGTATTTAAAAAATTAAAAAAAAAATTGTATAGCATATTTACATATGCAGCTGTGTAGGATCCCCCCTTAGCCCCCAACCTCCCTGATCCCCCCCAAACAGCTCTCTACCCTCCACCTCTAACTTACTGGGAGCCATCTTGGGTACTGGCAGCTGTCTGCCAGTACCCAGTTTGCAAATAAAAATGTATTTTTTTTAATTTTTTTTATTTATTTTCCTTTTTTCTGTAGTGTAGTGTAGCTTCCCCCCCCACCAATCCCCCACCCGCTCCCAGATCCCTTAGATTAACTTTTATTAGGGATTTTATCCCCCCTTACTGCCACTTCTGTACAATGTCTTTTTCCGTAGTGAAGCGGTTCCCACCCGCTCCCTCCCCGTGCACGCGCCCGCCCGCCGCCCCCCGTGCACGCGCGCGCTCCGGTGCG
The DNA here is from genome assembly GCF_027579735.1 of Bombina bombina. Taxonomy (NCBI): domain Eukaryota; kingdom Metazoa; phylum Chordata; class Amphibia; order Anura; family Bombinatoridae; genus Bombina; species Bombina bombina. Next base: position 348,660,042 of record NC_069499.1, read on the forward strand.
CACTCCCGACAACCCCGCCCGCGATCCCGCCCTCCTCTCTCTTCAGCCTTTCATCGATGGCCGCCCACCCGCCTCCCACGTCAGCTCCCACCCACCAACGATTGCGGCCATCGATGCCGGTGCAGAGAGGGCCACAGAGTGGCTCTCTCTGCATCGGATGGGGGAAAAATGTTATTGCAGGATGCCTCGATATCGAGGCATCACTGCAATAACTGTAAAGCGGCTGGAAGCGATCAGGATCGCTTCCAGCCGCTTTAATCCCCAAAGTCGTACAGGGTACGTCGCTGGTCTTTAAAGACCAGGTTGTGTGCGACGTACCCTGTACGACTCGTGTCGTTAAGGGGTTAAAATTATATGTTCTATCTGAATCACAAAACAAAAAAAATTGGGTTCAGTGTCCCTTTAAATATCTTGTAATTTGTTTTTTATTTTCTGTAATTTAGTGTTTTTTTTTTTGTACTTTAGCTAATTGTATTTCATTTATTTAATTGTATTTAATTTATGTAAGTTATTTAATTGTAGTGTAGTGTTGGGTGTTAGTGTAACTTAGGTTAGGTTTTATTTTACAGGTCAATTTGTATATATTTTAGCTAGGTAGTTACTAAATAGTTAATAACTATTTAGTAACTATTCTACCTAGTTAAAATAAATACAAACTTGCCTGTAAAATAAAAATAAACCCTAAGCTAGCTACAATGTAACTATTAATTATATTGTAGCTAGCTTAGGGTTTATTTTACAGGTAAGTATTTAGTTTTAAATAGTAATAATTAAGGTAATGATAGGAATTTTATTTAGATTTATTTTAATTATATTTAAGTTAGGGGGTGTTAGGGTTAGACTTAGGTTTAAAGGGTTAATACATTTAGAATAGTGGCGGAGACATTGGGGACGGCAGATTAGGGGTTAATAAGTATAATGTAGGTGGCGGCAATGTTAGGGGTGGAAGATTAGGGGTTAATAATATTTAACTAGTGTTTGCGAGGCGGGAGTGCGGCGGTTTAGGGGTTAATATGCTTATTCTAGTGGCGGTGATGTCTGGAGCAGCAGATTAGGGGTTAATAATTTTATTTTAGTGTTTCCGATGCGGGAGGGCCTCGGTTTAGGGGTTAATAGGTAGTTTATGGGTCCCCTTAGAAGAGAGATACTTGCTTTATAATATAATGATCTATAAAATAAACTGATGATTTATCTAAATGGAGCCCCTCAATGGACCCATTAATAATACTTCATTAACAACCCATACCTATACAATCCACCCTCTCTAAATCTAATCTCCCTTCATGAACATTGTCTCTACATGCAAGTACTGTTTCTGTGAATCTGCCATTCTTACCATGTTTTTTTTATTTGGGTGGTTTTTTTTTAGATTAGGGTATCTTAGGTTTTCATTAGACTTAAGTTTTTTTTTATTTTGGGGGTTGGTTGGGGGGGTCTTTTTAGGGGACTTTTTAATTTTCTAATGTAAAAGAGCTGTTTAACTTAGGGCAATGCCCTACAAAATGCCCTTTTAAGGGCTATTGGTAGTTTAGTGTTAGGTTAGTGGGTGTTTTTATTTTGAGGTGAATTTTTGTTTTTATAGGGCTATTAGATTAGGTTAAATTTTTATTCTTTTGGATAATTTTTTTTTTTTAATCTTAGTGTTTTTTATTTTTCGTAATTTTAGTGTTTTTTGTAATGTTAAATTCATTTAAATTTTCATATTTTAGTTTTTTTTGTAATGTTATTTTTTTTGCAGTCAAAGGATTTTTTAATATTATATTGTTTTTTTATTTTAATTTTATTTTTTTTAAATAGTAATATTAGGTTCATTTCTAGTTTAATCTTATTTTTTTTTTATTTCACAGGTAAGTTTTTATTTATTTTAAGATAGTTATATTGTAATTTTAATTTAAAGTAAGGGGGGTTTTGAGTTTAGGGGTTAATAGTTTAATTTAGTGTTTTGTGATGTGGGGGCCAGCAGTTTAGGGGTTAATAGGTTTAGGTTAGTAGTTGTGATGTGGGGGCCGGTGGTTTAGGGGTTAATACATTTATTTTCATAGTAGCAATGTCGGGGGCGGCGGTTTATGGGTTAATAGCTTTATATAGTGTTGGTGATGTGGGTGGGTGGTGGATTAGGGGTTAATGTGTTTTAGTATCTGCAATGCTGGGGATGGCGGATTAGGGGTTAATAAGTAGTTTATGGATGTTAGTGTACTTTGTAACATTTTATTTTTGAGTTTTGTGAGACATTTTTGTTTCACAAAATCCATAACTACTGATCTCAGATAACGGAATGGATCAGGGCAGTATAGGCTATACTGCTAGCATTTTAGCCGGACCGCACAACCTGTAATACAGCGGTATGAAAAAGCCATTTTTTTAATGCGGAATGGATCATTGCGTTACAGGCTAAAACCCTTGTGGTATAGTTATACCGCTGCGACTTGTAATACGGGAGACCTGCCATTCCACACGCAATGGACAATTTTTCAGCGGTATAGCCTTACCACACCAAACCACAAAACTTGTAATCTGGGTGATAGAGAGATGTGCAGTTATTTTTAGTATGAATATTATTATCATAATTATTATTATTATAGGTAGTAGTATATTTATTGACTTCCAAAATATGACCATACAATAAATAATAAATTATATATTTTTTGCCTTTAAAATATTTCTAAATCACACACTTTCTAATCCTAATTATCTTTATACATGCTAGTATATTTAATGCCTTTTGTGTTTGGGTAGACTTGATGGGTCTTTTGGGTTTGTATCTACTGTCAAATTCTATCGCCTAGATTACAAGTTTTGTCGGTAAGTCTGTGCGGTGCTAACGAGCAGTTTATGCTCACCGCTCACCTACAGACAACGCTGGTATTACGGGTTTTTAGAAACCTGGTGTTAGCCGCAAAAAAGTGAGCGTAGAGCAAAATTTAGCTCCACATCTCACCTCAATACCAGCGCTGCTTACGTTAGCGGTGAGCAGGTAAAACGTGCTCATGCACGTTTTCCCCATAGGAATCAATGGGGGAGAGCCGGCTGAAAAAAAACCTAACACCCGCAAAAAAGCAGCGTAAAGCTCCTAACGCAGCCCTATTGATTCCTATGGGGAAACAAAAGTTATGTTCACACCTAACACCCTAACATGAACCCTGAGTCTAAACACCCCTAATATTACACTTATTAACCCCTAATCTGCCGCCCCCGACATCGCCGACACCTGTATTATATTATTAACCCCTAATCTGCCACTTTGGACACCACCACTACCTACATTATACTTATGAACCCCTAATCTGCTGCCCCCAACATCACTGAACCCTACATTATATTTCTTAACTCTTAATCTGCCACCCCAATGTCGCTGCAACCTACCTACACTTATTAAACCCTAATCTGCCGCCCACAAAGTCGCCGCCACTATATTAAAGTTATTAACCCCTAAACTTAAGTCTAACCCTAACCCTAACACCCCCCCTAACTTAAAGGGCCACTGTAATTAAATATTTTCTATGCCTGTTACTAACTAACTACCCCAAATACGCTTTTTATCAATAGCATTTCATTAACATATCTCTACCGTATATCAGAAATCTTGTCTGCAAATTTAATTGTTTTCCAAACCCACTCCGTGGGTATCCTTTGCTCTGTACCAATCCGCTTACAATACCTAGGTTTCAAAATGGCGCTTTAAACACAAACTTATTGGTTTAAGTATTTTGAACATGCAGTGCTGAAAATAGTGGGCAGGATAACGTGACATCATCGGCGAATAAAAGATATAACTTTTAGAACGTTATGAAACTTTGTTTTGGAGAAAATATAGGTCAGTAGGTTTTAATTAATGTTTATTAACTTTAATATGTTAGTTGTTTAGCTTAAATTATAACAGAAAGTAATCCTTTAAATATATTTTAAATAAATCTAAATAAAATAACTATCATTAATTAAATTATTCCTATTTAAAACTAAATACTTACCTATAAAATAAACCCTAAAATAGCTACAATATAACTAATAGTTACATTGTAGCTAGTTTAGGATTTATTTTTATTTTACAGGCAACTTTGTATTTATTTTAACTAGGTAGAATAGTTATTAAACTACACCTAACACTACACTATACAATTTAAAAAAAATATCTAAAATATGAAAACCCCCCCCACTAAATTACAGAAAATAATAAAATACGTTTTTTAAACTAATTATACCTAATCTAATCCCCATACTAAAATAAAAAAGCCCCCCAAAATAATAAAAAGCCCTACCCTACACTAAATTACAAATAGCCCTTAAAAGGGCCTCTTGTGGGGCATTGCCCCAAAGTAATCAGCTCTATTACCTGTAAAAAAAAGTACAATACCCCCCAACATTAAAACCCACCACCCACACACCCAACCATACTCTAAAACCCACCCAATCCCCCCTTAATAAAATCTAACTCTAACCCCTTGAAGATCACCCTACCTTGGGAAATCTTCACCCAGCCGGGTCGAAGTCCTCAACAAAGCCAGGCGAAGTGGTCCTCCAGACGGGCAGAAGTCTTCATCCAAGCTGGCCAGAAGAGGTCCTCCAGACGGGCAGAAGTTTTCATCCAGGCGGCATCTTCTATCTTCATCCATCCAATGCAGAGCAGCTCCATCTTCAAGACATCCGACGTGGAGCATAGTCTTCCAACGAAGTCCAACTGAAGAATGAAGGTTCCTTTAAATGACGTCATCCAAGATGGCATCCCTTGAATTCTGATTGGCTGATAGAATTCAATCCTATTGGCTGATTGCATCAGCCAATCGGATTTTTTCTACCTTGAGTCCGATTGGCTGATAGAATTCTATTAGCCAATCGGAATTCAAGGGATGCCATTTTGGATGACGTCATTTAAAGGAACCTTCATTCTTCAGTTGGACTTCGTTGGAAGAGGATGCTCCGCGTCGGATGTCTTGAAGATGGAGCTGCTCCGCGCCGGATGGATGAAGATGGAAGATGTCGTCTTGCTTAAGACTTCTGCCCATCTGGAGGATCTCTTCTGCCCGGCTTCGATGAAGACTTCTGCCCGTCTGGAGGACCACTTCTCCCGGCTTCGTTGAGGACTTCGGCCCGGCTGGGTGAAGACTTCGGCCCGGCTGGGTGAAGACTTCTCAAGCTAGGGTGATCTTCAAGGGGTTAGTGTTAGGTTTTATTAAGGGGGGGATTGGGTGGGTTTTACAGTAGGGTTGGGTATGTGGATGGTAGGTTTTAATGTTGGGGGGTACTGTACTTTTTTTTACAGGTAATAGAGCTGATTACTTTGGGCAATGCCCCACAAAAGGCCCTTTTAAGGGCTATTTGTAATTTAGTATAGGGTAGGGCTTTTTATTATTTTTGGGGGGCTTTTTTTATTTTATTAGGGGAATTAGATTAGGTGTAATTAGTTTAAAAAACTAGTAATTATTTTATTATTTTCTGTAATTTAGGTTGTTTTTTTTCGTACTTTAGATAATTTTTTTAAATTGTATTTAATTGTATTTAGTTTAGGTAATTAATTTAATTATAGTGTAGTGTTAGGTGTAATTGTAACTTAGGTTAGGATTTATTTTACAGGTAAATTTGTCTTCATTTTAACTAGGTAGCTATTAAATAGTTAATAACTATTTAATAACTATCCTACCTAGTTCAAATAAATACAAAGTTGCCTGTAAAATAAAAATAAATCCTAAAATAGCTACAATGTAACATTTAGTTATATTGTAGCTATCTTAGGGTTTATTTTATAGGTAAGTATTTAGTTTTAAATAGGAATAATTTAGTTAATTGTAGTAATTTTATTTAGATTTATTTAAATTATACTTAAGTTAAGGGGTGTTAGGGTTAGACTTAGGTTTAGGGGTTAATACATTTAATATAGTTGCGGCAACGTTGGGGGCGGCAGATTAGGGATTAATAAATGTAGGTAGGTGTCGGCGATATTAGGGACGGCAGATTAGGGGTTTATAAAATTTAAGTAGTGTTTGCGATGCGGGAGGGTGGCGGTTTAGGGGTTAATATATTTTTTATAGTGGCGGCGATGTCTGGTTCGGCAGATTAGGGGTTAACATTTTTTTTATTGTTTGCGATGTGGGGGGGGCCTCGGTTTAGGGGTTAATAGGTATTTTATTGGTGTTAGTGTACTTTTTAGCACTTTAGCTAAGAGTTTTATGCTATGGCGTTAGCCCATAAAACTCTTAACTACTGAATTTTAAATGCGGACCCGTCTTGACAGGAGAGGCTGTACCGCTCACTTTTTGGAAGACTCGTAATACCGGCGTTATGCAAGTCCCATTGAAAATATAGGATACGCAATTGACGTAAGTGGCTTTGCAGTATTTTCGAGTCTAGCCAAAAAAGTGAGCGGTACACCTGTCATTTCAAGACTCGTAATACCAGCGTTAGGAAAAAAGCAGCATTGGGACCTCTCAACGCTGCTTTTTAAGGCTAACACAAGACTCGTAATCTAGGTATATGTTTCTATGTTACAATTATTTTCTACATGGCAGAATAGTCTAATTCATGTTTTTAACCCCTTAAGGACCAGCGACGTACCCTGTATGTCGCTGGCCTTTTTTTGGGACTTGTTTGTTTTATAGTGCGGTCTTGCCACCAGCGTTGAGACTGCTCTATTCCACAAAGCCTGCTGGAGGGAGGGGATTAATAGCGTGTTCTTGCTAGATTTGTGCTATTATGGCCTGAAAAAACCTTTAACGACCAGTGACATACAGGGTACATTGTGGTCATTAAGGGGTTAATATGGCATAACTATTCCATGATCCTATCCAGCCTTTAGTGATGATAAATGATGCACAATCCTAACATATCATTTGTAAATATATTTTATCTAAAAGCAAACGGATAAATATATATTTTACATTTTTATACCAAAACACTCAAAATTATGTTATACTTAAGCCATTTTTTTTAACCCTCTGCCCCATTTAATTTCCTGATGTGTATTATGTCCAAATCAGATTATGGCCAGGAGACAAGAGATTTTTTTGTTAGTGCCGTATAACTGGAGTGCTGATAAGAGAACAGGTAGAAACGTCACCTCAAGAAAAAAAATAGTTTTAAAGTGGGAGGACAGAGGCGGTATAAGAATACCATTACTACACATCTAAAAACATCTGCAATAAAATACTTCCCTGGATATAAAGAATGATTTATTTTTCATATTTCTATATTCTATACAGGAATGCTATACACATAGGTCATTTAAAATGTAACCTTTAAAATCATTTTCACTATGTTCATATTATTTCCAGAGAGTTAAGTACATGCAAGGATATTTCTAAGGTCCTTGCTTTTCTATAATAAATCTGCCTTCTATTAGGAAAGAAAAGACCTATTAAAGTATCAGTTAATACAACTAACCAGTGTTTCTTTTTAAGATATTCTCCATAAGATGTCTATTCGCACTGATGCAAGTAATAAAAGGCAGAAAAATTGAGTCATTCGCTTTGACTTCCTTCTTTTCCTTATACTGCAATAGCAATCTTCGTTCTACATCTAAAACCTCTTGTTAAATTTCTTCAATTTGGTTCAAAATGATATTTTCTCACAATGAACTGAATGAACATATCTTTCAATAGTCTTCCTCATTATTACGATTTTTCAATATGCTACAGCGCTGTCCCTTTTTGGAATATTTTGCTTCTGTTTCTCTAAGAGTTCATCTAAGGCTGTTTCTTTTATTCCATCAAAGCTTTGAATTGGGATGATTGGTTAAGTCACACACCCATCAAATTAACCCTTGATAGGACACCCCAACTTGTGTACAACATGATGATTAGTATCCAGGAAAGAGAACCTCCTTCTGCATATGTGATGCCAACAAAGCGCACACCTACTTTAACTTACAGACACACATACATTAACCTTTGCATATGCAAATACACAGCTACTATCAGACACATGAGATAACGATAGTGGTTTCTTTTCTACAACTAAATTTGAATGTTGAGTATAAAACCATGTGAACAGTTTGAACTTTGAGGCAAAAGTGTAAAAAATTTAAACATTTTGTTGGACAAAGATACAAAAGTAATATTTGTTCCGAAAAAGAGATGGGTAAGAAAATGGGGATAATATCCCTCACGTCAAATTCATGTGCCCCAAAATCTAAAAGAGATCTAGAGAGATAGAGGCCTATTTATTAAATGTGCGAGTGGACATGATACAATGTAGCGTATCATGTCTGCCATGCATCGATAAATGCCAATAGCATACACTGTCAGCATTTATCATTACACAAGCAGTTCTTGTGAACCGCTAGCAGGGGTGTCAATCAGCCCGATCGTATAGGATCGGATGGATTGATGTCCGCAGCCTCAGAGCAGACGGACAAGTTATGGAGCAGCGGGTTTTAGACCGCTGCTTCTTAACTGCTGTTTCCGGCGAGCCTGAAGGCTTGTGAGAAAACAGGGGCATCAGGGGTCCTTCAGAGCTTGTTAATTCGGCCCCATAATGAAGGAATTAATTTCAATAAGTCTACAAGTTTTCCTACTTTTAATCGGAGCAGAAAGAAGAGGGGTTGATTAATTGCTTTGATCTGGGTCATACTGCAATGCTAGAGGGTTGTTTAATGTGTATGGGGAAATACCCACAGCTTCAGTGTTCGCACAAGCACATTATTATTATTATTATTATTAGATTTGTAATGCACCAAGAAATTCCTTAGCACTATACAGGAGTAAAAAAAAGAATAGGCAGACTGGGGAGGAATGTCGGAGCGCGTTGCTCCCTATATAGCTTGCAATCTAAGATAGACTTATTGAAGTCCAAAGGTAAGACATATTTCAAAAGAATGAGAATCCCAGACAGCATTACTGCAAGGTGTCTATATCAACAGAAAGCACACTGCTGTCCATGCAATATAGCAATGTGTTTAAGCAGCTGACATCACCAGTATCCACAATACACAAAGTGGTCATTTTATCAGGTACAATATATAGCAACTAGCAACAATTTTTGCATTTAGAGATTGATGGGACATAAAATCTGCGAGATGCTGCAAATATACCCAAAGCAAGCTGGTTCATCCTGACTTAAAACCTGTCCATAAGTATTATACATGAGCACCATTATCAGAGAAATGTCTAGCATACAATACAAAGAGGAGTGGAAAACTAAAAAATTAGTGCGTATTTTTTACAAGCTACAAAGTAGTGTTATTTCCATGATGAACTATATCAGCTACATCAAAGAGGTTCTTTTTGCTTGCATAGTAAATCAAGGCTACAATGCGGAAAAAAAAAGAAAAACGAGAGAATGTCTAGATGATCACTACTCTATTAACCCCTAAACTGCCACAAACACATTTTGCAAAATACCACTCTACACAATTAACCCCAAAACTGCCTTACACCCACATCACAAACAAAACTGCCACAACCCCACAGCACAAATTGCCCCACTAACCTATTTTCAGGTAATGTTATTTTTTTGGGGGGGTAACAGGGGTTGGTAGGTAAGGGGGGGGGGTGCGGGTTAGGGGATTTAGATGTTAGTGGGTATTTTGAGGTGTGGGTTGTGGTGGTTTAGAGGTTTATAGTGTAGTTGGGTAGTTTGCAATATGGGGGTGTGGCGGGTTAGTGTAGTGGGGACTTTGTGGTGGGCAATGTGGCAAGTTATGGGTTAATAGTGTAGTGGGGAGTTTGCGGTGGGCTATGTGGTGGGTTAGAGGTTAATAGCGATTTGGGTTAGCTTGCGAGTATGTGTGTTAGTATTTTTCTCACTTCTCTCTCCATTAAAGTCAGTTGGTGAGTACGTAAATGCGGATACGATATTCTAACTTCTGCTGTTTGCGCACCTCAAGTTAGCGCACAAGCAAAAAACATTTACTTTAAACCTGTAATACCACTCCCCTCGTAATCTAGCCGATTACGTTTAATTGTGCATAATTAAAAAAAATTGCAATCTACCTTATTTATTTTAAATGATTGTCCTGTAATTTAACTCTGAAAATTGAAGTGTTTTACTCCCTCCAGAAAGGCTAGAGTGCATTCTGTAGAATGCAGATCCCTGACACTCTTACATGATACATAGTTATTGGTTGATATGTGCAGGATCTCTTTTATATGCCCCTAATTGGCTAGATCAAGGGAAGAAAGGGAAGCATCAATCAAGAGGCTTTTTAAGGGGCAACTCCTGAGACTGCCGCCTGCAACAATGAGCATTCTTTAAACAAAATGACAGTATTACATGCTTTTACAACATTTATTTTGCATGGAGATATTTTTCAATTCAATGATTAAATGATGAAGAATACATAAAAAAATACTTTAATTTTCCTTTAATGTACCATTTCTATGTTCCTTTATTATAAAGTTATTAATCAATAAACATCTGGGGCCTGATCCGATATGCAGCGTCGCCCGCAAAAGCTGGCAATGCCAAATGCCACTTTAGGGGGTAGGTAAGGTAGATGGCGGCGGTGTAAGGGGCTCACTTTAGGGGATTATAGATTTAATATAGCTGGCGGCGGGGTCCGGGAGCGGCGGTTTAGGGGTTAATAACTTTTTTAGGTGGCGGCGGGGTCCGGGAGCGGCAGTTTAGGGGTTAATACATTTTTATTGTTAGGATAGTGAGGGGGGATAGCGGATAGAGGGTTAGACGTGTCGGGCTATGTTTGGGAGGCGTGTTAGACAGTACGGGTGATTTTATAACTTAGTCAGGTTTTGTAGGCGCCGGCAGTTTCTAAAGTGCCGTAAGTCACTGGCGACTCCAGAAATTTGTACTTACGCAGATTTCTGGACATCGCTAGTTTGTCAGACTTACGGCACTTTAGCCTCTGACGGCGCCGTATATGGGATAGCTCGAGTTGCGAGCTGAAACTACGGGCGGCGGGGGTTCCCTCGCTTGCGCCGCAAACTACGATCTATATCGGATTGCGCCCCTAGATACAATCTTATCTTAGTTCTCTAAATAATTTACACCACCTAAACATAAAAACTGAATTCTCATAAACCAATTAGTATAGCATACGTGTTTTTAAATCCACCAGACATTGTGGATGTTTCCCTTTAAATTCAGTTTATATTTTGGTCCTGTGACCAGCCTCCTTGTCTGTGTTTAATTATGCTTTTCATCTTCGTTATGTTTCTTAAAATGTTTCTGTAACATCAGCAGCTTTTCACTCCTTTGTTTTTTTGTCTGAAGTTTCTGACATGAAATTAATTTTTCTTGTACGACTTACATGAAGTGAATGAGCTGTGTCCAAATTTCATAACAAGAGTTGTAATAACTATAATAGGCTGCTCCTCAGGATTTTAGGAAACATATAAAGGATAATACAAATATTTTATGGGCTGTTAAGTTATACTGCGTTTTTGTTTGCTCACTCATATTTAATGTCATTATCTATATCAGTATTGTCCAACCTAGTCTCCCTCTTCCACATCCCACAATACACTTCTCTCCTTCCCATCTGCCCCAGCTGTTGGATCACATCTGTGTGTATATGCTGTATATCTGTATACCTTTTGTTACATACAGGCTTGCAGTACTGATATTGTTGTGTACCTGCTTATTTGATTAAGGAGACATTCTACATAAAGGGAAAATCTACTCCAGAATTGTTATTGTTTAAAAAGGTAGATAATCCTTTTATTACCCATTCCCCAGTTTTGCATCACCAACAGTGTTATATTAATATACTTTTTACCTCTGTGATTACCTTGTATCTAAGCCTCTGCAGAATGCCCCTTTATTTCAGTTCTTTTAACAGACTTGCATTTAGTCAGTCAGTGCTGACTTATAAATAACTGCACAGGAGTGAGCATTAAGTTATTTATATGGCACACATGAACTTGCACAGTCTAGCTGGGAAAAACTGTCAAAATGTACTGAGATAAGAAGCAGCCATCACAGTCTTAGAAATTAGCATATGAACTTACCTAGGTTTGACTTTCAAAAAAGAATACCAAGAGAACAAAGCAAAATCATGAAAGTAAATCACATGTCCTATCTGAATCATGAAAGTTTAATTTTGACTAGACTATCTCTTTAAGTTAATAACCATCAACAATATATTGTTTATCTATCTATCTATCTATCTATCTATTTATCTATCTGTATATCTTTATACATGACTAATACATAAAATGTAATAAGAGGCTGAATTATTTAAAGCAGACAGCCTTCTAGCTGATCCCTCAGTTGTCTTCACTATATAATTAACAGGTTATAAACCCACTGTTTGGCTGTACCTCCAGTCCTCTAGAAAAGGAGCATGCCCTTGCACTGATCTATTAGTGTTTGGTGATATGCACATTAGTCCAGGGGATAAAGAGTTATACAGTTGATTTGTGCACCAACAATGAGCATCGCATAGCAAGCAATAATTGTGTGTAATTTCAGAGTTTACCCTCACGTTGACAGGTCAGGCTGTTACTGCACATATAAGTGCTGTTCTAAAGGGTGAGCGTTATGACCTATGATTGCAAGTATCACCTAAATCAATTCAAAAGTAAAAAAAAGAACTATGTAACTGAATAGAAGACTGGCGGCCTGCGTCATCAGCATTATACATATAAGAAAGCACTGTGTGTTACGCTTGGGCTGTTTACTAAAATAATTAGCAAAATGTGAGCTCCAGCGCAATACACAGAAAAAATAATTTGTTCTCTTTAATTGTTACCACAATTCTATAAAGGTTGTATCACAAATCCATTTGCTGTTGGTCCAATAAAGGGTATATACAGTAAGTACCATACAGCCCTCTAGATGTGTTGTATCACAAATCCATTTGCTATTGGTCCAATAAAGGGTATATACAGTAAGTACCACACAGCCCTCTAGATGTGTTGTATCACAAATCCATTTGCTGTTGGTCCAATAAAGGGTATATACAGTAAGTACCATACAGCCCTCTAGATGTGTTGTATCACAAATCCATTTGCTGTTGGTCCAATAAAGGGTATATACAGTAAGTACCACACAGCCCTCTAGATGTGCTGTATCACAAATCCATTTGCTATTGGTCCAATAAAGGGTATATACAGTAAGTACCATACAGCCCTCTAGATGTGTTGTATCACAAATCCATTTGCTATTGGTCCAATAAAGGGTATATACAGTAAGTACCATACAGCCCTCTAGATGTGTTGTATCACAAATCCATTTGCTATTGGTCCAATAAATGGTATATACAGTAAGTACCATACAGCCCTCTAGATGTGTTGTATCACAAATCCATTTGCTATTGGTCCAATAAAGGGTATATACAGTAAGTACCATACAGCCCTCTAGATGTGTTGTATCACAAATCCATTTGCTATTGGTCCAATAAAGGGTATATACAGTAAGTACCATACAGCCCTCTAGATGTGTTGTATCACAAATCCATTTGCTATTGGTCCAATAAAGGGTATATACAGTAAGTACCATACAGCCCTCTAGATGTGATATTGGTCTCCCTCTCACTGTTTTTACATTTCTTCTAGAGCAACGATAAGGAATCTTTAAACCTAGGTACTAAAGGATAGAACTTTTGTTAGTTCTTCTAATCCAGCCACAATACTTTCCCATAAAGGAGGGGTATCCAAATGTACTTCCCAAAAACACATTTGCTATATTTTACCTGCACCAGTCCCTCTACCCTTTTTGCCATGCATTACCCTATGCCCTGCACACACATGGTACATTTTATCACTGTTGTTGTGGGTCCAGGATAGGAGCTAAAAACCCCCATGCAATGCATTTGAGGATCTAATGCTGCCATTGGAGGGAAATCAGCTGACTAGCATAGAATACAAGGAATGAAGCTGATGAAGGAGAGAATGGAGTGTGAGAGAATAAAGTGTGGGAGAGAGGGAGAAAATGATGGAAATCAGGTGTCTGAGATAAAGGCCCTGATGCTAAAAGCATCAAGGTAATGGTGATATTTTAAAAAGGGATCCGTTGTCCAATCGAGATTGTGGGAGAAATGTTAAGAATGGCTGAAAATAGGGTTTCAAAGCAAATCTTGGCAAGAGGCGTTTTACTATACACAATGAGAATATAATTTACATAAGTCAACAGAAACTCAACTCCTTTATAAGTATGAGACATTCAGAACAGTGAGAACTTATATCAGCAATAAAAATAGAATATATAAAAAAACACATTTTAAACAGTGCAAAATTAAAAAAATAATGAATTTTTGTAAAACTAGAAAGCGTGGCTAGCTAAGCACAAAATCTTCTTCCTAAAGCAAAACCCACTCCAAAAACATAAAACACGATTTTTTAAAATCACAAGACGTAAAATGCATATTAAAGCATTATACAATACAATACGTATAAATAAAGCATTGTTTACATATGTACAATATAAACACATATCTACAGCTCCTATAGATGTAATAGTAATTTTTATTTGGTCTTTTTTAACAATGGAGATAGCAGATATAACAAATAGTTTATTGGGCCTTCCATGGCAGTAACCTGTATTTTAATGGCAAAACATTGCTGTGACTTTCTAGTCATATCAGCCCCGCCAGATTTTTAGTGGCGAGATTTTCCACTGTGAGATTCTACTGAACGTACAGTGAAAATGAATTTATATATGTACTATTTAAGCTATTACTACAAAGAAACCATTGTTTGTTTTAGTGAATGCACAGTCCATGTTGTGCAAACTTACTTTGAATACACCCCACCCCCACACTGAGATCCAAGATCACTGGCGATGTTGGAGGATTATTGCTGAAACTGCAATTCCCCTTATTTCCTATGGAAAGCACATTGCCACTCGCCGGAACAGAAATGGTCATCCCACTTTCTTTTAAAATGTCCCCGGACCCACGGATTGTGAGACTGGAGTGCCCAACAAGACAATTTCTCGTAGCTTTGACAATGCTTTTGTTATCAGGGCCAAAATAAAAGTGGCAAGATGGTCTTTGTTTGTTTAAATACAGAAAATGAACACGGAATTGACATAAGAAAAGTAAAAGTGCAACTGGGATTAAGAAAGATGTAGAATAAAAAACAGAATTGGCAGAAAAAAATAAAATTGAATCCTTTAGGTTAACATTACTCAGCCAACCATGTAGCCAGTTACACTTCCCTCTCAGCTAAGTGTAAATGCTGCTTGCTACAGTTTAGCTGAGGGACAGGCTTGAAGAATAAAGCCAAGGCCTTAATGTGCCTGTTATAGTTTGTGAGTTCAAGAGGTTGCTGTACTGTGTTTTACTGCTCTATACAGTTTAAGTTATTATATGACAGAAGATAGCTTTGCTTAAGATATACATATTTTGAAGAAGCACAGACAATTTCATAATTTCATACCCATATAAATTAATAGGGACATTTGCTAAGTTAATTATGTTATTTTCTTACTTAATGGGAGTAATTCAAGGGAACCTGTAAAAAAAGACTATCCTTTTGATACATGTATTATCTTCTTACCTTAAAGCACTTTTTGGTTTTATATGGGGTTGAGTTTATGAGCCCTTTTAATAATTATTGTCTTAAAACAGTCGAATAAATAAATAAAAACTAGGGATGTGCATGGGAAAAAATTCTGTTGCATCCAAATTTTTCGTTTTGTTACATTTTTTTTTTAATTAGTTCATTTTTGTTCATGGTCGCATTTGTTTCAGATGAATTTCAGCTGAAATTTTTGTTTTAACTAAAACTTTTGGTTTTAAACTACAGTGCACATTTTGCCCATTTTGAATCAACTTTATTACCTTTTGTAACTTATTTTTTTATTTACACATCGAAATTTTGTGCCCAGCACTTTTGGTAAAACTAAAACAATTACTTTGGGACTGCTGCTGACTGTGGCACTGAAGGTGCGGGTGGAGGGAGTAGAGGAGGCTATTGACACTTCCAGTGGTTTAGTCACAGTACCAATGCTGGTGATACTTGCACTGCTACTTTTTTAAGTGGGTCAGACTCAGAAATAAACAATTTACGTGTAACACTGTCAGTTGTTACACTACTAGTTTTCGTTTCAGCTGGTGGCTGAGATTCAAGAAATCTAGCAATCTTTCTGAGTGGTGGGGGGCCACTGCCAACACTTCTGGTCCCACCCACTGAAACAATGCGCCGTCCACCTCTGTCTCTAGCACTACTGCTGGTGGCAGTGGGTCGCATCATTATTGCTGTTGTGGTGGTGTCTGTAGTAGGGGCTGCCACTGATGGTGTTGTGGCTCCTGTAGTAGCTGCAGAATTAATTGTTCTGCTGCATCTGCACTTTGTGTAATAAAGTGAAATGTGCTGCTTGTGGTCTTTTTACTTAGTAACATGCGGCTAGATTATGAGTTGTGCGTTAGGCTTAAAACGCCCACTGGTATTACGAGTCTTGCAGGTACAGGTGTATCGCTCACTTTTTTGGCCAGACTTGGAAATACCGCAAATCCACTTACGTAAATTGCGTATCCTCTTTTTTCAATAGGACTTACATAGTGCCGGTATTACGAGTCTGCTAAAAAGTGAGCGGTAGACCCTCTCCTGTCAAGACTGGTACCGCATTTTAAAGTCAGTAGTTAAGAGTTTTATGCTACGGCGTTGTAGTGTAAAACTCTTAACTAAAGTGTTAAAAAGTACACTAACACCCATAAACTACCAATTAACCCCTAAACTGAGGCCCTCCCGCATCGCAAACACTAAAAGAAAATGTTTAACCCCTAATCTGACGAACCAGACATTGCCGCCACTATAATAAATATATTAACCCCTAAACTGCCGCACTCCCGCCTCACAAACATTAGTTAAATATTATTAACCCCTAATCTGCCGCCCCTAACATCGCTGACACCTACCTACATTTATTAACCCTTAATCTGCCGTCCCAACTTGGCCGCCACTATACTAAAGTCATTAACCCCTAAATCTAAGTCTAACCCTAACCCCCCCTAACTTAAATATAATTAAAAGAAATCTAAATAAAAATTACTATCATTAACTAAATTATTCCTGTTTAAAACTAAATACTTACCTGTAAAATAAACCCTAAAATAGCTACAATATAACTAATAGTTACATTGTAGCTATCTTAGGGTTTATTTTTATTTTACAGGCAAGTTTGTATTTATTTTAACTAGGTAGAATAGTTACTAAATAGTTTTTAACTATTTAATAACTACCTAGCTAAAATAAAGACAAATTGACCTGTAAAATAATATTTCCCTAAATTAAATACAATTAAATACAATTAAATTAAATGATCTAAAGTACACAAAAAACACTAAATTACAGAAAATAATAAACAAATTACAAGATTTTTAAACTAATTACACCTAATCTAATCCCCTTTACAAAATAAAAAAGCCCCCCCAAAATAAAAAAGCCCTACCCTACACTAAATTACAAATAGCCCTTAAAAGGGCCTTTTGCAGG
Organism: Bombina bombina; assembly: GCF_027579735.1. Lineage (NCBI taxonomy): Eukaryota > Metazoa > Chordata > Amphibia > Anura > Bombinatoridae > Bombina > Bombina bombina. The sequence continues at coordinate 348,677,366 of NC_069499.1, forward strand.
GCATTGCCCCAAAGTAATCAGCTCTTTTACCTGTAAAAAAAATTACAAATCCCCCCCAACATTAAAACCCACCACCCACACAACCAACCCTAGTCTAAAACCCACCCAATACCCCCTTAAAAACACCTAACATTATCCCCTTGAAGATCACCTTACCGGGAGAAGTCTTCATCCAAGCCAGGCAAAGTGGTCCTTTATCTTCATCCATCCAGCGCAGAGCGGGTCCATCTTCAAGACATCCGACGGGGAGCATCCTCTTCATCCGACGGCTAACACTGAATGAAGGTTCCTTTAAATGACGTCATCCAAGGTGGTGTCCCTTCAATTCCGATTGGCTGATAGAATTCTATCAGCCAATCGATATTAAGGTAGAAAAAATCCTATTGGCTAATGCAATCAGCCAATAGGATTAAAGTTCAATCCTATTGGCCGGTCCAATCAGCCAATAGGATTGAGCTGGCATTCTATTGGCTGATTGGATCAGCCAATAGGATTTTTTCAACCTTAATTCCGATTGGATGAAGACTTCTGCCCGTCTGGAGGACCACTTCACCCGGCTTGGATGAAGACTTCTCCCGGCTTCGTTGAGGACTTCGGCCCGGTTGGATGAAGACTTCTCCCGGTAAGGTGATCTTCAAGGGGTTAGTGTTAGGTTTTATTAAGGGGGTATTGGGTGGGTTTTAGAGTAGGGTTGGTTGTGTGGGTGGTGGCTTTTAATGTTGGGGGGGATTTGTAATTTTTTTACAGGTAAAAGAGCTGATTACTTTGGGGCAATGCCCCGCAAAAGGCCCTTTTAAGGGCTATTTGTAATTTAGTCTAGGGTAGGGCTTTTTTATTTTGGGGGGCTTTTTTATTTTGTTAGGGGAATTAGATTAGGTGTAATTAGTTTAAAATTTTTGTAATTTGTTTATTATTTTCTGTAATTTAGTGGGGTTTTTTGTACTTTAGAGAATTTAATTTAATTGTATTTAATTTAGGGAAATAATTTAATTATAGTGTAGTGTTAGGTGTTAGTGTAACTTAGGTTAGGTTTTATTTTACAGGTCAATTTGTCTTTATTTTAGCTAGGTAGTTTATTAAATAGTTAATAACTATTTAGTAACTATTCTACCTAGTTAAAATAAATACAAACTTGCCTGTAAAATAAAAATAAACCCTAAGCTAGCTACAATGTAACTATTAGTTATATTGTATCTAGCTTAGGGTTTATTTTATAGGTACGTATTTAGTTTTAAATAGGAATAATTTAGTTAATTATATGAATTTTATTTAGATTTATTTAAATTATATTTAAGTTAGGGGGGTTAGGGTTATACTTAGGTTTAGGGGTTAATAAATTTAGAATAGTGGCGGCGACATTGGGGGCGGCAGATTAGGGGTTAATAAATATAATGTAGGTGTCGACGATGTTGGGGGCAGCAGATTAGGGGTTAATAGTTATAATGTAGGTGTCAGCGATGTCGGGGGCGGCAGATTAGGGGTTAATAAGTATAATGTAGGTGTCGGCGATGTCGGGGGCGGCAGATTAGGGGTTAATAAGTGTAAGATTAGGAGTGTTTAGACTTGGGTTCATGTTAGGGTGTTAGGTGTAGACATAAATTTTATTTCCCCATAGGAATCAATGGGGCTGCGTTAGGAGCTAAACAATGCTTTTTTGCAGGTGTTAGACTTTTTTCAGCCGGCTCTCCCCGTTGATTCCTATGGGGAAATCGTGCACGAGTACGTACAACCAGCTCACCGCTAACGTAACCAGCGCTGGTATTGGAGTGAGATGTGGAGCAAAATTTTGCTCAACGCTCACTTTTTGTCTGTTAACGCCGGGTTTGTCTGTAAATGAGTGGTGACCATAAACTGCTCGTTAGCACCGCATAGCCTCTAATGCAAAACTCGTAATCTAGGTGTTAGTAAGTAATAAACTTAATGAAAACGACAAAAAATTAGAACTTGATTTTTTTAACTTTTAACTTAGTACTGAAAACAAATATGTCCCTTTAAGAGAAATAACCAGCCCACCAGCAGCCGCTAGCAGCTATGTAAGGATCTTTTCACCTTACAAGTAATAAAACTTATTAAAACAAATGAGAACTTGTTTATTTAAATATTAACTTAGTACTGAAAACAAATATGTCCTTAAGCATTTAATCCATAATAAAAACCCATACAGGATTAAATACCCAGTCTGGTTGTTACTAGGTAGACTATACCCCACATTTATCCCCTATACTAATATAAAAACCCCAAAAACTACACAGAAGCAAATGGAGGAGGAGTATTCCATCAGTAGTTGTGTTTTTGAATAATTAACATAAAGCATGCATAACCTACTAAACTTATTCAAACATCAATGCAGCATGTGAGTTCTCCTCAAACCAGAGACTAAGTCAGAGCCAGGCTCCACCCACAACTAGGGTAATAAGGTTATTTGGTCTGTTACCTAGGGGAGAGGCACCAAAAGCCACCACCTACCAATCTGCCTAGCCATTGCTTCACCTATTTCCCTGTTAGATGCCCTCAAGACCATGACCTCCTGCTATCATACACACACACACACACTACTCCAGCCCTTAAGGGTCTCTACTCTACTAGGCTGTAAGAACCAGATCGAGAAGAGCGGAGCCCAAAATTACCAACCATATGCTTACTAAGGTTAGCTCAACTAACCAAACCTTATTTATGTTAACCTGTCAGGCATTCTTATCTTGCCATTACCAGGACACGCTGAAGTAGGGAGGACAAAGAAATCTATCTTCACAGGAAGCATAAGGGACTAGGAAACCATTGCAACCAGGTTATAAGCTGATAAGACCTTCACCTTTAATGCATAGTAAAGTCAAATTTAAACATTCATGATTGAGATGGAGAATGCAAATTTTAAGCCACTTTCCATTTTACTTCTATTATCAATTTTGCTTGTTTATCTTGGTATACTTTGTTAAAGAGCAAAAGAGGTAACAGTCCAGCACAACAGGCCACTGCACACCAACCTAGGCCAACACAGGGACCAACAAAATATCCAAATGTTTTCAAAAAAGGAAGGCAGCAATAAAGTGGTATTAAGTATTTATTGAGCACACAAATTTTGTTAAAGAGTAATCCTAGGTGAGCTCAGGAGTGTGCACATGTCCTTAGCCATCTATCAGCAGTGTTAACAACAATGTTTATAGAAATGTTACACATAGTTGCAAACTCTACTGCAGCAGATTGTTTGTAGGATTCTATGGCAGCAGTGTTTGCAACTATATGTAACATTGCTATAAACATTATTGAAAACACTGATGCCAGATGGTTAAGGACACATGCACCCTCCTGTGCTCACCTAGTTACTGTTTAACAAAGGATACCAAAATAACTAAGCAAAATTAATGATAGAAGTAAATTGGAACGTTGTTTGAAATTGTATGCTCTATCCAATCAATTTAAGTTATATTTTGACTTTACTGTCCCTTTAACTGCAACACTGTTTCTAATTCCCCACATTCTTCCTCCCTGCCAGATATTAACCCTTATACCTCCCAACATCTGGCAAGACGATTTCTGGGATGTGGGAGGTGAAGACCTGGTGGGAAGTGGCCCATCAGTAATTTTTCAGTGGTATCGTACAAAGAAGGGATGAGTTATAGCCAGAGGGGCAGAGTTATGAATGGTCTGTGAGTGTGTATGGGACGTCAGTCTGAGATGTCCATGGGTATGTCTGGGCAGGGCTTGGGCAGGACTTGGTTAGTCCCTTAAAACCTGGACCCCAAAGGGCCGTGGGTGGGATGTGGGTCATACCTTGCAACCTGTGACAATCCTGCAGGATATAGGATGGTTTGGAGCAATGTCTTTAAATAAACAAAATAATATTCCATATGTGTTTTTAGACACTATGATCAGAAATTCCAAGCAATTTTTAAGGCAATATATTTATCATATCATTAAGGTTTTCTAGTGCAAAGTGATGTTGTGTTCTAGCACTATAAAAAAATATCACGTGCAAAGATAATGTCAGCATTGTGTTCTAATACAAGGTGCAGCGTTTTAACCTGAAAACAACCCAGCTGTGCTTTAAATTAATGAGTTATCCGGGAGAGCAAGATGCAACTGTTTTAACAAATCTGCCATAAATTTAATTTTGTAATATAAAATGCAGCAACATGTGATCTAAATTTAACCTGTGCACAGTCAGCTGGACAGAAAAAAGAAAGATCTGATCATGCACAAGGAGCACTAAGATATCAGCAGGAAAATAAGAAAGGAGACTTAGGTAATTGGAATTGGTGATAAATTATAAAAATCAAGGGAGAGTTCCTTAAAAGGTGCAGAGATACAAATAGAGCGAGATAGGGTCAGGCTGAGACCAGAAATAGGCAGAACATTTTACAGCAAAACAACCCACTTGGCATTTAAAGAATAACCACTTATTGCTCTTCAGCCTTTGTAGTTGCAGTTACTCAAAGCAAGGTAGTAAGAAGCAGGGCAGGGCAGGACATGGCTGGTCCTGCATCATACACAAATAACAATGCTGGAGACTGAGTGAAGCTAAAGCAAGAGGCCCAAGCCCACAACTAGCCCCAACACTCTGGGCATATGCCCTGTATGCCCGATGCTCTGTTCGGGTTAGATCTGACAACACGATTATTTTCCCTATCCTCCTGTCAGCAAGCTTCTGTTCTCTACCTTCCTGACAGAAAGCTTCTGTTCCCTAGCCTTGTGAAAGCAAGCTTCTGTTCCCTAGCCTCCTGACAGGAAGCTTCTTTTCCCTAGCCTCCTGACAGGAAGCTTCTTTTCCCTAGCCTCCTGACAGAAAGCTTTTGTTTTCTACCTTCCTGACAGCAAGCTTCTGTTCCCAAACCTCCTGGCACCAAGCTTCTGTTCCCTACCCTCCTGACAGCAAGCTCCTGTTGCCTAGCCTTGTGACAGCAAGCTTTTGATCTATAGCTTCCTGAAAGCAAGCTTCTGTTCCCATGCATCCTGACAGCAAGCTTCTGTTCCCTAGCCTCCTGACAGCAAGCTTTTGTTCTATAGCTTCCTGACAACAAGCATATGTTGACAAACCTTTTGACAGCAAGCTCCTGTTCTTTAGCCTTGTGACAGCAAGCTTCTGTTCTCTTGCTTCCTGACAACAAGCTTCTGTTCCAAAGCCTCCTGATAGCAAGCTTCTGTTCCCTAGCTTCCTGACCGCAAGCTTCTGTTCCCTAGCCTTGTGACAGCAAGCTTCTGTTCTCTCGCTTCCTAACAGCAAGCTTCTGTTCTCTAGCTTCCTGACAGCAAATTTCTGTTCCCTAGCCTCTTGACAGCAAGCTTCTGTTCTCTAGCTTCCTGACAGAAAGCTTCTGTTCCCAAGCCTCCTGACAGCAAGCTTCTGTTCTCTAGCTTCCTGACAGAAAGCTTCTGTTCCAAAGCCTCCTGATAGCAAGCTTCTGTTCCCTAGCTTCCTGACAGCAAGCTTCTGTTCCCTAGCCTTGTGACAGCAAGCTTCTGTTCTCTCGCTTCCTGACAGCAAGCTTCTGTTCTCTAGCTTCCTGACAGCAAATTTCTGTTCCCTAGCCTCTTGACAGCAAGCTTCTGTTCTCTAGCTTCCTGACAGAAAGCTTCTGTCCCCAAGCCTCCTGACAGCAAGCTTCTGTTCTCTAGCTTCCTGTCAGCAAGCTTCTGTTCTCTAGCTTCCTGACAGAAAGCTTCTGTTCCCAAGCCTCCTGACAGAAAGCTTCTGTTCCCTAGCCTCCTGACAGCAAGCTTTTGTTCTATATCTTCCTGACAGCAAGCTTATGTTGCCAAGCCTTTTGACAGCAAGCTTCTGTTCTCTAACCATGTGGCATCAAGCTAGCCTCCTGACAGGAAGCCTGTGTTCCCTTGCCTCCTTAAAGCAAGCTTCTGTTCACTTGGCCCCGTACAGCATACCTGTGTTTCCTAGCCTCCTGACAGCAAACTTCTGTTCCCTAGTCTCCTGACAGCAATCCTGTGTTCCCTAACCTCCTGCTGGCATACACATGTTCATTTGCCTCTTGACAGCAAGCTTTGTTCTCTAGCCTCCTGAAAGCAAGCCTGTGTTCTCTAGCCTCCTGACAGCAAGCTTCTGTTCCCTAACCTCCTGAACGCAAGCTTCTGTTGTTTAGCTTCCTGACAGCAAGCTTCTGTTCCCTACCCTCCTGAACGCAAGCTTCTGTTCTTTAGCCTCCTGACAGCAAGCTTCTGTTCCCTACCCTCCTGAACGCAAGCTTCTGTTACTTATCCTCCTGACAGCAAGCTTCTGTTCCCTACCCTCCTTAAAGCAAGCTTCTGTTCCCTACCCTCCTGAAAGCAAATTTCTGTTATTTATCCTCCTGACAGCAAGCTTCTGTTCCCTACCCTCCTGAACGCAAGCTTCTGTTCTTTAGCCTCCTGACAGCAAGCTTCTGTTCCCTACCCTCCTGAAAGCAAGCTTCTGTTCCCTACCCTCCTGAAAGCAAGTTTCTGTTCCCTACCCTCCTGAAAGCAAGCTTCTGTTCCCTACCCTCCTGAAAGCAAGCTTTTGTTCCCTACCATTCTGAAAGCAAGCTTCTGTTCCCTACCCTCTTGAAAGCAAGCTTCTGTTAACTACCTTCCTGAAAGCAAGCTTCTGTTCCCTACCACCCTGAAAGCAAGCTTCTTTTCCCTACCATTCTAAAAGCAAGCTTCTGTTCCGTACCATCCTGAAAGCAAGCTTCTGTTCTTTAGCCTTCTCACAGCAAGCTTGCTGCTGAGGGGGCAGGAGACATAGGCTTGCTCTTGGGGGGGGGGGCAGAAAACACAGGCTTGCTGATGAGGGACCATGAGACTGTGGTGACAGGATACAGAGGATTGATGCTAAGGAGGCCAGGAGCCACAGGTAGCAAGCCTCTCTATTCTGCCCACTCAGCACTAAGCTTCTGTAGCCTCGTACCCTGAGCAGCAATACTTTGTATCTTGGTACCCTCATCAGCAAACCTTTGTATCCTGGAACTCTCAGCAGCAAGCCTCTATATCCTGCCCCCATAGCAGCAAGTCTGTGTCTCCTGGCCCCTCAGCATCCAGCCTTTGTATTCTCTCCCTGCAGCAGCAATACTCTATATCCTGGCCCCTCAGAAGCAAGCTTCTGTATCCTTGCCCCTTAGCAGTAACCCTGTTCCTCCTGGCCCTTATCAGATGTTCTCTGCATCCTGGCCCCTCAGCAGCATGCCTCTGTCTTCTGGCCCCCTCAGCAACAAGCCTCTGTATCCATTCCTGCCCCCATAGTTGCAAACCTGTGTCTCCTGGTCCCTCAGCAGCAAGCCTGTGCATCCTGGCCCCTCAACAGCAAGCCTGTGCATCCTGGCCCCTCAGCAGTAAGCCTGTGCATCCTGGCCCCTCAGCAGCAAGCCTGTGCATCCTGGCCCCTCAACAGCAAGCCTGTGCATCCTGGCCCCTCAGCAGTAAGCCTGTGCATCCTGGCCCCTCAGCAGTAAGCCTGTGCATTCTGGCCCCTCAGCAGCAAGCCTGTGCATTCTGGCCCCTCAGCAGTAAGCCTGTGCATCCTGGCCCCTCAGCAGTAAGCCTGTGCATCCTGGCCCCTCAGCAGCAAGCCTGTGCATCCTGGCCCCTCAACAGCAAGCCTGTGCATCCTGGCCCCTCAGCAGTAAGCCTGTGCATCCTGGCCCCTCAGCAGCAAGCCTGTGCATCCTGGCCCCTCAACAGCAAGCCTGTGCATCCTGGCCCCTCAGCAGTAAGCCTGTGCATCCTGGCCCCTCAGCAGCAAGCCTGTGCATCCTGGCCCCTCAGCAGCAAGCCTGTGCATCCTGGTCCCTCAGCAGCAAGCCTGTGCATCCTGGTCCCTCAGCAGCAAGACTTTGTATTGTGGCCCCTCAGCAGCAAGACTTTTAAGCTGCACCTGATGTCTCTTGGCCTGACAGATCCAGTGCTTAGAGTTTGTGTCTTCTGGCTTCACAGCAGCAATCCTCCCTTTTCCCTGCCTCTTTAATAACAGTAGAACTGCTCCAGATACAAAAAGTATAAAAATATACTATTTGATCCGAAAAATGAATAAAAACTTACAGGAACCTACAAGTAAGTATGATTGAAGGAGCACAGCAGCAGCTGTCACACACATTTCTTGTAGCTCTGTATTTGCTCACTGACATGCGGGCAGTGCTGTGATATGTTGTTGTAAAGTAACTCAAGCAATCAAATATAAAACACATGGAACAAATTGAATTAGCCCTTCAGTGCATTACAGATGCTATCAAATATGATGTGATGATTATGGAAAGAAGTTACTAAATTAAACTTATTAAAAAAACATTTTTATAATGAATATACAGAGAAAACTAGAGGATTATTATATACCAGTCAGATAAACAGATTTGCATTTGTTTCTAAATGCAAACCTAAGGGGTGCCGTGTTTTAAATGGAAAAAAACAAAATACCTCCCTTTGGTTTAAAGTCCTTTCTCTGTCACCCCCTTTGTTTGTTCCTAGGAATAAATCAATAGCTTGAACTGAAAATAAATAACTATTTGCATTTAAAACATCTTGCCATCTGTGTTTTTATTTCCAGATTGTATATTTGCTCTCGCATGCTCTAAAAACCTTTCATGGGCACTTTTTTTTCTTGGTTGTGCCCACATACTGTTTATTGCACCCCCTAAAGGTGAGCAAATAAACAGCATCTGTGGAGTTACAATTAATCAAATATTTAATCTGAAATGTTTCCCAGTGTTGTTTGATGAGATATCAACCAGAATAACATAAGAACACATTTCTGAGAAGAGTTATTGATTTTTCAAAGATTAATTTTCACCATTGTAATATTTTTTAGGGTTGTTGTAAAGTATTGGTAACGATACAGTGCATGTATAATGTAGCATTTTTTATTCTCCAGAGTCACAAATGTTTGTATATTATCTAATTTGCATTGTTTGTCAATAATGTATTTAAGAAGGTTTGAGTTAGAAATCACTTTCGTTTTAGTTTTTTTTAGAAAGATATATGCATAATACCTATCACTGAAACTTTATATATTTGTAAGCATGTCCTTTTGGCTCTTATGAACTGTCATTTGGAACTAGCTCACAGTGTGTGACATGTAAAGCAGGCTTTGTATATTAAAATAATAGTGCCTGTCCTGTGTGATAAAATTATACTGAAATCTTTTTGAGACCCATTTCATCAAATATATTCACAAAAAGTGACTAAAGTGCAATTTATAGTACCAAAAGTAAAATAAGAGAAGTATTCCTGTTTGCTATTTTAATAGCCTGGGAGGGAAAACTATTCAGAAAACGATTTGTTTGAGTTTGTAAAACGATCAACCTTGACCTATGATAAAAAGATAGACGATTAAAAAAATAATGGACAGGGTGAGATGAATCAGATAAAAAATTTCCAACTCTCTTATTACTCCTTGAAATGTAAATATCTTCAAGCAGTATTTGTGTTTTTTCTTGATTTTTAACTGTGCAGGTTAATTTTTAGGGGCAGTTTTTGGCTGGTTTCCATAAAATCCCATATCAGATATAAAAGTAAAAGAAGGAATAAACTGAATAAAAAGTATAATTATAAATAGTAAAAAGAAAGTAGAATACACAAATGAGTGCAGTCTAAAAGTCTAGGGACTTTTAGACTTTTAGACTGCACTCATTTGTGTAGTCTACTTTCTTTTTACTATTTATAATTATATTGTTTTCTAGGTTGCATTATAAGTTTATAAATTTGAGGTGAGCATTACTAATTTGTGTTTTTGTTGAATAAAATGTATCCTCTGTTATGATTATGATACAGATGGTGTGGATCTTTTACTCAACTGTTCTCATGAGAATTGCGCCCCATCTGTATTGCAGTAACAAGTATCTCTAATGACAATCTTTCAAAAAAAATGAGACAGAAAACATCTAACCTATTAAGATCGTTATATTGACGATCTAGTGATTATCTGGAAAGGTGATGCCTCATCTGTTTTAAATGCTTTATCATAAATATTTCCATTTCTTTCCAATTTTTTTAAATTTCTAACATGATGTGAATTCCATTACTTTTCTTAATGTCAGACTAACTGCTAAGCATCTCAAAAAAGATTACAGCAGCAAAAATATGGTGGGCAATAACATTCTAAATTACAAATCCTGCCATCCATGTCATATAACGCATTCTATTCCCAGGACAGTTCATAACAGCCAAGACAATCTGTACCAATAAACATTATTATACATGTTTCTGATTATACAAAGACTAACTGATAGGGACGAATATATTATTATTATCTGTATAGTGCCTCAAAATTCCGTAGTACTGAATATTTTTTTGAAATACAATAATGAAAAAGATGCAAATTAGACAGCTCTGGAGAATAACAGAATTTGCCATATTATACGCCTCTTTACCAGTATTATACAATGCTTATTATTATTATTATCTCTTAAAATGCACCTCAAAAATTCTTAATTACCTTCTGTTTTACCTGTCAAAAGCAAAATTGATTATACATAGACAAACTAGATGCAAACCTTGTTCTTATGTTATTCTGGATGATAGCTTTACATCACACAGCACTGGAAAAGCATAGATTAAAAGGACATAATACTCAAATGCTAAATTACTTGAAACTGATGCAGTATAACTGTAAAAAGCTGACAGGAAAATATCACCTGAGCATCTCTATGTTAAAAAGGAAGATATTTTACCTCACATTCTCCTCAGCTCAGGAGTGTAAGTTCTGTGTAAAAAGTTATACTCAGCTGCTGCCCAGCTGCAGGTAAAAAAATAAAGAAATGAACTGCAGCCAATCAGCAGTGCTGAGGTCATGAACTCTTTAACTGTGATCTCATGAGATTTGACTTAACTCTCATGAGATTTCATAGTAAACTTCCTTAAACTGAATAGGGAAATAATATGAGTGTGCACGATTGCTCGCTCCTTTCGCTGTCCCGGGACAGACATACTGATTTGCTGCTTAGAAGTCATTTACAATGGGATGTGGCTACTGGAGAACTTTTAAAGTAAAATATCTTTCTTTTTTACATAGAGATATTCAGGTGATATTTTCTAGTCAGCTTTTTACAGCTATGCTGCATCAATTTCAAGTGTTTCAACAATTGGGTATCATGGCCCTTTAAGGACCATATAACAAGTGAAGTGCTAATTTATTGCACATCCAAAAATGGGCAAATTTGCCCGTTTGTGGGTGCATGATAAATAACCAGCCATTACAAGTAGCTGGTTATTGCTACTGCAAGCTTGCGGTAGCAATTAGCGCTTATAAAATTAACCAGAGATCAGATCTGTTTTTTTGTTTTTAAATGTAGCATTTAAAAAAAAAAACCCCGAAAACTTCACTTAGCAGTTTATTGGGGCTAAAAACGGCGGTTGTGGGGTGTTAGAAAAACAAACAGCAGTGAAAAGTGCCTTTACATTATTGTTAATGGGAACTGTGTGTTCCCAGTAAATATATATGTATATGCTTATATACATATATATTTATGTGTTAATATGTGTATATACAAGTACAATATCTAGATGTAGTGAATCTTTTCAATGACAATTTAACTTAGTGAAATTTTGGTACTATGATATGGTTTAGGTTTTGTTCCAACTACATAATTTAACCTTTTTGAAACCATTTTGGATGTCAATAGATTTATTCGTAAAATTACATTAAGAATTTTTTTTTCTTCTGAATCCCAAATGACCCAAATTTGGGATGTTTCCCAGAGATATACTGGTATTCCATTTGACATTCAAAATGGTGCTGATTTACCTACTGTTTTTAAAACAATTTCTTTAGTTAATTTGGAATCTGAGTCCCATGCCCCTATTCATACAAAATAATCTCACACTGGTTTTGTCCCCAAGTCAAACTTTTATCCTACTTATTCTAGAGGCCCATATCTGGAAAAATGTCATAAAAGAGTGGAGCATGACCTCATTACCTTATCTGAACAAATCAATAATGTGAAACCTAATCTTACTAAGGCTGAAAGAGAAGCTATTAAATGTTTACAAGCAAGAGACCACCTGGTTATTTGTCAGGCGGATAAAGGTGGGAATGTTGTGGCCATGAATAAAGTTGATCATGATACTTAAGTCTGCCTATATAAAACTTCCCTCCAACCCAGCACAAGAGTTTCAGAGATAGCTTAGATACTTGTTGGATGATGGCCTTGAATCTAATGTCATTGACCTTGATACCTTTAAATACTTATTTGTATCCGAAGGTTCATAAGTCACTCCTAGATGTCAAGGCAGGCCCAAAGTGGCTGGTATCGGCTCCCTTTTGGAGAACCTTTTAAATTGGTTAGATACCCTTTTAAAACCCTTGGTTGACTTGTTACCTTCCCTTCTCAAATATACTAAACATATGCTTTCCCTAATTCAAGACATTGGGGTATTTTTATTATAGTGCGAGCGGGCATGATACGATGTAGCATATCATGTCCGCTGCACATCGATAAATGCTGTCGGCATTTATCATTGCACCAGCAGTTCTTGCATCCCACACTACTGACCTTTTGGTTTTTCTCAGAAGCAAATCTATGTGCTGTCCCACATTAATGTCCTTCTGGTTTTCTCAGACACAAATCTGTGTACTGTCCCACAAAACTGTCCTTTTGGTTTTCTCAGAAGCAAATATGTGTACTGTCCCTTACAACTGTCCTTCTGGTTTTCTCAGGAACAAATATGTGTACTGTCCCTTACAACTGCCCTTCTGTTTTTTTCAGACACAAATCTGTGTACTGTCCCACACAATTGCTTTAGAGAGAGAAGGAAATGGCAAGTGCTCTTCTAGGTAGATTGTAGAGGGAGCTACAGCAAATCCTGTTTTACCATAATGCGATAGATCATTGTTTGGGGACCTTTGGTAGAATGTAATATATAGCTCCCAGTATTAAGCTCAATACAGCTTAATACTGCCCCATCAGACCATATGACCCAAAACAGTCAGTTTCTCTTGAGAATAACAGGGGCATAAAGGACGTGTATAATGAAGAGGAAAAGGTAAATAACTGCTCATAGCTTAAGGAAAAGGATGAGAGAGGGATCAGAAGAAAAGAGGGGGGGGGGTGGTTACATCAGAAGAACCAGATCCTTACACTACCCTTAACATTTGCCCATTTTTTGCTCCTATCTACAAATTTTAGGGACTAGAATGGCTGTTTGGAGGAGGTGGTGATGCACAGTGCTAATCTGTCCCTTTCTTTAATATTTTTCTATCATGTAGAAAAGACAAGTTAGCAGTTGACATTTAAATAAACCTTTTACTGTGGTTAAATGCATTTTAAGAGGTTTCAATTAAAAGCGAGTGATTTTTCATATTCACTGTTGAGGGCAAAGTGCACGCATGGCTCTTATTGCTGTATCCTTACTTGATTATCAGAGAAGCCAGAGCTAAGAGGGGATAGAAAGGGGAATATTTTCCCTGTATAAAACAACAGATTATTTAATTGCAATATATTACTTTTTTATTTAGAACCAAGTCAGTTAGCTGAAAACAATTTTTTTCCTGTCATGTTTCTTTAGCATCAATATTGAAACTACTAATGCTCTGGGTTTTCATAAAAAAATTACCAATAATCCTCTGATATACATAATGGTGCTTACTCATTTTATCTTGGCTGTCTTAGCTTATAAGGCAAGCAATACAATATTATCTGGATGCAGTGCAGGTAATAATGAGCTTTGTTCACTCAGAGCAGGGCATAGACTGTTGCTTCCCAACTGGCCTTTATTCATTATTTTTTAAAACCGCATATTGTGCACCAGTTTTTACTATAGTGTTATGACTTCTCAATAATTGTACCATCCAATGACATTTTCTTAAAAAAAGACTTTCATAGATGTGACATCTGAACCTTTTGCAACATGACACATCAGGACATAAAAAACATGACAATATGAGATACGACACCTGGAGGAATATATAACTCCACTATTGGCAACAATCATTCATATAAAGCATTTTACTTCAAATAAAAGTTGTTTTTCAGAGAGATCACATTGCTCTCTGTAGGAAATAATTCACAAGGTATTTGTATGCATTTGCATGTGTGTGATGAGTGTATGCTTGTATAACTGAGGTCTTCTTCAGCCACACTCATAGGTCTGATAATAGACAAGGAGGTGGTGTTGGTATTTTACTTTCCTCTTGTTGCACATTCCACAAATACAGCCCTTCTCTTCCCTCACATTTTTTTCATTCGAAACACACACATTGATTATTCTCTCCCCTCTCTATACATGTTGCATTCATACACCGCCCCCCTGGCTCATCAACGTTATTTCTAGATCACTTTGCTGCCTGGCTACCTTATTTCCTTTGCGGAGATACCCCTTCCCTCATTCTTGGCGACTTCAACCTCCCTGTTGACAACCCCACTGCCTTCTCTGCAAAACAACTTCTGCAACTCACTTCCTCTTTCAACCTGTCTCAATGGACTGACGCTCCCACTCCTAAAGATAGTCACTCCCTGATTTTCAGCTATTAATGCAAACTTTACAAACTCCCCTTTTCCTCTTTCTGACCATCATCTCCTCACTTGTAACATCACATCCCTCTCTACAACTCTCCCTCCTTCTACCCCTCACACCAGACTTCACAGAAGCATCAAGTCATTAGATCAGAAACAGCTCGCTAGCTCTCTCAAACATCTCCTCTCTTCCATCCCCTCCTTTTCCTGCCCTGATGAATCTATCTGCCACTCCACCCTTACATCGGTCCATGACAATCTGGCCCCACATACCCTAGCTCAGAAATCATATACTCATCCTCAGCACTTGCATACTCCTCTGACACAGTACCTACGCAGATGTTCCCATACTGTTGAGCAACACTGGAGAAAATCTCGGAGTTCAGCTGACTTTCTTCACTACAAGTTCATCTTGAACTCTTACTATTCTGCCCTTAATCTATATAAGCAACATTACTTCTCCACTCTTATCTTTCTTCAAACCCCAAATGTCTGTTCTCCACGTTCAATACTCTTCTCAGCCCATCCCCACCTCCTACTACAACTTCTCTCTCAGCTCAAGAGTTTGCCAGCTACTTCAATAACAAAATAGACTCCATCAGAAATTAAATACGCTCTCAACATGCTTTAAAACCTCACAATTATCCAAAACCCACATAGCCATAAATTTATCTCTTTTGCCCCTGCTACAGAGGAAGAAGTTTCTGCCCTTATACTATCCTCTCACCTCACTACCTGTCCCCTCGACCCCATCCCCTCACAGCTACTCCCCTCCTTCTCTTCTAACCTTACCCCTATACTCACATATATCTTCAACCCCTCCCTCAGCACTGGTATATTTCCCTCATCTCTTAAACATGCACTAGTCACACCTATCCTCAAAAAAACCTTCTCTCGATCAAACCTCCCCATCCAACTATCACCCTATTTCCCTACTCCCTCTTGCCTCAAAGCTTCTCAAAAAGATGTACCTCTATCCCATTTCCTTACACTAAACTCCCTCCTTGACCCACTGCAATCTGGATATTGCCACCACCACTCCACAGAGACAACAATTGTTTAGGTTACCAACGACCTACTTACAGCAAAATCCAAAGGCCACTTATCTCTGCTTATCCTCCTTGATCTGTCTGCAGCCTTTGATACTGTTGACCACCCTCTTTTGCTCCAAACCCTCCAATCCTTTGGCATTTGTGACACAGCTCTCTTGTGATTCTCTTCCTATCTGTCTAACCAAACCTTTAGTGTAGCCTTCTCTGGGGCATTCTCTGCCCCGTTACCACTTTCTGTTGGGGTACCACAAGGCTCTGTTCTCGGTCCCCTTCTGTTTTTAATCTACACGTCATTATTAGGTTCCTTAATAAAGGACCACGGATTTCAATACCATTTGTATGCCGATGACACCCAAATCTACCTCTCTGCACCAGACCTATCTTCTTTCTTGCAAACCCGTGTCACTAACTGTCTTTCTCATATCTCATCTTGCATGTCCTCTCACTACCTTAAGCTAAATCTCTCCAAATCCGAGCTTCTTATTTTCCCACCGTCTTCAAAAATCTCTATAACTGTAGATATCATCATTACCCCTCCCCCACATGCACAATGTCTTGGGGTCACACTTGACTCATATCTTTCGTTTACTCCTCACGTTCAGTCCTTGGCTAAAGCCTGCCACTTCCACCTGAAAAACATCTCTAAAATTGGATATTTCCTTGCACAAGACACAACTAAGATTTTAATCCACTCTCTCATCCTTTCCCACCTCGACTACTGCAACTCCATCTTATCTGGTCTCCCTAGCTGCCACCTAGCTCCTTTACAATCCATAATGAATGCCTCTGCCAGGGTCATCTTCCTTACACGTCGCTCTTCATCTGCTGCACCTCTCTGCCATTCCCTTTACTGGCTTCCTCTTGCCTCCAGGCTTAAACAAAAAATTCTCACTCTGACATACAAAGCTCTCAACTCAAGGGATGCATACAACCTACACTAACCTTTTCCTAACTCCATTGCTATCCCCTTAAACCCCATAGCATGTAAGCCTAGGAGCCTAGCTGTTTGTAGATCACCCGCGTAAGAGCCGACTACAACAGTGCAACTCTCGGCAGGGCCCTCTACCCATTTGATCCCCTATAAATGTTACCTTGTATACCACCTATGTTTATAGCGCTGCAGAATCTGTGGCGCTCTACAAATACCTGATAACAACAACAACTGCATGTGTGTATGCATGTACAACTGCATGTGTGTGATGTGTGTATGCATGTACAATTTCATGTGTGTTTGTATAAAAGCAAGTGCATCTGGGTGCAAATACATGCACTTATATGTGTATGTAAGTGTGCATGTGTGCATGATATGATACATTTGTACATGTTTGTATTGTGTCTGTGCATGTGTCTTCATATGCATATGTTGGTATGTATGTATGTAATGCAAGTGCATGTGTGTGTAATGTGTGCACATATTGGGCTAGATTACAAGTGTATCGATGTGGTAACAGTACATGTATACCCTGCAGTTTTATTAACAGGGAGGATACCTTTGAGTCTAAGTTAACTGAAAAAAATTATTGGTTTCAAAGTGTAAATTGCAGATCTATGAATGTTATCTATCTCATCTGGTGTACATGTTGTGATAAACAGTATGAAGGGTGCACCTCTCGCAAGGTAGGAGAATGAATCAGAGAGCATCTCTCTGTTAGAAAGAGATTAGATAAATGTTCAGAATTATGTGTGTGTTTGTGATGTGTGTGTGATGTGTGTGTTTGTGATGTGTGTGATGCATGCTTGTGTTTGTGATGTGTGTGTGCAATGTTTTTGATGTGTGTGTGGGGGTCTGATGTGTGTGTGTTTGTGATGTGTGTGTGTTTGTGATGTGTGGGTGATTTGTGTGTGATGTGTGAGAGAGATTTGTGTGTTTGTGATATGTGTGTTTGTGATGGTGGTAATTTTTTCTTACAGTAACCTAGATATTTGCTACAAGTGATAGTTGTTATCTGAATGCATAGTCAGCCTTGGCTTCATCTTTTCATCTTATTTTTTATAGTTTTATGTAAATTATCAATAACCTTTCATAAGTATCTGTGATACGAGTGTTCCGCTAGATTCTTATTGCCTTAGGCACATGCATTAATTCAATCACTAAACTACTGATTCAGCTTAGCAGGCAGAAATTACTACATAAGTTCAATTTAATACACTGAAAAATGCAATTATTCCATTTAAAAAAAATATTTATTGTATTATACTGTATCTTGGCAAAAAAAGTTTATATTTGTGGTGAGCTGGCTATGATATTACAAATGTATCATATCTTTATAGTCATTATGTTATATTCTAAAATTAGGCATAACTAATATAAAGAAACACCTTCAGAAATAATACTGGATAAATGGCATTATATTGCTTCACAAATAGACACTGGTGTAGTCACTATGGGCTAGATTACAAGGGGAGCGCTAAATATTACTTTCATGAAAGCAATATTTGCGCTCCACTGTGTAATGCCAGCGCACGATAATGAGCACTGGTATTACAAGTTAATAGCAATGTGAAAGCGAGTTCGTGTTCGCATTGCTGGGAAGGAGGTAAGAAGCACAGCATTTTTAAATATATATGTATATGAATATATATATACACATATTAACACATAAATATATATGTATATGAATATATATATATACACATATTAACACATAAATATATATGTATATAAGCAGATATATATATATATTTACAAGGAACACACAGTTCTCATATACCGCAATGTAAAGGCACTTTTCAGTGAGTTTTTTTTTTCTAACACCCCACTCCCACCAACTTTAGATCCCAAAGACTGCCTAGTGCAGTTGTTTTTAATTTTTTTAAGAAGCTACATTTTTTTAAATTAAAAACTATAATTTTTAAGGGCATTTGGAGCACTTTTCGAAAATTAACCAGAGATCGGATCTCTGGTTAATTTTCTGAGAACTAACTGCTACCACAAGCTCGCAGTAGCAATAACCAACCACTTGTAATGGCTGGTTAATTATCACGTGGCTGCAGAAGGGCAAATTTGTAATCTAGCCCTAAGCCTCTGGAAGGCAGTCAAATAATTGGATCTAGGTTTTGTAGTATTGTTTCATTGAGGTGTTTGTGAATGGAGGTTTGTTGCTTTCAGGAATGAAAGGACATAAAAGTCAAAATTAAACTTTCATGATTCAGATAGGGCATGAATAATAAACAAATCCATTATTAAATTGTACAAAATCTTGTTTATGCGCACACTTTTGGAAGCAAGCAATCTTACTGAGTGTGATGTATATGAGTCTTTGATTGATTGATGGCTGTCACGTGATACAGAGGACAATGTAATTAAAATATATTTTGGTATTTGTTAGAAAAAAATGTATTGTTCATTTGAAATTTAAAGTGTTATTGTATTGTCTTTTTATTATACATGTTGATGATGCAACTCTATTTTATTTAATGATCCTTCAACCAAAAAACAGAAAAAACAAAATGACCAATCCCACCAATTCATGTCACATGATAACAGATACAATAGATTACATATTTTATTGATGTAAACAAGGAGATGTATAAAGCTAAAAAAAAATCAAAAAATCTGGAGTTTGTTTTGGCAAAACCCTAGAGAGGGAGGAATGGGATCAAGTTTCTGTAACACAAATATTTTTCAAAAGACAATTCTTATAAAGTGTTTTGAGACCTTATATAACCTACTGATGACCAGTAAGAAATGTACACACATCGAAAGGATTTAAAGAAACTGTTGACGTATATATACAGGTCTAGATGATCTAAAGAGCTGTGAGCTTCTCAGACTTTGGTCAGGAGCGTAACTACAGGAGTCTCAGAGTTCTCAATTTAGACAGGGGCCCATCTGTACCTGCAATCAGTAGTGATCTCACTACAGGGGGTCCTGTTGGGTCCTGAGCTACACCAGCATCATTTGCTCCCTGTGAAAAAGGGCTCACAATTTAAGGGAATATTAGTGCTATTGTGCGTTTACATCGCTCAAGCATAATCAATAGCTCTTCTATTTTTACTGTCATATTACAAGTTATTTTTTGTAACTTGAGCTATACTCTAAGGAGTACTCACATTTGCATGCCGAACAGTGCAAGTGCGCTAAACGCCTCACATAACAGACTACTATGGGGTCACAGAGTAAAATGTATGCTCTAACCTGATGGTACTCTAAGCCAATGGTGCGCAAGTAGTGGAGTTCTTCATGTAGTTATGGGCTATACTATATATAATAATGGTTTACTTCAGGTCAGGAACGAACTCAAACTAAAAATAGGCCCTGGTATTTAAAGGAGGAGCAGCTCACATCAGTTAGACCTCTAGGTAGCCATAATCTGATATTCACTGTAAGAAAAATATAACCCTTCTGCAGAAGTTACTAAATGTGAATATATTGGCAAAAGGGAACATAAGGGAATCTGCAGTTAAATAACTAGAAAACACAACACTTTTGTTTTTCTGTGACCTTTTTTGTTATTCTTTATTCTACACAACTATTGGTGTTCAAAGGAAAAAGATTATATCCAGCAACACAGGAGACGTGCCATAAAAAGTGAAAGACACAGATATGTGACAAATACTGATATGTTATCTGCCGATAAATAAATATATATATATATATACACACACAGTTTATGTCAGGAATACATGGATGTAGATGGATATGATGTTAGAAAAAATGGCCACATGACTTTTCATTAAATTATTAAAACACAATATCAAAATCCTATGGCACTATAGCTCACACACTGGAGCCTTTATCAGGTAATGTATACAAATACATATAACTATGTATAAAAGAGAGACAAAGAGGATGAGAGAATAATACAAAGATAGAGTTAGTGACAGCAACTGACAGCTACAGGTTTCTGCTTTACAGCCCACTTAGCTACTTAGCACTAGCAGTAATAAAGCTGTCGTCCTGATAAGTTGAGCTCCTGCATGAAGATTTCCTTCTCCCCCTCCCGTAAGCGCGTGCATCTCTCTATATGCCACGCTATCTCTCTTGATCTGTGTTTGTAAATGGCTTGACCATTCTTCTATTGATCTGCAACATCCCCAGGCTCTCTCACTATAACTGGCAAAGCAATCTTTCAATATGAATGCGGACAGTTCAGGTGCAGGCTGCCTTTGTCTTGCAGAAACATGTTCATCGCTGCGGCAGCAGCAGAGGGCTATGGCGTTCTCACTGTAAGGTGCATGTCAGGTGCTAGTGTGCATATTGTACAGTGAGGTCAAAACTAAGCTTTTATGATCCAGATAGAGCATTCAATTTTAAACAACTTTCCAATGTACTCCTATTATCTAATTTGCTCTGGTATCCTCTGTTAACAAGCATATCTATGTAGGCTAAGGAGCAACAATACTCTACTAGGAGCTTGCTGCTAATTGGTGGCTGTACATATATGCCTTTTATCATTGGCTCACCTGATGTGTTCAGCTAGCTTCTGGTAGTGCATTGCTGCTCCCTCAACAAAGGATAGTAAGAAAATCAAGCAAAGTACATTTGAACATTGTTTAAAATTGTATGCTCTATTTGAATCATGAAAGAACATTATTTTTGTGTCATGTCCCTTTAATATTGTCATATAATACTTACATTAAGCCTGTCAATGGGCCCTTTAACATTCCTGCACTAGAGCTGTTTTTAGTTTTTTGGTAATAATTGCATTTACAGATGGAATATATAGTATCCATGCAAATCATTGTATAATACATCCATATATCCTAACAAATTAGTTGAGATTTTTCATATAAAATCTCAGCTGAGGGTGTTTCACTGGAGCAGGGAATTCTGGGTAATCATATGCAACAAAGCTTCACAATGACTCACTTTTTTGCTTCTAAAATCTGTTTTAAACATAATTTCTCTCATGTCAGTGAAGTGTTACTCATTGTAGCTTTAAACCAACAGCGATAGCAGCGATAGAAGAGAAAGTGTTTTTCTATAGTGCTTCACACTTTTTTTTACCTGCAGTGCTTTAATGCTGGTATAAGAAACACCATCCTGACAAGAGGAAAACATGTTTAAAAAGAATTTTATGTGCAAAAATTATGGTAGTGTGAGGTAGCCATTGTACTGGAACAAAATTAAGTACCTGGCCCTCTAGTGGAAATGAAGAACCTTAGTTGAAGTTAAGTTAGCAACTATGTAGCAAAGTTAGAGGTGGGTTTAGCTTACCATATTTAAGCCCAGGGAGCCAGGGTTCTTTTTCCTGGTGACTACAGCCTGGAAGTTTCCCCTCCCGTCCGTACCCTACATGTTTAAGTTGTGTGAGGTGGCGGCATCAGGCCGTTAGATGGCTTCCTTTCTGTTACTGGTTAGTGGCAAAAGGCAGGGGTAGGGTTAATTGGCCTAGTCTTAGTAAGCCCTTAGCTATTAAGGTATGGAGCTCCCGGAGGTAGTTTGCTGCAGTGCTCATTACCCCGGTGCCTTAGAGGCTGGAACTGTCTCGTCATTTTTTTATGCAAAACGAATTATGATCTCCTAGTAGCGGGAGGTCACGACCAAACAATGTCAGAGTACAGAGTCAGGAAGGGTGACAGTCGGGTTAATGGCGGGGATGACGTTCCCCAGGCCGTGCTATGAGGAGGGGGGGTGCCCCACCCCACAGGTCTGCTGGCTGAAGATCCTTAGGGAGTCTGTACTCATGCTCGTGGGCAGGGTCCTCACTAGGCCTCTCCCCCCTATCCAATCAATAAGCTTCCCTTCAGGGGTCGTGACCTCTGTCTATTTGGGGTTAGTTCTTAGGGCCCTGCTTGCTGCCACCATAGGTTAAGGCTTATGAAGCCAAGTTTAAATGTTAATAACATTTGTTATTACAAATAAATGTGACCATCATATGGTTTTATACCCATCTCTTTGTGTAGTGTGTTTATTCAAAGGTCTAAAGGGGGGTTATGTTTTATATATGTGTTATATGGTTGGTTAAGGATTCAGAGTGACGACATGAGGGATTAGCACTTAAGGTTTGTTAAACTCATATGCACAAACTTACCCAGAATCCACTTCTCTAACAGAAATACAAACTCTTAGTTGAGGTTTTCTGTAGAAAAATAATTTAAAGGGATGCTAAACCCAAATTTTTTATTTCATTGTTCAGGTAGAGAATACAATTTTACACAACATTCCAATTTATTGCTATTCTCTAATTTGCTTCATTTTTTAGATATTCTTTGTTGAAGAAATAGCAATGCACATGGGTGAGCCAATCACACGAGGCATCTATGTGCAGCCAACAATCAGCAGCTACTGAGCCTATCTAGATATGCTTTTAAGCAAAGACTATCAAGATAATGAAGCAAATTAGATAATAGAAGTAAATCAGAAAGTTGTTTAAAATGGCATGTTCTTTTTAAATCATGAAAGAAAAAATGTAGGTTTTATGTCCCTTTAGAAAGCAAAGAGAGAGAGCGCCTGATGGTGTAATATCGTCAAGATCAAGAATGGTACAGGTATAAAAAATCTCTGCCAAATGGATACTCACAAAGAGCTTGGCACTCGCAAGTAGTGCATGTAGGCGGGCTGACCTTTATACAGCAGTCAGTACACTGAATCTATGGTGGTCGTATCAGAAATCTGTAGTGATAGAAACAGAAACACAAAAGACCAATAGTGCAATATCGTCTGAAACCGAAATGGGCACAGCAAAGGGTACAGGGTCAGCAAGGTGTATACTCACAATGGAGTTGGCACTCCCAAGTAGTGCATTAAGGCAGGCTGACCTTCATACAGCAGTCAGCGCGCTGATAGTTAATAGCTGTAATTGGTGGCTGTAGCTGTTATTGGTTTAGGCTTGTCCTCTGCTCACCGGCGTACAGCCACCAATTACAGCTATTAACTATCAGCGCGCTGACTGCTGTATGAAGGTCAGCCTGCCTTAATGCACTACTTGGGAGTGCCAACTCCATTGTGAGTATACACCTTGCTGACCCTGTACCCTTTGCTGTGCCCATTTCGGTTTCAGACGATATTGCACTATTGGTCTTTTGTGTTTCTGTTTCTATCACTACAGATTTCTGATACGACCACCATAGATTCAGTGTACTGACTGCTGTATAAAGGTCAGCCCGCCTACATGCACTACTTGCGAGTGCCAAGCTCTTTGTGAGTATCCATTTGGCAGAGATTTTTTATACCTGTACCATTCTTGATCTTGACGATATTACACCATCAGGCGCTCTCTCTCTTTGCTTTCTATTTTTTCAGTTCTACCGACTTACCACCGGTTTGGAGTGGAGCAGCCTTCCAGAATTATTGATTCCAACAATTGCATCTATCTATCAATGACTCTGCACTATATGTGAAATCGTTTGTATTGTTTTTCATATATTTTCTAATAATATAATATTTTATTATATTCTATCTATTTTCAATAGAAATAACACTGTATCACTCGATTTATATTGTACATTTTTTAGGGGATGACATTTTTGTGAAACATACACCATTGTTTATGGAAAGTTACTTATCTATTTTTTCAGAACTATATAGTTCCTTAGGTACACTCTTGTAATAGGACATCCTATATACATTTTGAACGATTTTTATACCTATTGCACCATCCACTTCACATACATTTATTTGCACATATTTTGTATATCAATATAGCGCACCCTATTGTATGATTTTATATCGTACACATTTTTCTTGTTTATGTCCCTTTAACCTCCTTAATTTACAGATGTGCTATACAATGATCTATTCTTTTCTTCCTTTATCGCTCCTTGCTGTGCATATAGCACTGTCTTTGATGCTTAGTAGTGGTGATAAAAAATTAAAACAATTACAATGTATTCTACTTTCCTTTGATAATTACAGCTGCTGATAAATCATTTTCTAAGTCACTGTGATCAGCCATTTTCTTGTTTATTGGCAACACTTTTTTTTCACAATTTTTTCCCTGATAACTTTTTTATTATCATATGTTCTGATCAGAATCCAAATTATTGATTCTTAAAGGAACATAAAACCCTACCTTTTTCTTTCATGATTCAGACAGAGCTTGCAATTTAACGTTTCAAGTATACTTCTATTATCAAATTTGCATTGATCTCATGTTATTCTTTGTTTACGAGATATCTAGATAGGTAGTGTGCTTGTGTCTGAAGCACTACATGACAGGAAATAGTGCTCCCATCTAGTGCACTTGCTAATTTATAACATTCTTGAAAAACTACTACCATATAGTGCTGAAGACATGTGCACGCTCCTGAGCTTAGCTTCCTGCTTTTCAACAAGGGATCAAAAGAAAACAAAGAAAATTAGACAATACAAGTAAATAGAAATTAACTTAAAATTGTATGCTCTAATACATTAAATAAAAAATGGGTTTTATGTCCTTTTAACCTATTCAGAATCAGGAATTTCAGAGAAAAACTTGCCCAAAATACCAGAGAATTTTACCTAAACAGAAGGCACCACCGCTTGAAGAACTTTTCTCCGAAAAGAAGCCGCTGCTGAGGCAAAAACATAAAATTTGTAAAATTTAGAAAAAGTATGCAATGATGACCAAGTGGCAGCCTTGCAAATCTGTTCCATAGAAGCATCATTTTAAAGGCCCAAGAGGAAGCAACAGCCCTAGTGGAGTGAGCCGTAATTTTCTCTGGAGGCTGCTGTCCAGCTGTCTCATAAGCCAATCGAATAACACTTCTCAACCAGAAGGAGAGCGAAGAAGAAGTGACCTTCTGACCCCTCCATTTACCAGAAAAGACAACAAAAAGGGCAGAAGATTGACGAAAATCTTTCGTAGCCTGTAAATAGAACTTCAAAGCACGCAAAACATCCAGATTCTGTAATAACTGCTCATTCTTAGAGGAAGGATTAGGATAAAATGAACGAACAACAATCTCTTGGTTAATATTCTGTTCCAAAACCACCTTAGGTAAAAATACTAATTTAGTACGGAGCACCGCCTTATCCGTATGAAGAATAAAATAAGGAGAATCATACTGTAGAGCCGAAAGCTCCGAAACTGTATGGGCAGAAGAAATTGCCAGCAGAAAAAAACCTTCCAGAACAATAACTTAATATCAACAGAATGCATAGGCTTAAATGAAACCTGCTGCAGAACTTTAAGAACCAGATTAAGACTCCAAGGAGGAGCAATTGACCTAAACACAGGCCTGATTCTAACCAAAGCCTGGACAAAACATTGAACATCTGGCAAAATTGCCAGGCGCTTCTGCAGAAGAATCAACAAAGCCAAAATCTGACCCTTTAGAGTACTGACTGATAAACCCTTCTCCAGGCCCTCCTGAAGAAAGGACAGAATACGGGGAATTCTCCCCTGACTCCAAGTAAAACACCTAAATCGACACCAATGAAGGTATTAATGCCATACCTTATAATAAATCTTGCGAGTAACAGGCTTACGAGCCTGAATCATAGTCTCAATAACCTTCATGGAAAAACTTTGTCTGGACAAGACTAAGCCTTTAATCTCCAAGCAGTCAGCTTCAGAGAGACTAAGTTCAGATGGAGGAAGGGACCCTGAAGTAGAAGAGGCAATTTCCAAGGGGGAAATGATGACATCTTCGCTAGGTCCACAAACCAAGTTCTGTGAGGCCACGCTGGAGCTATTAGAATCACCGAAGCCTTTTCCTGTTTGATACGGGCTATCACCCGAGGAAGAAGGGCAACCAGAGGAAACAGATAAATTAGACCTAAATCCTATGGCACTGCCAGGGCGCCTACCAGAGCTGCTTGAGGATCTCTTGATCTTGCTCCATATTTTGGAAGCCTGGCGTTTAGACGAGATGCCATCAGATCCAGCTCTGAAATTCCCCACTTGAGAGTTAACATCGAGAAAACTTCTGGATGGAGAGCCCATTCCCCTGGATGAAATGTCTGCCCCTTGTCTGAGAGTCTAAAACTATCCTCTGATAGAGATCCGAGTGGTCTCCGTTCCACTGATTGAGCATACATAAATGTAGAGATCTCAGATGGAAGCGAGCAAATGGAATAATATCCATGGATGCCACCATGAGACCAATTACTTCCATGCATACTACCACTGATGGATGAACAGAGGACTGAAGAGAACAACAGTCCTCCAGAAGCTTGAATTTTCTAACCTTCATCAAAAAAATCTTCATAGATACTGAGTCTATGATTGTCTCCAGAAAACATACCCTGGTACTTGGCTCCAAGGAACTTTTCCCTAGATTCACCTTCCACCTGTGAGTACAGAGAATAGCTAACAGAGAATCTGTATGGGATCTTGCTAACTGAAAAGATGGCATCTGGACCAAGATATCGTCCAGGTAAGGAGCCACCACAATCCCTAGAGATCTTGGCACAGGCAAAAGAGCACCTAGAACCTTCGTTAAGATACAAGGAACAGTGGTGAGGCTGAAAGGCAGGGCTAAAAATTGGAAATGTTGGTCCAAAAAAGAGAACCTCAGGAACTTGAAATGTTCCCTGTAGATTGGCATGTGAAGATACACATCCTTTAGGTCTGTGGTGGTCATAAACTGACCCTCCTTAACTAGAGGAAGAAAAGAACGAATAGTCTCCATTTTGAAGGACAGAGCCTTGAGAAACTTGTTGAGAGACTTGAGGTCTAGAATGGGTCGCAAAGTTCCCTCCTTTTTGGAAACCACAAAAAGATTTGAATAAAATTCCTGACCCTGTTCTGCTAGAGGAACTGGGATAAACACTCCCAGAGAGGACAAATCCCCTATGCAGTTTAAGAAGGTCTCTCTTTTTACCTGGCTTACAGATAATCTTGATAATAGGAATCTGTCCCTCGGGGGCATACGACTTGAATCCTATCCTGTATCCCTGGGAGACTACATCCACTGCCCAAGGATCTGGAATGTCGCCAGTACAAACCTGCTGAAAGAATGAAAGCCTGTCTCCTACCTGATCCAACACTGGATCGAGGGCGGCCCCTTTATGCTGACTTAGTGTCAGCGGAAGGCTTTCTGGATTGATTACCCTTGTTCCAGGGCTGGCCTACTCTCCAAGAAGTCTTGGCTTGCTTAAATTTTGAAGACGAGGAAGATCTCTGTCCCTTGAAGTTGCAAAAAGAAAGAAAATTAGAAGTGTGATGACCCTTGGGTCTATTCTTCTTATCCTGTGGTAAAAAAACTCCCTTTCCACCAGTAACCATGGAAATGATCTCTGCCAGACCAGGACCAAATAAAGTCTTACTCTTAAAAGGTAGAGACAGAAGCTTGGATTTGGAAGTCACATCCGCAGACCAAGAATTTAACCAAAGGGCTCTGCAGGCTAGTATCGCAAAACTAGAAATCTTGGCTCCCAGCCTAACAACTTGCATACTGGCATCACAGATAAAAGTATTAGACAGCTTGATCCTATCCTGGATCTCCACTATAGTAGTCTCCTCTGAAATTAGATCAAACAATGAGTCACACCAAAAGGAGGCTCCACCAGCAACTGTCACAATACTAGCAACTGGTTCCCACTGCAAACCCTGATGAAGAAACATCTTTCTTAAATAACCCTCCAGTTTCTTATCCATAGGGTCACTAAAAGAAGAACTATCCTCAAGAGGAATAGTTCTCTTCGCTAAGGTAGATATAGCGTCCTCTACTCTAGGAACAGTGCGCCACAGATCTCGCACTGAATCAGCCACAGGAGATGGGTTAAAAGGAACACCCGGCTTCTCATATTCCTGAGATATAAATTCAGACATGCGATCAGGAACAGGAAAAACCTTCACAGATTTAGGTTTGACATCAAAATCTCTATTCAGTTTATAAGCCCTTTTAGGAACCTCTGCAACTGTTTCAGAGTCATCCAAAGTAGCTAAAACCTCCTTCAAAAGTAAACGCAGATCCTTCAGTTTAAACAAAAAATTAACCTCCTCAGAATCTACTGTACTAGGAACTGCAGTTTCTGGATCAGAGATCTAGCCCTCAGAAGCTGCAGAGGAATGAGCCTCACTAGATAACTGAGAAAGACTAGCCAAATCAGTCTTGGCGGAATCAGAAGCCATTGAAATGTCCTTAGATTTCCTTTTCCTTTTACCAGAACTAGGTAAAGCACTTAGGGCTGCAGAAACTGCAGAAGTCAACTGCGCAGCAAAATCTTTAGGCAAACAAACATTCCCAGAAACTGACAGAGAGGAACCGCAGGGCACTGCATGTGAATCTGTCAAAGACTGGGACATGTTAGAAGAAGGCTGAGACGACCCCTTAACAGCATTATCCTGAGAAAAAGAAGGCTCAGATAAGATATCCTTATACTTAGATAATAAAACATTATTAAGGCAAGGGGAACAAAATTGCACAGGAGGTATAACCTGGGCATCTGCACAATAAAGACGTGTATCAAATGACAGAGAAAGCTTGGAATTAGGATCCATAGTAAATACAATAGCCCATTATGTCCCTTTTACTCTAATTTCAATATAAAAAAAATTGAATAAAATTCTAAGCATAGATAAATAATTATTAAAACCTGCACCTCTACATCCCAGCCACGCTGGAGAGACTCACCCAACCGGTAACCAGAAATCCAATCCACATCAGCAAATAAATCCTGTTCATACTGCAGATCCTAGAAAGCTGCAAACATCAGAGAAAAGTGACAGGCAGAAAAATCGATCTAATACCAGAAAATCCGGTCTGTCCCCTTGAAAAAACGTCATCCAAAACGTCTTCCAAACAACCAGCTAGAACAAACCATTCAGCACTCAGGAAGTAACTGAGCAGTCACATTACCTCA
Organism: Bombina bombina; assembly: GCF_027579735.1. Classification (NCBI taxonomy): domain Eukaryota; kingdom Metazoa; phylum Chordata; class Amphibia; order Anura; family Bombinatoridae; genus Bombina; species Bombina bombina. Next base: position 348,706,504 of record NC_069499.1, read on the forward strand.
AATTCAAAAGTGAGATGCGGTAAAAAGAACCGCCACAACTTCTTTAAAGAGTTACCCAAAACTAAATAAAAGGTAAACTTGTGCAAAAATAGCCAAAATAAAAAAAGCCTTCACATGACAGAACAGTGCCCTAGACTGCTGTCCAATAAATCCCCAATCTTTAAAAGGGATATTCAGTCCCATAAGGATCAAAATTTGTAATCTAAGGCCTAGATTTAGAGTTGGGCGGTAGCCGTCAAAACCAGCGTTAGAGGCTCCTAACGCTGGTTTTTACCGCCCTCTGGTATTTGGAGCCAGTCATTAAAGGGTCTAACGCTCACTTTCCAGCCGTGACTTTTCCATACCGCAGATCCCCTTATGTCAATTGCGTATCCTATCTTTTCAATGGGATCTTTCTAACGCCGGTATTTAGAGTCGTGGCTGAAGTGAGCGTTAGAAATCTAACGACAAAACTCCAGCCGCAGAAAAAAGTCAGTAGTTAAGAGCTTTCTGGGCTAACGCCGGTTCATAAAGCTCTTAACTACTGTGCTCTAAAGTACACTAACACCCATAAACTACCTATGTACCCCTAAACTGAGGTCCCCCCACATCGCCGCCACTCTATTAAAATTTTTTAACCCCTAATCTGCCGACCGCACGCCGCTGCCACCTACGTTATCCCTATGAACCCCTAATCTGCTGCCCCTAACACCGCCGACCCCTATATTATATTTATTAACCCCTAATCTGCCCCCCTCACCGTCGCCTCCACCTGCCTACACTTATTAACCCCTAATCTGCCGAGCGGACCACACCGCTACTATAATAAAGTTATTAACCCCTAATCCGCCTCACTCCCGCCTCAATAACCCTATAATAAATAGTATTAACCCCTAATCTGCCCTCCCTAACATCAACTTCAAGTATTAACCCCTAATCTGCCGTTCAGAGCTCACTGCTACTCTAATACATTTTTTAACCCCTAAAGCTAATTCTAACCCTAACCCTAACACCCCCATAAGTTAAATATAATTTTATTCTAACGAAATAAATTAACTCTTATTAAATAAATTATTCCTATTTAAAGCTAAATACTTACCTGTAAAATAAACCCTAATATAGCTACAATATAAATTATAATTATATTTTAGCTATTTTAGGATTAATATTTATTTTACAGGCAACTTTGTATTTATTTTAACCAGGTACAATAGCTATTAAATAGTTAATAACTATTTAATAGTTACCTAGTTAAAATAATTACAAAATTACCTGTAAAATAAATCCTAACCTAAGCTACAATTAAACCTAACACTACACTATCAATAAATAAATTAAATAAAATACCTACAATTATCTACAATTAAACCTAACACTACACTATCAATAAATTAATTAAATAAAATACCTACAATTATCTACAATTAAACCTAACACTACACTATCAATAAATTAATTAAATAAAATACCTACAAATAAATACAATTAAATAAACTAACTAAAGTACAAAAAATAAAAAAGAACTAAGTTACAAAAAATAAAAAAATATTTACAAACATTAGAAAAATATTACAACAATTTTAAACTAATTACACCTACTCTAAGCCCCCTAATAAAATAACAAAGCCCCCCAAAATAAAAAAAATGCCCTACCCTATTCTAAATTAAAAAAGTTCAAAGCTCTTTTACCTTACCAGCCCTGAAAAGGGCCCTTTGCAGGGCATGCCCCAAAGAATTCAGCTCTTTTGCCTGTAAAAAAAACCCATACAATACCCCCCCCAACATTACAACCCACCACCCACATACCCCTATTCTAACCCAAACCCCCCTTAAATAAACCTAACACTAAGCCCCTGAAGATCTCCCTACCTTGTCTTCACCTCACCGGGTTCAGCGATCGGTCCAGAAGAGGGTCCGAAGTCTTGATCCAAGCGGCGGCTGAAAAACTCCATCATCGGGCTGAAGTCGGAAGTCCATCATCGGGATGAAGTCTTCTATCAAGCCGCATCTTCAATCTTCTCGCTGTTCCGATCAGCCAATAGAATGCAAGCTCAATCTGATTGGCTGATTGGATCAGCCAATCGGATTGAACTTGAATTTGATTGGCTGATTCCATCAGCCAATCAGAATATTCCTACCTTAATTCCGATTGGCTGATAGAATCCTATCAGCCAATAGGAATTCAAGGGACACCATCTTGGATGACGTCATTTAAAGGAACGTCATTTGGCTAGTAGGCGTCGGTTGAAGAGGATGTTCCGCGTCGGCTTGGAAGAAGATGGCTCCGCTCCGCTCCGGAAGAAAGAAGATTGAAGATGCGGCTTGATAGAAGACTTCATCCCGATGATGGACTTCCGACTTCAGCCCGATGATGGAGTTCTTCAGCCGCCGCTTGGATCCAGACTTCAGCCCGAGGATGGATGTCACTCTTCATCCCCCCGCTTGGGCTTGGATCAAGACTTCGGACCCTCTTCTGGACAGATTGGGACACGGTGAGGTGAAGACAAGGTAGGGAGATCTTCAGGGGCTTAGTGTTAGGTTTTTTTTAAGGGGGGTTTGGGTTAGATTAGGGGTATGTGGGTGGTAGGTTGTAATGTTGGGGGGGGTATTGTATGTTTTTTTTTTCCAGGCAAAAGAGCTGAATTCTTTGGGGCATGCCCCGCAAAGGGCCCTTTTCAGGGCTGGTAAGGTAAAAGAGCTTTGAACTTTTTTTATTTTAGAATAGGGTAGGGCATTTTTTTATTTTGGGAGTCTTTGTTATTTTATTAGGGGGCTTAGAGTAGGTGTAATTAGTTTAAAATTGTTGAAATATTTTTCTAATGTTTGTAAAAAAAATTTATTTTTTGTAACTTAGTTCTTTTTTATTTTTTGTACTTTAGTTAGTTTATTTAATTGTATTTATTTGTAGGTATTTTATTTAATTAATTTATTGATAGTGTAGTGTTAGGTTTAATTGTAGATAATTGTAGGTATTTTATTTAATTCATTTATTGATAGTGTAGTGTTAGGTTTAATTGTAGATAATTGTAGGTATTGTATTTAATTAATTTATTGATAGTGTAGTGTTAGGTTTAATTGTAACTTAGGTTAGGATTTATTTTACAGGTAATTTTGTAATTATTTTAAATATTTTAGCCATTAAATAGTTATTAACTATTTAATAGCTATTGTACCTGGTTAAAATAAATACAAAGTTGCCTGTAAAATAAATATTAATCCTAAAATAGCTATAATATAATTATAATTTATATTGTAGCTATATTAGGGTTTATTTTACAAGTAAGTATTTAGCTTTAAATAGGAATAATTTATTTAATAAGAGTTAATTTATTTCGTTAGATAAAAATTATATTTAACTTAGGGGGGTGTTAGTGTTAGGGTTAGACTTAGCTTTAGGGGTTAATCCATTTATTACAGTAGCGACGAGATTCGGTCGGCACATTAGGGGTTAATAATTGAAGTTAGTTGTCGGCGATGTTAGGGAGGGCAGATTAGGGGTTAATACTATTTATTATAGGGTTATTGAGGCGGGAGTGAGGCGGATTAGGGGTTAATAACTTTATTATAGTAGCGGTGTGGTCCGCTCGGCAGATTAGGGGTTAATAAGTGTAGGCAGGTGGAGGCGACATTGTGGGGGGCAGATTAGGGGTTAATAAATATAATATAGGGGTCGGCGGTGTTAGGGGCAGCAGATTAGGGGTACACAGGGATAATGTAGGTAGCGGCGGTTTACGGAGCGGCAGATTAGGGGTTAAAAAAATATGAAGGTGTCAGCGATAGCGGGGTTGGCAGATTAGGGGTTAATAAGTGTAAGGTTAGGGGTGTTTAGACTAGGGATTCATGTTAGGGTGTTAGGTGCAGATGTAGGAAGTGTTTCCCCATAGAAAACAATGGGGCTGCGTTAGGAGCTGAACGCGGCTTTTTTGCAGGCGTTAGGTTTTTTTTCAGCTCAAACAGCCCCATTGTTTTCTATGGGGGAATCGTGCACGAGCACGTTTTTAAAGCTGGCCGCGTCCGTAAGCACCGCTGGTATCTAGAGTTGCAGTGGCGTTAAATTATGCTCTACGCTCCCTTTTTGGAGCCTAACGCACTGAAAACCCAGCCATTCTGTGAACTCTAAATACCAGCAGTATTTAAAAGGTGCGGGGGGAAAAAAGCACGCATAGCTAACGCACCCCTTTGGCCGCCAAACTCTAAATCTAGCCGCAAGTATCCCTTTTGTTTTATCCAGAAAACAAGGAACCCCTAAGTGCTACATCCTTCTCACCTAGAAGGTAAAAGCATTTACCTGTGGATCCGCTGTAGGGCAGGTACAGCAAATAGGTGTGACAGAATCCTCACTGACCTGTAGACAGAGTAACCAATCCTGGTTTTCTATATAGAGGTAGCAAAAATGTTGGAATGTAAGTCTTTGTATTTTTTTTTTACAGGTAAAAGAGCTGATTTCTTAAGGGCAATGCCCTACAAAAGGCCCTTTTAAGGGCTATTGGTAGTTTATTGTAGTCTAGGTTTTTTTTTATTTTTTTTTGGGGGGGGGTTATTTTTATAAGGCTATTAAATTAGGTGTAATTGTTTTTATTTTGGATCATTTCCTTTGTTATTTTTTGTAATTTAGTGTTTGTTATTTTTTGTAATTTAGTATTTTTTATTTTTTGTAATTTTAGAATTAAATTTTATTTAGTAGTGTTAGTTTTTTTAAAACTATTTAATAATAGTTATGTTAAGTTAATTTTTAGTTTAAACTTAGTTTTTTTTTAATTTCACAGGTAAGTTTTTATTTATTTTAAGATAGGGATATTGTAATTTTAATTTAAAGTTAGGGGGTTGTTAGGTTTAGGGGTTAATAGTTTAATTTAATTTTTTGCGACGTGGGGGGCTGGTGGTTTAGGGGTTAATAGGATTATTTAGTGGCGGTGATGTAGGAGGCCAGAGGTAAACTCATATCTACTGGTCTCAGATAGCAGAACGGATCGTGTCGGTATAGGCTGGAACGCAAGCATTTTAGCCTCACCGCACAACTTGTAATACCAGCACTATGGAAATCCCACGCAAAAACTTAATTTTTTTGAGTGCGGAATTGACGTTGCGTTACAGGCTAAAATGCTTACGGTATAGCTATACAAGACTTGTAATACGCTGAAATGGCCATTTTTCAGCGTTAAAACCGTAAAGCAAAACTTGTAATCTGGGTGTTAGTTAGTTATGGTTGTTATGTTTCATTTGGAAAGTTTTGTTAATTTATTAATAAATGTACCACATTCGCTAAACCTGTTTTTTTATTCATTAACAGCAGCAACACATTCACACAGCAGGGACAATCAATTATTATTAACATGGGGTTTAAACACAGAAGAATAGGCGGCACTTTTTATTTTCCTCTCTGGGTCTGAATATATGGGTTAATTTAACTCTTGAGTCAACTTTGCAAGAATTTGCACATGGTACCAGTGACCCATGTGCGTCTTAAAAGGCTTTGTAAATACAACAAGAGATGAGTAAGCAATATAAAGAAAACTCTTGTTTAGGCCATTTAAAAATGCTCTGAGGAAATGTTATATAGAATGCAATATGAAATTAAATTTGTTGATCTTTTAAATGGTGCTTCAAATTACACTTACACACTATACAAGATACAAATATATGGCAGCCATTTTGCAAGAATGATTTTAACATTGTTATATATTGTGCAAACACTGCTGCCATCTAGTTCTCAAAAGCATTCTTGTAAAACTGCTGCCAGTTCTCCAAACACATGCATGATACCTACCTAGGTATGCTCTTCAACAAAGAATACCACAAGAACAAATTAAATGTGATAATAGAAGTAAATTGGAAATGTTTCTAAAACTGTTTGCTATGAATAATTAAAAGAAAATATATATATATATATATTTATGTTCCTTTAAATTTAGGATGCATTCTGCCAAAAGAGTAATTTGACATTAAAGACAATCAATGCAGTGCAAGAATTGAGGGAATCTATTAATAAAGAAGATGAGAATTCATGGCTTCAAGCAAGAATGAAGAAACATCAGGATATTTGTGGAACAAGGGTTAAGTATAATGAAACTGTAGGGTATCGGTCCCAGTTTTCTTGAGTGGTAGGGGGGTATTTTGGTTGGTGTTAGTTTCCTTGGCTGGGGTTATAGAACTATGGCTGAGGTGATTAACCCCTTAATGACCACAGCACTTTTCCATTTTCTGTCCGTTTGGGACCAAGGCTATTTTTACATTTCTGCAGTGTTTGTGTTTAGCTGTAATTTTCCTCTTACTCATTTACTGTACCCACACATATTATATACTGTTTTTCTCGCCATTAAATGGACTTTCTAAAGATACCATTATTTTCATCATATCTTATAATTTACTATAAAAAAAATTATAAAATATGAGGAAAAAATTGAAAAAAACACACTTTTTCTAACTATGACCCCCAAAATCTGTTACACATCTACAACCACCAAAAAACACCCATGCTAAATAGTTTCTAATTTTTGTCCTGAGTTTAGAAATACTCAATGTTTACATGTTCTTTGCTTTTTTTGTAAGTTATAGGGCAATAAGTACAAGTAGCACTTTGCTATTTCCAAACCATTATTTTTCAAAATTAGCGCTAGTTACATTAGAACACTAATATCGTTCAGGAATCTCTGAATATCCATTGACATGTATATATATGTTTTTTAGTAGACATCCCAAAGTATTCATCTAGGCCCATTTTGGTATATTTCATGCCACCATTTCACTGCCAAATGCGATTAAATACAAAAAGTTGTTCACTTTTTTACTAATTTTTTCACAAACTTTTGGTTTCTCACTGAAATTATTTACAAACAGCTTCTGCAATTATGGCTTAAATGGTTGTAAATTCTTCTTTGGGATCCCCTTTGTTCAGAAATAGCAGACATATATGGCTTTGGTGTTGCTTTTTAGTAATTAGAAGGCTGCTAAATGCCACTGCGCACTACACGTGTATTATGGCCAGCAGTGAAGGGGTTAATTATGGAGCATGTAGGGAGCTTTTAGGGATAATTTTAGCTTTAGTGTAGTGTAGTAGACAACCCCAAGTATTGATCTAGGCCAATTTTGGTATATTTCATGCCACCATTTCACCGCCAAATGCGATCAAATTAAAAAAAACATTAAATTTTTCACAATTTTAGGTTTCTCACTGAAATCATTTACAAACAGCTTGTGCAATTATGGCACAAATGGTTGTAAATGCTTCTCTGGGATCCCCTTTGTTCAGAAATAGCAGACATATATGGCTTTGGCGTTGCTTTTTGGTAATGAGAAGGCCGCTAAATGCCGCTGCGCATCACACGAGTATTATGGCTAGCAGTGAAGGGGTTAATTAGGTAGCTTGTAGGGAGCTTGCAGGGTTAATTTTAGCTTTAGTGTAGAGATCAGCCTCCCACCTGACACATCACACCCCCTGATCCCTCCCAAACAGCTCTCTTCCATCCCCAACCCCACAATTGTCCCCGCCATCTTAAGTACTGGCAGAAAGTCTGCCAGTACTAAAATAAAAGCTATCTTTTATTTTTTTTAATTTTTTTTAGCATATTTACATATGCTGCTATGTAGGATCCCCCCTTAGCCCCCAACCTCCCTGATCCCCCCCCCCAAACAGCTCTCTAACCCCCCCCCCGCCTTATTGTGCGCCATATTGGGTACTGGCAGCTGTCTGCTAGTACCCAGTTTCAAATTAAAAACGTTTTTGTTTATTTTTATTAAAAAAAAAAACTATTTTCTGTAGTGTAGCTGCCCCCCCACAACCCCCAACCCCCAACCCTCTCCCAGATTACTAATTTTATTTATTTATACCCTCTCTCCCACTGAGTCTCTCCCACTATAATTGTTCCATAGTGTAGGGTTCGCACACGCGCGCACCCACCCTCGTGCACGCGCGCGCACACGCTCCCGTGCACGCGCGCGCATTCTGGCACGCACCCCACACGCGATCCTGCCCCCCTCCTCCATTGATCGCCGCCCACCTGCCTCCCTTGGTAAGCTCCCACCCACCAACGAACACTGCGATCAATGGCCGATGCAGAGAGGGCCACAGAGTGGCTCTCTCTAAATCGGACTGCTCAAAACTGTTATTGCAGGATGCCTCAATATCGAGGCATCACTGCAATAACATGAAAGCGGCTGGAAGCGATCAGGATCGCTTCCAGGGCTTTCAAAGACCAACGACGTACGGGGTACGTCCTTGGTCATTAACTGCATTTTTTTGCAGGACGTACCCCATACGTCGTTGGTCGTTAAGGGGTTAAGGTAATTGCCTGCAGTGGAGGGTGTTTGGTGGGTTGGACAGGCATCCTACCTTAAGTCATATACAAAACACGGAAGGGGACTGCATTATCATACTGGAAAGGGTACACATCCAATGACCCTGCAACATGCTTAGCCCTGGGTGCTCAATAGCACTCTCAGGAAGCTGGGCTGTCCTCAGAGTTCTAGGCAATTAACCCCACGCAAGGCCCATAGGGAAAATTACAAAATAAATTAATACAACACACAGAGAAAGTCCAGCACTCACTTGCAAGCTCTCAGCTAAGATTAAAAGCAAGACTTTCCAGTTGAGAGCTTGCAAGTGAGTGCTGGACCTTCTCTGTGTGTTGTATTCTACCTTTTGTCTCTAAGTGCCACTTAGATTGTAAGCTCTCTAGGGAGCAGGGCCCTACAACCCTTCTGCCCAGTCTGCCTTTCCTGTTTTGTGGTTATCTATTGTATATTCTGTATAGCCCTGCGGAATAAATTGGTGCACTACAAATAAAGATAATAATAAAAAAACTTCCAAGGATGATTTGTGCAACACATATTAAATATAATATTAAGGTGGTAATGTGGGGGGTGGTACTAAGAGGGAGGAGCAGGGGTAGGTTTGGTAAAGACCTACTCTCTTTATATCTATACAGTGGAGTTTTACTTATTGGATAACTTTAGAATTCATTTAGGCAATTTGGAGCTATCCAATAACAAGAAAAATCTGTTCTTAGTCTTGTTGTTAAGTGACTCCCATTTTGTTGGCAACATGTCCATTGTTTTGCAGTATGATTATGTCATCATCTGCCTTATGCCCTTCCAATTCTTCCAGTACCAGTTCTCAGAATTGGAAAACCCATCATTTTCATACTGTCATAGACAACGGGGCAAAATAAATGATGTACGTATACTGCAAAATGATGTTACTATGCATAATTTAACATTATAAATTAAAATCTTAAACTTAATGGATTCTGAATCAGCTGATTAGACTGTGTTAACCCTATTTAGTAAGATGACTGTCAAGACTGGGGCTCATGGGGTGAAAATAAGCAACTTGCTGTTACGATTAGCAAGTCATTTTCTATTTTAATAATAAAACAGATTTAAAAAATGTAAAGGTAGTAAACTGAGAAGGGAGTAGGACCCCTAAGCATTAGTTATCATATAAAGTATGTGTATAAATATATTGCTTCATTTTAAAGAGTGAAGGGCACTTCCATTATGTTGCATGAAAAGTCCAAGAGAGAGACAAAGAAACTTTCTGATTTTGTAGATATAAATTGAGCACATGCCATGTGTTTGATAATAAACTGTAGTACATGTTAATTTCCGTCTTCAAATCACGTAATATTTAATATGTATACTTGCATTATGGTGACTAGGGGCATGGATATTCCCTATATTTTCAGTATGTATTACACATGCATCAGTTATGTGTTTCAATATTTGTCCCATTTACTTTATACACAGATTTAATTTGCAGACAAATTGATATTGCTGTGCCACATCTGTAGTTTGCTTGCAGGATGCACATAGACAAAACTCTAACACAGCCAATCTCAGCTATACATCAAACAGCTCTCTAATCCTCATACCAATGGCACCTCAACATTTTGCTCCAGTTTTCTTAGAAGCTTGTCTTTAAAGCTGGTGCTCAAACCATGAAAGGGTTAAAGCACTTAATCCCCTTGTTAGGAGAAGGATTTGAAGTTAGGAGTCCTGTTGGCTCCCCCTCCCACAGCCTCTGTCACGCTGGCAAACTAATTAAAGAACAATTAGTTTTTCTGCCTGAGATTTTTTTCTCTTCTTTTTGATTTTAATGTGAGCACTTAAAGTCAAATCTATGAAACAGAGTGAGGGAGGAGGTACAATACTCCCCCCCCCCCAACTTTAATAGCCTGCACTAGGATTTTATTTCTCTGTACCTATGTAATAGGGATTTCAAGTGTTTTACTTCTGAAAAGCACATGACAGGGATTTCTCCGTTCATTAGTATAAAATGGGTTAAAACACAACTAAAATAAATCTAGATTCATTAAGTGGTTTTAAATACAGCAGTCGCACCATGTTACTTAAACTGGAACATTTATCATTGCTATTAATTCATTAAATAACCACAGTAGTCCATCTCATTAGTAAAGGGTTAATTAATACATTTGCTGTGATACATTTTCATTTATTGTTGGATTGAGCTTTTTCATCTGTGTGTCTGAAATATGTTTCTTTGGAGTATATTCAAGTGTAATTGTTAACTCAATTTTAAATTCAAATTAATTTACAAAGAATTAGTTCTTTAAATTGACTACATTTGCTGTTCAGTTGCAGGAATTTTCTTAGATTTAATATCTAAATTAGTCTGCATTGAAAAAAGGATATAAAAGCTATAAACATTTAAATATATACTAAATTCATTTTAATTATTGAGACCATATATTTTACATTATGTGATATTGCATAGTTGATATAAACCTACAAATTTTCAATGTTCAACAACGCAAAGAAGAAAATGTTAAATGGCCATATTAAATGCAATATTAGATTCTTGAGGCTATGCATGTTAATGTGTAGCTTAAATAATTGATCTTTTTATGTTTTAATACTTTCATTTAAAGGGCTACTGAACCCCAAAAAAATTATTTCATGATTCAGATAGAGCATGCAATTTTAAGCAACTTTCTAATTTTCTCCTATTATAATTTTTTCTTGGTTCTCTTGCTATCTTTATTTGAAAAAGAAGGCATCTACGCTAAGGAGCCAGCACATTTTTGGTTCAGGTCCATGGACAGCACTTGTTTATTGGTGCTGTCCAATCAGGAAGGACAACCCAGGTTGTTCACCAAAAATGGGCCGGCATCTAAACTTACATTCTTGCTTTTCAAATACACATACCAAGAGAATGAAGAAAATTTGATAATAGGAGTAAATTGGAAAGTTGCTTAAAATGGCATGCTCTATCTGAATCATGAAAGAAAAAATTTGGGTTCAGTGTCCCTTTAAGTAAATGTTTCAGTGCTATATTGTAATTAATTCATTTAAAGGTTCTATGAATTATAAGCAGAAATTAGAAAATATTTTTTTTAAGCATAAAAATATCACCTTTAAAAAAAAAACATTTTTTATCATTCTGTTTAAAAGAAATTCTAGGGGTAAGTAATAATCTTATTATAAAAAATATGGTAATTTAAAGGAACATGAAACCCACATTTTTTCTTTAATGATTTAGGTAGAACATACAATTTTAAACAACTTTCCAATTTACTTCTATTATCAAATTTGTTTAATTCTCTTGGTTTCATTTGTTGAAGGAGCAACAATGCACTACTGGCTTTTAACTGAACACATGGGTGAGACAATGACAATCGGTATATATATATATATATATATATATATATATGCAGCCAACAATCAGCAGCTAGAACCTAGGTTCTTTGCTACTCCTGAACTTACCTAGATACACTTTTCAGCAAAAGATAACAAGAAAAGGAAGCAAATTAAACAATACAAGTAAATTGGAAACTTGTTTAAAATTAAAACACAACCATGCGACACAATAGAGTGCAATATAGCCTCATGCTGGGCCTAAGCGTAGGTGAAAAATCTAGACCACACCTCTAGAGTATCCTTGTGTGTGAGAGTATGTGTGTGAGTGTGTTTCAGTGTGTATTTATGAGAGTGTGTGTTATTGCATGAGAATGTGTGTGTCAGAGTGTAGTGTATATGTGAGTGTGTGCTAGTGTGTTAGAGTGTGTTTGAGAGTGTGTGTTAGTGTGAAGGATGTTGTGTGTGTGTGTATGTGAGATAAAGTGTGTGAGTGTGAATGTCTGTGTGAGAGTTTGTGTTTATGTGCTATTCATGCAAAAAAGTGTGTTCGAGTTTGGCTTGAACTAAAGGTGGCAGTTGGAATTATTGTTTTTCTGCATTGCTGGCTCTTCATTTTTTACTATGAGATATCATGCATTTGCCCCTTGCACAATTATAAATGTTGATGGAATCAAAACCCACTAACAAAAAAAAGTATGATATACAGTTGCCCAACACGGCAACCACACAAATGTTTATGAATCTAGCCCAATGTCTTCCTGGAAGAAAGGCTGGTGTAATGCTTGTGGGATATTCCACTATCAGACCAAACTTGGCCAGTAGTCTTCTTATCTCGGCATCAAGTGGAATGATAGGAAATCCCAGAACATAGAGAGAGTTTGTAAAATGAGCTAAGCAGTACTCACAGCAGGCAGGGCAGTACTCAGGGGCAACATGAAAGTAATTCAGAAGAATGGCAGTTCAGGGGTAAACCAATAGAAGGACCAAGAACAGGCAGGAGTCAGCAACAAAATGATATCCAGCAGTATAGCAGTTCAGGGGTAAACCAATAGAATGGTCAGACTCATAGAGTTCAGCAACAAAGTAATAATCCAGTAGTTCAGGGGTTAAGCAAGCAGAGTAATCAAACAAGCAGAGTTCAGTATCAGTATAGCAATCCAGTAGTTCAGGGGTTAAGGCAAGCAGAGCAGTCAAACAAGCAGAGTTCAGTATCAGTATAGAAATCCAGTGGTTCAGGGGTTAAGGCAAGCAGAGTAGTCAAACAAGCAGAGTTCAGTATCAGTATAGCAATTCAGTAGTTCAGGGGTTAAGGCAAGCAGAGTAGTCAAACAAGCAGAGTTCAGTATCAGTATAGCAATCCAATAAACAGAAATACAGCACCCAGGAGAACACGAAGTAACACCTATACTTGGGCACAGGTGATAGAGACTGAGGCACTTACATAGGGAAGACAGGGTGGGCGGTGATGATGTCATCACTGTGCTGCAGTTACACTGCCACATCCCTAGCAACAAGAGGACTGCCTCTGTCAATAGCAATTGCCACAGCAGAGCAGAGAAGCAGCGTGACAGCTGGTTCTCAAATGTTGTAATTTGAACACTTGTTTTAAAAACCTGATCCCTCTCTTTGTTTCTTTCCAATGCCTGGGTCTAGGAAAGCTGGTCTAGCCAGAGCCTTGTCCTTTAACAAAAAATGTAAAGGTACAAAACCATTTATCCAATCTACTTGGAACATGATAGTTTGGATTTTAATATATTTGTATGTTTACATCTGTAAAATGGGACAACTTAGAGAGATGATGGTACCTAATGTAAACAAAAATACCTTATTTATGTAATTTGAGCAATATTTACATGTCATAATACAGCTTATACAAGTAACACACCCCTATAGCAAGCTCCAGACCTTTAACACTTTAAACCTCCTAAGCATCAACACACTCCATCCGTATTGTTATTAACCACCCCATTTAAAAATCTCCTTAACCTCAATTAACATTCATTATAAATAAATGCTCAAACACTAAGACCCCTAATACAAACATATATAATTGCCAGGATCCTATGATCCATCCCCTAAAAATACTGCAAGCTGGTAGCAGAACTTGCACTTTTTGTTTTGCCTGTAGGACTTCAGAAAAAGGTTGGGCCTAAAGGAATGTACAGGTACATATGGAAACCAGAAAACTAAGGGACAATGTAAGAAATACTAGCATATGCACCCCCACAGGTTGGTTCAACATTCTGGTATCAGACATTTGTAATCTCACATTTATGTTTCACTCTAATCAAGTCAAGCGTGGTCATGTATAGGATGAGGAAGTGATGCAGAAGTTTTTTTTAATATATTCAGCTTTGTAAAAAGATTGCAGCATTTCAGGGGTTTTTATATCTTGTTTTATTAATGGAAATAATAGTTTTAAAAAAAAAAAAAAAAAAAAAAAAAATACGCAAACATTTCAGTTATCAAACGACTGTGTAACATTTACTACATTAATGACTATTCTCAGTGCACAAACTTAAACAAGTGCATAGAGATCAACTAATGCAAATCAACTGCCCCACAAAATTTATATTGTAATAGAACACAGCATAAAATGGCTAATTATTATAATAGCTCAGCTATTTAGTATGCCAATCATCCAAGTTAATATTTACATGTTCTCATTATACTGTCCCTTTAAATGCCAAGAAGTGCTGTGATGAGTAATTAATGCTCTGCAACAGATCTAAAAACCTAATTATAACATTGTCTGATTTATGTGCCCGTATCTACTTAATCCACTAGTTCACCATTAACTAACCTCTTATCGGTGATTCTTATTCAATAATCATGCTCAAAACACATACTAATAAAGGGCCAGATTACGAGTAGAGCGCTATTTAGTGCTCTCCCCTTCGCACTAACTGCTCTAGAAGTAAACTTATCGCAGGTGTCAGGTAGCGCTTGTATTACAAATTAAAAGTAATAAGTTATTGCTCACATGCAAATCTGATGCGTGCAAAAAGCTCAACTTCGAATATCACGAGTGCGATAACCTATTCCCCCATAGAAGTCAATGGAGCAAAAAAGGCTTCATACCCTACTCACACATTAACTCCAACTTATATTCTGAAGTATGCTAACCTGACATACAAATATGAATATTTCACATTGTTCTTCACATACAAGAATATGTTCTATTTATTCATAAATATATATTTCTGCATATATCTGATGCTATATTGGTACAACATCTCTCTCTCTCTCTCTCTCTCTCTCTCTCTCTATCTCTCTCTCTCTCTCTCTCTCTCTCTCTCTCTCTCTCTCTCTATATATATATATATATATATATATATATATGTTATATATAGGTATAACAAATGAAGAAAATGGACAATCCAGGGCAAGTTAAAAATGATATCTTTTATTCACCAACGATAAAAAGGTTCCAGGAGGGTCCATATACAGGTTAGCAAGGCAGCACAGGCAAACTGAAAGCTAACATGTTTCGGCTATACAGCCGTAATCATAGCTAATTCAGTATACCTGTGATGCCCTTTTAAAAGCAAAACAAGAAAGTAATTGGTCAATCAATACAACCAATGCCTGTGAAGCCTAGCCACCACCTTTAGGATTAACCCTTAATGCAGAATCAGTCTCATTCAACAATTCTAAGTATTAAGATTGGATATAGAGAGTCCAAAAGAGATAGTATTAAAGTGTTATGTAACATAATACACTTAAATAAACATATAAAAGTAATAAATACATACATGATAAAGTGTATCAAATATATATAAGCAAAATAGTACAAACAGTCAATTGCTCATCATGTTTATCATAAAACCTTCCACAATTTGTGTTGCAAATACCCTAAGAAGGAGAGAAATATACACACCATTTAAACGGTGCAAGATGTTTTGCAATTACCCTAAAAAGGGGAGAAATATACACACTAATGCAAACGATGTAAAAAAAATATATATATATATATATAAGGCAACCAAATGCCGGTACAAAAGTGTACAGCGTCAACAAAAATAGACACCTGTTTGCTGTCTAATTCAAATACACACATATATATATATATTTCTCAGATGGCTGCAAACTTGCTGGCACTCAATTCAATATCAAGAAATGTTTCTCTATAATTTGTGACAATACACACCATATTAAAGATGGATGAATCAATAGAGAATTACATACTTATCACTACATGCAACAAAGCTTGTTAAAAATGTTGTGTCACAAATATAGAGATCATTCTTGGTTGACAGCAATAAAACCAAGTGGTCATATTAATGTAGACTACATGCATCAGACCAAGTTCCCAATTAGAACAAGGTTCTGAGACCCACTGAAATGACCGCCCATCTAGTGAATATCCCAGAGATAGCAAAGTTATATTACTTGACGGCCAATATGCCCTTAAGGTTCCTGTTTTATTTACTTGTATATAGTTCAGATATATATTTCAAGTATATATTTTTCTCTCAAGTAGACAGCTCAACACAGAGTAGTCAAAAATCAACCACTAGAAACTGAGTACAATTGAATATGGATGTATTCAAGTTTCCCATATAGAGAAACTTAGTTAAATTATTTCCAATAGTTAATTAAATCGTACTCTGAGTTTAGCCCCTTGGGTACCCTAGTTTTTAATTTAAAAACCCAAAACATTTTGCGTTTGCCCAGAATTTTATCCCTGTCACCTCCCCTGGGGGGGGATTTGATATATTCAATGGCTTGCCATCTGAAGGTGTAATTTCTTTTATGATGTACATTCTTGAAATGTTTAACAAGGGGGGTAGTAGCCTCACCCAATTTGATGGTTGACAAATGGTTCCGTATTCTGGTAGTTTGGGAGAGACTGCCATTCTATAAATCCTTTTGGGACACTGCTATCTGTGGATATCATTGGGTAGATTTGTTTGTTTATTTCTACCACTACACAAGTGAGAACTTTATACAACAGTTCCGTACCTTTTGGCTCAGTAAAAAACTCTCTTACACTGGACTTTATATATAGGTATAAATATATACAAATATATATAGGAATATCTATTTATAAATACTTAGAACATATTCTGCTATGTGCATAAAATTGGAATGTGAAATACATAGTTAAAACCTTTATTAAATATGAATATTTCATAAATATGCTTTTACATCTTTTCATCTTCTTGACAACAAAGGCCTCCAATGCATATATATATATATATATATATATATATATATATATATATTATATATATATATATATGTGTGTGTGTGTGTGTACATACAGTATGTATGTATGTGTTTATATGTGTATATATTTATATA
Source organism: Bombina bombina (assembly GCF_027579735.1). Taxonomy (NCBI): domain Eukaryota; kingdom Metazoa; phylum Chordata; class Amphibia; order Anura; family Bombinatoridae; genus Bombina; species Bombina bombina. The sequence goes on from NC_069499.1 coordinate 348,723,385, forward strand.
AATACATATATACACATATAAATACATATGTATCACCTCTTTCCCTTCTCTCCTCTAAGCTTTATATATTTAGGTCATTGAGCGTCTCCTGGTGCATTTTATTTGTTAGACCATGTTCCATTTGGGTAGTCCTCCTTTGCACAGATTCAAGTTTGTTTATATCCTTCTGGAGATTTGGCCTCCAGAACTGCACACGATACTCAAGATGAGGCCTAACTAATTATATGTAAAGTGGCATAAGAATCTTACTATTTCTGCTGCAAATACCTCTACCAATACATCCAAGCATTCTGCTAGCCTTACTCGCTGCAATACTACATTTTAAATTATTATTATTATTCTTTATTTATTTGTGAAGTTAGATGAGGGTAGCTATTAGGCAAGTGGAATTAATTTGTTACTGATTTGGATATAGGCTGTCCTGAACAAAAAGGTCTTTAGGGAGCATTTAAAGGAGGAGAAATTAGGGGAAAGTCTGACAGCTCGAGGAATTGCGTTCCAGATGGTTGGTGCTGCACACGAGAAGTCCTGTAGTTTAGCATAGGAGGAGGTAATGATAGAAGATGCAAGGAGCAGATCATTGTTAGATCTTAGGGGGCGGTAAGGGCTTTGTAGGTCAGGTCATTTGTAACAGTCAGTAAAGTGTCATTGAGTCTGTAACTAACGTTTGGAATTGTCTTCCCTAAATATCATAATTTTACACATTGCAGTGTTAAACTTTAGATCCCAGTCATTTGTTCAATCCTCCAATTGTTGTATATTACTTCTCATTTTGTCTACACCTCTTGGAACATTTACTCTATTACAAATTTTTGTATCATCTGCAAACATATACTTTCCTCTATAGCGCTTTGCTGATATCTCTGACCCTTGAGGAACACCACTAGTAACAGCCCCCTCTGCTGAATGTACTCCATTTACTAAGACACTCTCAGCTAGATTTAGAGTTCTGCGGCCAAAGGGGTGCGTTAGCTACGCATGTATTTTTCCCCCCGCACCTTTTAAATACCGCTGGTATTTAGAGTTCACATAATTTACCGCCACTGCAACTCTCAATACCATCGGTGCTTACGGACGCGGCCAGCTTCAAAAACTTGCTCGTGCACGATTCCCCCATAGGAAACAATGGGGCAGTTTGAGCTGAAAAAAAAACCTAACACCTGCAAAAAAGCAGCGTTCAGCTCCTAACGCAGCCCCATTGTTTTCTATGGGGAAACACTTCCTATGTCTGCACCTAACACCCTAACATGTACCCCGAGTCTAAACACCCCTAACCTTATACTTATTAACCCCTAATCTGCTGCCCCCGCTATCGCTGACCCCTGCATATTATTTTTAACCCCTAATCTGCCGCTCTGTACACCGCCGCAACCTACGTTATCCCTATGAACCCCTAATCTGCTGCCCCTAACCCCCACGGACCCCTATGTTATATTTATTAACCCCTAATCTACCCCCCCCCAACGTCGCTGCTACCTACCTACAAATATTAACCCCTAATCTGCCGACCGGACCTCACCGCTACTCTAATAAATGTATTAACCCCTAAAGCTAAGTCTAACCCTAACACCCCCCTAAGTTAAATATAATTTTTATCTAACGAAATAAAATAAATCTTATTAACTAAAGTATTCCTATTTAAAGCTAAATACTTACCTGTAAAATAAACCCTAATATAGCTACAATATAACAAATAATTATATTGTAGCTATTTTAGGATTAATATTTATTTTACAGGCAACTTTGTATTTATTTTAACCAGGTACAATAGCTATTAAATAGTTAATAACTATTTAATAGCTACCTAGTTAAAATAATTACCAAATTACCTGTAAAATAAATCCTAACCTAAGTTACAATTAAACCTAACACTACACTATCAATAAATTAATCAAATAAGCTACCTACAATTATGTACAATTAAATCAACTAAACTAAATTACAAAAACCCCCACTAAATTAAAAAAAAAAAAAAAAACACTAAATTACAAAAAATAAAAAAAGATTACAAGAATTTTAAACTAATTACACCTACTCTAAGCCCCCTAAAAAAATAACAAAGCCCCCCAAAATAAAAAATTGCCCTACCCTATTCTACAATAAAATTTGTAAAGCTCTTTTACCTTACCAGCCCTTAAAAGGGCCTTTTGCGGGGCATGCCCCAAAGAATTCTGCTCTTTTGCCTGTAAAAAAAACATACAATACCCCCCAACATTACAACCCACCACCCACATACCCCTAATCTAACCCAAACCCCCCTTAAATAAACCTAACACTAAGCCCCTGAAGATCTCCCTACCTTGTCTTCACTACGCCGAGTATCACCGATCCGTCCAGAAGAGGGTCTGAAGTCTTCATCCAATCCGGGCGATGTCTTCATCCAAGCGGGGGCTGAAGAGGTCCATCATCCAGCTGAAGTCTTCATCCAAGCGGGGGCTGAAGAGGTCCATCATCCGGCTGAAGTCTTCTATCAAGCAGCATCTTCAATCTTCTTTCTTCCGGCTCCATCTTCATCCCGCCGATGCGGAACATCCTTCCTCCACGACAAACTCCCGACAAATGAAGGTTCCTTTAAGGGACGTCATCCAAGATGGCGTCCCTCGAATTCCGATTGGCTGATAGGATTCTATCAGCCAATCGGAATTAAGGTAGGAAAATTCTGATTGGCTGATTGAATCAGCCAATCAGATTCAAGTTCAATCCGATTGGCTGATTGGATCAGCCAATCAGATTGAACTTGAATCTGATTGGCTGATTCCATCAGCCAATCAGATTATTCCTACCTTAATTCCGATTGGCTGATATAATCCTATCAGCCAATCGGAATTCGAGGGACGCCATCTTGGATGACGTCCCTTAAAGGAAGCTTCATTCATCGGGAGTTCATCGTGGAGGAAAGATGTTCCGCGTCGGCGGGATGAAGATGGAGCCGGAAGAAAGAAGATTGAAGATGCCGCTTGATAGAAGACTTCAGCCGGATGATAGACCTCTTCAGCCCCCGCTTGGATGAAGACATCGCCCAGATTGGGTGAAGACTTCGGACCCTCTTCTGGACGGATCGGATTGGAAGACAAGGTAGGGAGATCTTCAGGGGCTTAGTGTTAAGTTTATTTAAGGGGGGTTTGGGATAGATTAGGGGTATGTTGTTGGTGGGTTGTAATGTTGGGGGGGGGGGTATTGTATGTTTTTTTTTCCAGGCAGAAGAGCAGAATTCTTTGGGGCATGCCCCGCAAAAGGCTCTTTTAAGGGCTGGTAAGGTAAAAGAGCTTTACAATTTTTATTGTAGAATAGGGTAGGGCATTTTTTTATTTTGGGGGGCTTTGTTATTTTTTTAGGGGGCTTAGAGTAGGTGTAATTAGTTTAAAATTCTTGTAATCTTTTTTTATTTTTTGTAATTTAGTGTTTGTTTTTTTTTGTAATTTAGTGTTTTTTTTTTTTTGTAATTTAGTTTAGTTGATTTAATTGTAGATAATTGTAGGTAGTTTATTTAATTAATTTATTGATAGTGTTAGGTTTAATTGTAACTTAGGTTAGGATTTATTTTACAGGTAATTTGGTAATTATTTAACTAGGTAGCTATTAAATAGTTATTAACTATTTACTAGTTACAATTGTACCTGGTTAAAATAAATACAAAGTTGCCTGTAAAATAAATATTAATCCTAAAATAGCTACAATATAATTATTCGTTATATTGTAGCTATATTAGGGTTTATTTTACAGGTAAGTATTTAGCTTTAAATAGGAATAATTTATTTAATAAGATTTATTTTATTTCGTTAGATAAAAATTATATTTAACTTAGGGGGGTGTTAGGGTTAGACTTTGCTTTAGGGGTTAATAAATTTATTAGAGTAGCGGTGAGGTCTGGTCGGCAGATTAGTGGTTAATAAGTGTAGTTAGGTAGCGGCGACGTTGGGGGGGGCAGATTAGGGGTTAATAAATATTATGTAGGTGTCGGCGGTGTTAGGGGCGGCAGATTAGGGGTACATAAGGATAATGTAGGTGGCAGCGGTGTGCGGTCGGCAGATTATGGGTTAAACAAATTTAATAGAGTGGCGGCGATGTGGGGGGACCTCGGTTTAGGGGTACATAGGTAGTTTATGGGTGTTAGTGTACTTTATAGCACTTTAGTTAAGAGCTTTATGAACCGGCGTTAGCCCAGAAAGCTCTTAACTCCTGGCTTTTCTCTGTGGCTGGAGTCTTGTCGTTAGATTTCTAACGCTCACTTCAGCCAAGACTCTAAATACCAGCGTTAGAAAGATCCCATTGAAAAGATAGGATACGCAATTGGCGTAGGGGGATCTGCGGTATGGAAAAGTCGATGCTGGAAAGTGAGCGTTAGACCCTTTCCTGACTGACTCTAAATACCAGCGGGCGGCCAAAACCAGCGTTTGGACCCCCTAACACTGGTTTTGACAGCTAATGCAGAACTCTAAATCTAGGCGTCTGTTTTCTATTTTTAAGCCAGCATTCTACCCAGTTCACATTTTGTGAGTCTAGACCAAGGAGATACAGTTTGTGAACTAGTTTGTTGTAACTGGCTAACTGGCCTGTAGTTACCAGATTCCCTACTGCCCTTTTTATGAAAAGGTACTACATTTGCTATAATAATAATGACTGATTAAACAGATCAGTTAATGTGGCAGATAGCACTGATCAAAGTTTCTTTAAAACCCTTGGATGAATATTATCAGGGCCCACTGACCACTGAAATTTAATTTTGATAATGCCAACAAAACCTCATCCTCTGTAAAAAGATTAGTTCTAATCTCATTTGCAGTTTTTTTTAAAAATCCCTTAAAGGGCCACTGTAAGTAAATATTTTCTATGCCTGTTACTAACTAACTATCCCATATACGCTTTTTATCAATAGCATTTAATTAACATATCTCTACCGTATATCAGAAATCTTGTCTGCAAATTTAATTGTTTTCCAAACCCACTCCGTGGGTATCCTTTGCTCTGTACCAATCCGTTTACAATACCTAGGTTTCAAAAGTTATTGGTTTAAGTATTTTGAACATGCAGTGCTGAAAATAGTGGGCAGGATAACGTGACATCATCGCCGAATAAAAGATATAACTTTTAGAACGTTATGAAACTTCGTTTTGGAGAAAATATAGGTCAGTAGGTTTTAATTAATGTTTATTAACTTTAATATGTTAGTTGCTTAGCTTAAAAATTATAACAGAAAGTAATCCTTTAATGTAGACATTTTATCTTCACAAATAATTATTACTTGCAATAAAAAAAATGCTAAAACCCTTACCATTGTTTTATTTCTACAGAATGAGCAATACTCATCTAATACAATAGATGGATAGATAGATTGATAGATGATTGATAGATAGATAGATGCTGCTGCTTCAGCGTTAAAGGTACAGTTTACTAAAAAATACTCTCCCTTTAGTTTGTTCCCAATTATCCACTTACCTGCTGAAGTGTATTACATTGTTTACAATTATTTCATTTACTCTTATATTGGCATGTGAAATAGTTGATTTAGCCTGTGGTATCCCCAACTATTCTGAATGTTTCTGGCTTTAGGTCCAAGCTATAGATAATCTGTGTAAACACAGCCAGCAGAAGAAATTACACTCCCAGTGGGGTATAGAAGAGATAAGGTAATAAAATGATAAGTTTCTATTATTCTCTCCAATAATTGGTCTTTGGTTTACTGACAGATAAGATAAATAAGCATGTATATGTACACAATGTGATAAAGTAATGAGATCTGATCAGACCTACAAGTTTAACCCATTTTATTAGGTTGTGGTTTTAAAACACAAAATCTATTTCATATACACAAATAAACCTTAAAAAACAAATTCTCATACATTTTACTCTGCAGTTGGTAAAAAAAAGTAATTGAAAACACATTAAGAAAAAACAATTTTACAGTATACTGTCCCTTTAACACTGTTGAATCAGAAAAAGGAAAGTCGTTGTGTGCAGGAAGGAACAATCTGAATGTATTCCAGCCATCCTCACTACTAGACTGTCCTACTTAATAACATATGAAAAGCAAGCACTTTAAAAATGAAAACAAAAATGTTTATTGAAGATTGTTTAAAAAGCAAGGCTCCATTGGAAAAAAACATAGAAAAGGTATCATAGCACTCACAGATAATATGCATGTCATATGTATCAAACTTACTTGGTCTCTGGTTGAGCGCTAATTTTGTTTTGAATATGTTTACAGGGTATGATTATAGCGTTGGGGGGAACCAAACCACCTTATTAGGCCTAAATATTTTATAATTTAGTTTCATAAAGTAACAGCCCCTAAATAGAAGCAACCAGGGTAAACAGTCTGTAAATGGGGCTTCTGTGAATTGGGAATTACTGTAGCTATTTAAATAGAAAGATACATTTGAAATTGTTTGAAGTTATGGAAGTGTTAATAATTCTTCTATTTATCGCCTCATTTTTATATATTGATTCAGGTGGCTCAAGAGACTAAACTCACCTTTGTACACCCTTGAGAGATGTGTCAGAATAAGATATCAATCAAAGTAATATGAAGCTATGTCAACTCAGAGCACTGACATTTTAATCCTGGTGTTTACACATTCATGCACTAATTTCAGTTAGAGGTCTGCATAGGTAAAAGAAAAGAGAATTCCAAAGAATTTTGGTAAAAAATTGTATAGAAGCACTGATCCAAACTAGGCATTTATTATGTGTTATGTCATTCTTTGGGTCAGTATTGCATTGCTAATTTTAGTCATTTCCCTACTACTTTATCTCATGTTGATCTTGTTCACCTTCCTCTAGACTTGTGCACGGGGGACATTTTGGGTATTCGCTGCCCTGTGGTATTTGGTGTTCGTCTCATTTAAAACAAACAAATCAAGGTCTGTCTGACCTGATCCGACAGTGCGGATCAGGTCCGACAGACTTCGCTGAATACGGCGAGCAATACGCTCGCCGTATTTAGCATTGCACCAGCAGCTCACAAGAGCTGCTGGTGCAATGGCGCCCCCTGCAGACTCGCGACCAATAGGCCGCCAGCAGGGGGGCGTCAATCAACCAGATCGTACTCGATCAGGTTGATTTCCGGCGATGCCTGTCCGCCTTCTCAGAGCAGGCGGACAGATTATGGAGCAGAGGTCTTTGTGACCGCTGCTTCATAACTGCTGTTTCTGGTGAGCCTGCAGGCTCGCCAGAAACACGGGGCATCAAGCTCCATTCGGAGCTTGATAAATATGGACCCTAAGCCTCCTATTAGTGCAACTGGAGCTTTGTGAAGAAGAGGAGAGGGTTTGTGCGGCTCTCCAGCAAGCTAAAGGTAAGTATTTTAATTATTTAATGGAAATGAATACTGACAAATTAGTCATTGAATTGTTTTCTTTTGGTTCTGCATATATATATATATATATATATATATATATATATATAGAGAGAGAGAGAGAGAGAGAGAGAGAGATAAGAGATGAATGTGTATTTATAGCAAACACAATGCAAGTCAACCTTCCTCTTTGATCGTCTCTCTGTCTTCTTGTTCACAACACCTTGTCCCTCCATCTTTCAAGGCACATGATACATTCATTCTGTCTCTCCCTTTGTGGAGTGATGCCCTTTTATCTCCTCAGTCACATCATCCTGTTCCTCCATCTTTCGCTTCCCATAATCCTGTCTCGCCACCTCTTCCTTTACATAATAGTGTCTCACCATTTCTTGCTTTACATGATCCTATTTGTCTTTCCGTTCACATGATCCTGTAATATCTCTTGTTACACATGACTTTTTGCTGATAGCAATCATCATCCTGTCCTTCTATCCCTTGTATCAAAGGGATCTGTCACTGTCTTCCCAATATCTTCTCTTATCTCTCATTTCACATGATCTCATTTCTCCGTCGCTCTCTTTGCATGATACTTTTTATCCATTTGCACTAGTTTTTTTCTAATGTTTTCCATTATTTGCTTTATTCATTTATTTATTTATGAATGTTTCTTTATCATGAAACCCACCTGTTCTTATCTCATACTGTTTTCACTTATTGTATATTATTGTATATTTCCTAATCTCCACAACCCCCTTTCATATTTCTCATATTTGTATTATGTCTTAAAAAGCATTGTATGTACATTTGCGTAATAGGGTATGCTCAGATGTGCAAAATACAGTTTTGTTTTAATAATTAAAAAAGTACAAACTCTATTTTAAGATACATTCCATTTCCTTAGGTTTCTTATGGCTTTTGGTGTAAAGAGCATTAAGCATTTATAGTTACGTTACCATGCAACACTGTGGAGTAAAAAAATATCTTTGTTATTTAAGAAATGTTGGCAGAGACTACCTGATGCTACACATTATGCAATGACTACCTATCTAATAAAATGATACAGCTTTTAACATAAAGGCTGTGTTGTTGGCACATAATGCATTAAGCAAAGAGCAAGTGATTAAAATAAAATGTAGAACTACTGCTTAAATGTGTGCACTTTTTTTGTTCTGTTCTCTGTCCCACATTTACCTTCTGTGTTTCCCCCCTTTTCTCTGAACCCTTTGCCCTTGGAGATTTGTATTTGTTACTATATTGGTATATATACGAAAACACAGGCTGTGTGTGTGGCAAATTGAGTTTCCCAGCTCACGTCTCACACTATTTCACATCAAAGCCAGGCTTCTGTTTATCGGGACGCCCGCCGGTCCTTCTATGCTTATCACCAGCTGCAAGGAGGTGGCTGGGGAGAAGACGTATAGGCGTAAGGTGAAATTCACAGGGGGAATAATGCTACCACTAATATTGTACAGCTCTTAGGGGGAGGGATGGGCCCCTCCTGCATGCTATTTGATGATGCAGGGTCACTGCACACTTTTTATAGAGACATCATAACTGTGGGGAAGCCTAGGATGAATTGGACAGCACAGAATTATGAGTTTTTCTTTAGGTTAAATGGTAAAAGAATTGTATTAGCTGCCTATTTTGTATACTGTATCCCTACAAATTGTTCTGTGTGATAAAAGCTGACTGGCTGATAAGTAAAACCCCTGTAGTTCAGTTAGTTTAAAGGTGCAAGCTTCACAAGAATAAACAAGAGGGGGTGTTATCTTGGTATAGGAAATTCTGTTTTACAAAAAGAAAAAAATATATAATACAGAACAAAAAAAATTACTATATCAGTTTTACCAGTTTCAACATTTGCCCTGATTTAGTAATGTTAAGAGGGCTTTAAATTTAATGTATGCATATCTAAATATTATTAATATCTATCTATGGAAATGAATGCTGATAACTCTGAAATATAGGAACATGTGACTGCAACAGATGCGCTATACATATAAATAGACAGCAGGGAGGAACTCAGAACACTGACACAAACGCTGGCGTCTTATAAAACATAGGACAATCTTAAACAGTCAAGCAAGATACATGTACAAGTGTAAACGCTGTGAGTTTATAATACATGGCCTTTGCAATAAGTCATTGACAGTGAAATATCATGGAATTTCATTACACTGAGGTAGAAAACATTTGTATGAAATGAGGAATGCAAGATAATAAAATGTGCAGCTGCAGGGTAAGAGTGATTAATAAATGTACAGAAGGACAGAAGATACATAAAAGGCCATCTATATAAAGGGCCCATAGGACCCAGGCAGCCCTTAAAAAGGGCAGCAGATGGTGACAATATGGTTGCCTTAAATAATGTAAAAGTGCCCATGTATCTTGTGTACATCTATTGCCTTTATTATGCAGTTCAATGGTTCGGTTTAGAATGTAGTGGAAAGAGAGTTGGGGCGCCATTTTGTTCTCAGACCCAAGAAGAACATTATGGGCTAGATTACAGGTCGAGCACTAAATTATTGCGCTCATGCAAACAAGCAAATTTGCCTGTTTGTGGGAGAGCGATAATTAACGAGTCATTACAAGTGGCTAGTTATTGCTACTACAAGCTTGTGGTAGCAATTAGTGCTCTGAAAATTAGCCAGAGGTCAGACCTCTAGTTAATTTTAAAAAAAGTGCCCCAAATGCCCTCAAAATAGATATATCCATCTTTAAAGGCAATAAGTTGAATCCTTGACTTTTGCCCTAATAGAATAGGAAAGCTAGGTAGGCCCGTAGGTAACTAGGTTCTAATCTGATGGCTTTAGTGAGGATATAGCTACTTTACAAAAATGAACAAAATATGCAAATGAGAAGGGGTTAAATTAGTCAATTTTGATGTAGGATATGAAAAATGCAAAGCAAGTTCCGCTTTGATAAATGTTATTTTTTTTTAATCAATTAAGTATCCCACTTATAAACCCTTAACATATTAATTGTGTAATTAACCCACAGATTAATTAAACATGCAGAGGGCTTTCTTTTGAATTTCATCTTTTTATAAAAAAAAATTATTTTGAATCTGTTCAGTTAACCCAATCCTTTTCGGTCTGTTACCCAGTAAAGCCTAGAGCGCATTTTCTAAGTATTTTATGTTACATCCAACCATGGGCATCTGCAGATTTTTTTCAGGGAAGGGGGAAAAAAGTGCCCTAACAATAATAATTTTGATATAGACAAATGTGTGTGTGGATATATTCCAAGGGAGGCATCTGCCCCCGCTTTCCTCTTCATTTGGGTGCTCATGCCCCCATTATTCCTTCTTTAAAGGCACAATGAACAAAGATTTCAGTATATTTAATCAGTAATGGTTTAGAAATGTAATATTATTATTAAACTATTTTTTTCATTGTTTAATTATATTGTACATAGGCTTTTTATTATAATTAGCGTTTTTAGAAACTAACACCTAAATTACAAGTTTTGCAGTACGGCTATACCACTGAAAAATTGTCCTTTGCGCACAGAATGGAAGGTCATCCGTATTACAAATTGCTGCGGTACGGCTATACCTCTATCGCTTTAGCCTATACCGCAACTCTCCATTCCGCACTCAAAAAATGGCTTTTGAGTATGGAATTTTCAGGTCACCCGTATTACAGGTTGTGCGATCCGGCTATTACGCTAGCATTATAGCTTACACCTCCACGATCCATTCCACGATTAAAAACCAGTAGTTATGGATTTTGCAAAAGAAAAATGTCTCACAAAATTCATAAAAAAATGTTACAAAGTACACTAACACCCCTAAACCACCCCCCACATCGCAAAAACTATAATAAACCTATTAACCCCTAATCCGCCGGCACCCCACATCACCCCCTACATCGCAACTACTATAATAAACCTATTAACCCCTAAAACGCTGACCCCCACATTGAAACCACTATATTAAACTATTAACCCCTAAACCTAACACCCCCTAACTTTAAATTAAAATTACAATATAACTACCTTAAAATAAACAAAAACTTAGCTGTGAAATAAAAAAAACTAAGATTAAACTATAAATAAACCTAATATAACTATTTAAAAAAACTAAAATAAACTAAAAACAATAAAACCTAAATTTCAAAATAAAAAAATCCTAATACTACGAAAAAATAAAAAAAACTAACATTACAAAAAACAACTCTAAAATTACGAAAATCTAAGATTACAAAAAATAATAAACAAAATTATCCAAAATAATAAAAATGAAACCTAATCTAATACCCCTTTAAAAACAAAAAGCCACCCCAAAACAAAAACACTAATAGACTACCAATAGCCCTTAAAAGGGCCTTTGTAGGGCATTGCCCTAATTTAAACAGCTCTTTACATAAAAAAATTAAAAAGTACCCCCAATAGTAAAAGCCACCACCCAACCAACCCCCCAGAATAAAAAAAAAATAACTATAAATAAATGCATTTATATGGGCATTGCCCTTAGAAGGGCAATCAGCTCTTTAGTGTCTAAAATCCCTAATCTAAAAAAAACCCACCCCCCAAAAAAAACAAAACTAGCACAAACCCCGAAATAGGTACTCACTGCTCCTGAAGTCCGGTGGCGAAGGTCCTCTTCCAAATGGCTCCATTTTCATCCAGCACAGGCCATCTTCTTTCTTCATCCAGAGAGAAGGCAGCACGGAACGAAGGCAACCGCGGAGCCATCCAGCGTGGAGGATCCTCTTAATGCGATCATTGCTGCACACTGAAGATTGAATGCAAGGTACCCATTTTAGATTTGGGGAACCTTGTATTCCTATTGGCTGAAATTCTCAAATAAGCCAATAAGATAAGAGATACTGAAATCCTATTGGCTGATGTATCTCTGTGCTGCCTTCACTCCGGATGAAGAAAGAAAATGTCCCCACGCTGGATGAAGATGGAGCCACCTGGAAGAAGACCTTCACCGCCAGACTTCAGGGATGGTGAGCACCTATTTTATGATAAGTGTTAGTTTTTTTTTTTGGGGTGTTTATTTTTTTTTTAGATTAGGGATTTTTTAATTTCTTAATGGGCAATAAAGAGCTGATTGCCCGTTTAAGGGCAATGCCCATACAAATGCCCCTTTAGGGACAATGGGTTGTTTTGGACTTTTTTAGAGTTAGGTTTTTTTTATTCTTGGGGATTGGTTGGGTGGGGGTTTTTACTGTTAGGGGGTAATTTGTATTATTTTTTTATGTAAAAGAGCTGTTTAAATTTAGGGCTATTGGTAGATTATTGTTAGATGGTGTTTTTATTTTGGGGTGGCTTTTTTGTTTTATACGGGTATTAGATTAGGTTGAATTTTTATGATTTTGGATAATTTTGTTTATTATTTTTTGTAATCTTAGATTTTTTTATTTTTCAAAATTTTAGAGTTTTTTTTTTGTAATTTTTTCATAGTGTTAGGATTTTTTAAATTTGTAATTTAGGTTTTATTATTTTTAGTGTATTTTAGTTTTTTAAAATATTTATGTTAGGTTTATTTATAGTTTTTTTAATTTTTATTTCACAGGTAAGTTTTTATTTATTTTACAGTAGTTATATTGTAACTTTAATTTAAAGTTAGCTGGTGTTAGGTTTAGGGGTTAATAGTTTAATTTTGTGTGTCGCAATGTGGGGGGCCGGCAGTTTGTCAGCGGTTTAGGGGTTAATAGGTTTATTTTAATAGTTGCAATGTTATGGGGTCGGCGGCTTAGGAGTTAATAGGTTTATTATAGTAGTTGCGATGTGGGGGGTCGGCGGTTTAGGGGTTAATAGGTTTATTTATTAGTAGCAATGTGGGGGTCAGCTGTTTAGGGGTTAATAGGTTTATTATGGTAGTTGCAATTTAGGGGGTCGGCGGTTTAAGGTTAACAACTTTAGAGTCGGCGATGTCGGGGGGGCGGCGGATTAGGGATATTTAGACTAGGGGTTTATGTTAGGGTGTTAGATGTATTCATAACTTTCTTGTCCCTATAGATATCAATGGGGATTGCATTATAGCGATCGCCATTCCGCAATCGCGGGTGTTTTTTTCTTAAATTTTTTTTCGCCATTGATGTCTATGGAGGAAAAAGGGGAAGAGCCCATCAAGTCAGAACATGGCTTTTGTGCGATATGGAGCTTATCGCACCATATCGCATATCACTAGAAGGTTTTTCTTTAAACTAGTAATGGCAGCGCTATGGAAAGTGCGGTACTGCTAAGTTTTTAGCGTTATTTAGGCACCGGTTTTAGCGCATAACTTGTATTCTCGGTGTATGAAAATAAATTGAGTGGTCAGGCCCGTTTGAAAAAAAAGGTAGAGAATGAGGGGAAAATGTATTGTTATTATAAAAATTTCATTGGATTTAATATCTTTATAAAAAATTCTCAGAAAATGTATTTATTCGATAACCGAAAAAAAGTATTTCATACTTAATGTGTGCCTGTACATTCATTTTTTTTGAGGGGTAGAATATATATATATATATATATATATATATATATATATATATATATATATATATATATATATATATATATATAGATGGATGCTTTCTCAACAAAGTGTATTTCTATTTTTGTTTTGTTTATAACGCATCATTAAAAAAAGCTCAGCATTTACCTACAACTGATATTCCCATCTAGGCAAAACAAATAATAATCCAACCTAAGATTTTTAGATCATAGAAATGTAGCGCTCCATTACAAACCAAAATGCTATTAAGATAAGCATTTCTGAAAAAAAAAAAAAGAAATAGGCTCAACAAAGAACGATTTTGGATTTTCTCACAGGAAATCCAGAGGCCCATGAGAATTGTGTCAATTTCAACTTTGATGTTCATTATAAATGATTTATTGGAAATTGGATCAACGTGTACTGAGAGCATTGTTTCAACATTGTTACAGGGCTGTGGAAGTTATCATTGATAAATAATGAAAAATATATATATAATTGATATATAATGAAAAATAATACTCTAAGACACCTTTTGCCTTTCAATTCACAAATTTAAAAATATTATGGGCCAGATTACAAGTGGAGCGCAAAGTATCGCTTTTCCAGGGGGGGGGGGATATTTGCGTTCCACTTTGTGCGCTACTATTGCAAGTTAGGTGCTATGCGAATGCGACCTCACTTTCGCATTGTGCAGAAGCATTGTGCTCACAAGAGTGTGCTTCCATATGCTCCAATGGGAGCCTCGTTCTCATGCCGTGATACATGGCAAAACACCTAGTGCAGCAAAGGTGGTAAGTAGCGCAGCAATGGGCAGAAGATTGAAATATATGTGTATATAAGAATATACATATATTTACAGGGAACACACAGTTCTCCCTAGACGACAAAGTAAAGGCACTTTTCCCTTTTCCCCACCACTTTTAACCCCTTAAAACTGCTTTGTGCAGATGTTTTTTATTTATTTATTTTTAAAAAAATGCTTTTTTAATAAAAAAACTACAAGACTCTTAAATTTGGGGCCAATTGGGGCAGAGATCTGACCTCTGGTTAATTTTCTGAGCGCTAATTTGTAATGGCTGGTCATTTATTTGCCCATTTACGAGTGCATAATAAATTAGCTCTCCACTTGTAATCATGCCCTAAATACTAAAAAGTGCATTTTATTTCTTTGTTGCATCTCAATATGGCATTTAAAAATATATAAATCAGATGTTTTTGTGTGAAAATAAAAACACTTTGGGCTAGATTCAAAGTAACTTTTACGCGCAAGCAGTATTGAGTTTTTCGGCTTTTTGCACGCAACAAAAAACATAATTTATGTAAGAACTTACCTGATAAATTCATTTCTTTAATATTGGCAAGAGTCCATGAGCTAGTGACATATGGGATATACAATCCTACCAGGAGGGGCAAAGTTTCCCAAACCTCAAAATGCCTATAAATACACCCCTCACCACACCCACAATTCAGTCTAACGAATAGCCAAGCAGTGGGGTGATAAAGAAAGGAGTAGAAAGCATCAACAAAGGAAATTTGGAAATAATTGTGCTTTATACAAAAAAATCATAACCACCATAAAAAGGGTGGGCCTCATGGACTCTTGCCATTATGAAAGAAATGAATTTATCAGGTAAGTTCTTACATAAATTATGTTTTCTTTCATGTAATTGGCAAGAGTCCATGAGCTAGTGACATATGGGATATCAATACCCAAGATGTGGAGTCTTCCACTCAAGAGTCACTAGAGAGGGAGGGAATTAAAATAAAAACAGACATATTCCGCTGAAAAAATTAATCCACAACCCAAAACAAAAATAAGTTTATTTCATCTTTGAAAGAAAAAACTTAAATCAAAAGCAGAAGAATCAAACTGAAACAGCTGCCTGAAGAACTTTTCTTCCAAAAACTGCTTCCGAAGAAGCAAATACATCAAAACGGTAGAATTTAGTAAATGTATGCAAAGAGGACCAAGTCGCTGCTTTGCAAATCTGATTAACTGAAGCTTCATTCTTAAAAGCCCACAAAGTGGAAACTGATCTAGTAGAATGAGCTGTATTTCTCTGAGGCGGGGCCTGACCGACTCCAAATAAGCTTGATGAATCAAAAGTTTCAACCAAGAAGCCAAGGAACTAGCAGAAGCCTTCTGACCTTTCCTAGGAACAGAAAATAAAACAAATAGACAAGAAGTCTTCCGGAAATCTTTAGTAGCTTCCACATAATATTTCAAAGCTCTTACCACATCCAAAGAATGTAAGGATCTCTCCAAAGAATTCTTAGGATTAGGACATAAGGAAGGGACAACAATTTCTCTACTAATGTTGTTAGAATTCACAACCTTAGGTAAAAATTGAAAAGAAGTCCGCAAAACTGCCTTATCCTGATGAAAAATCAGAAAAGGAGACTCACAAGAAAGAGCAGATAGCTCAGAAACTCTTCTAGCAGAAGAGATAGCCAAAAGGAACAACACTTTCCAAGAAAGTAGTTTAATGTCCAAAGAATGCATAGGCTCAAATGGAGGAGCCTGTAACACCTTCAGAACCAAATTAAGACTCCAAGGAGGAGAAATTGATTTAATGATAGGCTTAATACGAACTAAAGCCTGTACAAAACAGTGAATATCATGAAGTATAGCAATCTTTCTGTGAAATAAAACAGAAAGAGCGGAAATTTGTCCTTTCAAGGAACTTGCAGACAAACCCTTATCTAAACCATCCTGAAGGAACTGTAAAATTCTATGAATTCTAAAAGAATGCCAGGAGAATTTATGAGAAGAACACCATGAAATGTAAGTCTTCCAAACTCTATAATAAATCTTTCTAGAGACAGATTTACGAGCTTGTAACATGGTATTAATCACTGAGTCAGAGAAACCTCTATGACTTAGAACTAAGCGTTCAATTTCCACACCTTCAAATTTAATGATTTGAGACCCTGATGGAAAAACGGACCTTGAGATAGTAGGTCCGGCCGTAACGGAAGTGGCCAAGGCAGGCAACTGGACATCCGCACCAGATCCGCATACCAAAACCTGTGTGGCCATGCTGGAGCCACCAGCAACACAAAAGACTGTTCCATGATGATTTTGGAGATCACTCTTGGAAGGAGAACTAAAGCTGGGAAGATGTAAGCAGGATGATAACACCAAGGAAGTGTCAGTGCATCCACTGCTTCCGCCTGAACATCCCTGGACCTGGACAGGTATCTGGGAAGTTTCTTGTTTAGATGAGAGGCCATGAGATCTATCTCTGGAAGACCCCACATCTGAACAATCTGAGAAAACACATCTGGATGGAGAGACCACTCCCCTGGATTTAAAGTCTGGCGGCTGAGATAATCCGCCTCCCAATTGTCTACACCTGTGATATGTACCGCAGAGATTAGACAGGAGCTGGATTCCGCCCAAGCAAGTATCCGAGATACTTCTTTCCTAGCTTGGGGACTGTGAGTCCCACCCTGATGATTGACATAAGCCACAGTTGTGATATTGTCTGTCTGAAAACAAATGAACGGTTCTCTCTTTAGCAGAGGCCAAAACTGAAGAGCCCTGAGAATTGCACGGGGTTCCAAAATATTTATTGGTAATCTCGCCTCTTGAGATTTCCAAACCCCTTGTGCTGTCAGAGATCCCCAAACAGCTCCCTAACCTAAACGACTCGCATCTGTTGAGATCACAGTCCAGGTTGGCCGCACAAAAGAAGCCCCTTGAAACAAACAATGGTGATCTATCCACCATGTCAGAGAGTGTCGTACAATGGGATTCAAGGATATTAATTGTGATATCTTTGTATAATCCCTGCACCATTGATTCAGCATGCAAAGCTGTAGAGGTCTCATGTGAAAACGAGCAAAAGGGATCGTGTCCGATGCTGCAGTCATGAGACCTAAAACTTCCATGCACATAGCCACTGAAGGGAATGACTGAGACTGAAGGTGCCGGCATGCTGCAACCAATTTTAAATGTCTCTTGTCTGTTAGAGACAGAGTCATGGACACTGAATCTATCTGGAAGCCTAAAAAGGTGACCCTTGTCTGAGGAATCAAGAGACTTCCAACCATGTTTCTGAAGAAACAACACTACTTGATTTGTGTGAGATTCTGCAGTATGTAAAGACTGAGCTAGTACCAAGATATCGTTCAAATAAGGAAACACTGCAATACCCTGTTCTCTGATTACAGCTAGTAGGGCACCCAGAACCTTTGAAAAGATTCTTGGAGCTGTTGCTAGGCCAAATGGAAGAGCAACAAATTGGTAATGCTTGTCTAGAAAAGAGAATCTCAGAAACTGATAGTGTTCTGGATGAATCGGAATATGAAGGTATGCATCCAGCAAGTCTATTGTGGACACATAATGTCCTTGCTGAACAAAAGGCAGAATAGTCCTTATAGTCAACATCTTGAAAGTTGGTACTCTTACATAACGATTCAAAATTTTCAGATCCAGAACTGGTCTGAATAAATTTTCTTTCTTTGGTACAATGAATAGGTTTGAATAAAACCTCAAACCTTGTTCCTGAGGAGGAACTGGCATGATTACCCCTGAGGACTCCAGGTCTGAAACATACTTCAGAAAGCCTGAGCTGTTACTGGATTTACAGGGATGCGTGAGAGAAAAAATCTTCTCACAGGAGGTCTTACTTTGAATCCTATTCAATACCCCTGAGAGACAATGCTCTGAATCCAATGATTTTGGACAGAATTTATCCAAAAAATACCAGCTGAGCTGGAATGAGCGCCACACCTTCATGTGGACTTAGGGGCTGACTTTGGTTTCCTAAATGGCTTGGATTTATTCCAATTTGAGGAAGGCTTACAAATTGGAAGCGGATTCCTTGGGGGGAGGATTAAGTTTTTGTTCCTTATTCTAACTAAAACGGTTAGAAGCCTTAGATTTACCCTTAGGTTTTTTATCCTGAGGCAAAAAAACTCCTTTTCCCCCAGTGATAGTTGAAATAATAGAATCCAACTGAGAACCAAATAAATTATTACCTTGGAAAGAAAGAGATAGTAATCTAGATTTAGATGTCATATCAACATTCCAAGACTTAAGCCACAAAGCTCTTATAGCTAATACAGCTAAAGACATGGATCTAAAATCAATTTTGCTAATATCAAAAATGGCATCACAAATAAAATGATTAGCATGTTGCAGTAAGCAAATAACGCTAGATATGTCAGAATCCAATTCATGTTGCGCTAAATTTTCCAACCAAAAAGTTGATGCAGCCGCAACATCAGCCAAAGAAATGGCAGGTCTGAGAAGATGACCTGAATATAAATAGGCCTTCCTTAGATAAAATTCAAGCTTCCTATCTAAAGAATCCTTAAAGGAAGTACTATCTTCCATAGGAATAGTGGTACGTTTGTCAAGAGTAGAAATAGCCCCATCAACTTTGGGGATTTTTTCCCAAAACTCTATAGATTTTGCTGGTAAAGGATACAATTTTTTAAACCTTGAAGAAGGAATAAAAGAAGTACCTGGCTTATTCCATTCCTTAGAAATCATATCAGAAATAGCTTCAGGAATGGGAAAAACCCCTGGAGAAACCACAGGAGGTTTAAAAACAGCATTTAAACGTTTATTAGACTGAATGTCAATAGGACTGGTTACCTCAATATCCAAAGTAATTAACACTTCTTTTAATAAAGAACGCATATACTCTATTTTAAATAAATAAGTAGATTTGTCAGTGTCAATGTCTGAGGAAGGATCTTCTGAATCAGATAGATCCTCATCAGAAGAGGATAAATTATTATGTTGTTGGTCATTTGAAATTTCATCAGCTAAATGAGAAGTTTTAAAAGACCTTTTACGTTTATTAGAAGGTGGAAATGCAGACAAAGCCTTCATAATAGAATCAGAAACAAATTCTTTAAAATTTACAGGTATATCATGCACATTAGAAGTTGAAGGAACTGGAACTGGCAATGTACTATTACTGATGGAAACACTATCTGCATGTAAAAGTTTATCATGACAACTATTACAAATGACTTTCGGTGGAATAATTTCTAAAATTTTACAACAAATGCACTTAGCTTTGGTAGAACCGATGTCAAGCAGCAATGTTCCAGCAGAAACTTCTGAGGCAGGATCAGATTGGGACATCTTGCACAATGTAAGAATGTAAGAGAAAAAACAACATATAAAGCAAAATTATCTATTTCCTTATATGACAGTTTCAGGAATGGGAAAAAAGGCAATAGCATAGGCCTCTGAAAGCAAAAAGCAAGAGGCAAACATACAAGGGGTATTGAAATAATGAAAAAAAATTGGCGCCAAGTATAACGCACAACGTATTCAAATAAGTGATACTCCCTTCACGTCCCTCTGACATTCACTGTACTCTGAGAGGAATAGGGCTTCAACAATGCTGAGAAGCGCATATCAACGTAGAAATCTTTGCACAAACTTACTTCACCACCTCCATAGGAGGCAAAGTTTGTAAAACTGAATTGTGGGTGTGGTAAGGGGTGTATTTATAGGCATTTTGAGGTTTGGGAAACTTTGCCCCTCCTGGTAGGATTGTATATCCCATATGTCACTAGCTCATGGACTCTTGCCAATTACATGAAAGAAATATCACTTTTAACTATTACAAGTTAACAGAAAAACGCAATTGTGATTTATGCTCGACTGACAACCTTGCATGAGGGGTAGTGTTTTAATAGAAAACTGCACTAAACACAACATAAATACATTTAAAAATACAGTTACACTCATATAAACACTATCTGATAAAAAGGATTCATATAAATATTAAATATAAAAGTTATAAGGGCTCAAAGGTTTATATATGTGCACAGATATTTATGTTTGTGTTTTACTGTATATTTACTGTACACATTTTACATTCCAATGTTCTTCACTTACAGGAAAATTTTATAGGCATAGATATCTATTTTACATATATACAGAAATAAATATTTAATAGTAAAAATAAAAAAAAATCTATGATAAGACAAGAATGACTCATCTCAAAGTGAGTTTTTCAAATATTAAATATAAAATATTAAAAATAATGATTAATAATGATTATACATACTGGAGAAAATTATACATACTGGAGAAAATTCTAAATTATTCATAGAATGAATATATATATATATTACGTTATTATAATAATTTTGAATAATTATTATTATTTTTTAATATTTTACATTTAATATTTTTAGACCTAAATTGCAAAACACAAATTGCGTTAAGCACATTTTACATTTCCGTGTTCACATGGTTAGCTTAGGTTTTTTTAGACTTAGGTTTTTTTATTTTGGGGGGTTAGTTGGGTGGGGTTTTTTACTGTTAAGGGGTACTTAGTAATTTTTTATGTAAAAGAGCTGATTGCTTTAGGGCAATGCCCTACAAAAGGACTTTTTAAGGGCTATTGGTAGTTAATTGTTAGATTAGGGGGTGTTTTTATTTAGGGGTGTTTTTTTGTTTTTATTGGCGTATTAGATTAGGTTTAATTTTTATTATTTTGGATTATTTTGTTTATTATATTTGTAAACTTAGATTTTTATATTTTTTGTAATTTTAGTGTTATTTTTTTGTAATGTTAGTTTTATTTAATTATTTTGGAACAGGTTTTCTTTTCTTTTACTTTTTTAAAATAGTTATATAAGGTTTATTTATAGTTTAAGCTTAGTTTTTTTTATTTCCCATGTGTTTTTTTTATTTAAAGATAGTTATATTGTAACTTTAATTTAAAGTTAGCGGGTAATAGTTTAATTTAGTGTGTTGCGATGTGGGGGCCGACGGTTTAGGGGTTAATAGATTTAGTATTTGCAATGTGGGGGGCTTAAGGGTTAATAGGTTTATTTAGGAGTTAGCAATGCAGGTATGTGGCGTATTAGAGTTTAATCATTTGAATTAGTGTCGGCGATGTCGGGTGTCGGATTAGGGGTTAATAACTTTATGTATTGTCAGCGATGTTGCGTGACGGCGGATTAGGGGTATTTAGACTAGGGGTTTGTGTTAGGGTGTTTTTACATAACCTTCTTGTCTCCATAGACATCAATGGAGAATGCATTAGAGCGCAATCACAGGAGTTAGTTTTTTTCTAACACTTTCTCTCCAATGATGTCTATGGGGGAAAACGTGCACGAGCATGTCAAGTCAGGACTTAGCTTTTGTGTGGTATGAAGCTAGTTATGCACCCTTTCTTAGTATAATAAACAAAACACATAGGGCTAGATTACAAGTGGAGCGCTATGTATCGCTTTCATTAAAGCTATATTAGCTCTCCACTTTGCGCTGGTATTACAAGATAGCCGCAATGCGAACACGAGGTTGCGTTCGTATTGCTAGGAAGCATTGCGCTTATGAGAGCACGCTTCCATAGGCTCATATGGAAGCCTTGTTCTGATGCTGTCAGAGAAGGCATCAGAACTTCTGCGCCAAGAAAGTGGGTAAGTCACCCAGCAATGGCAGCAAGTATAAATATATATGCATATGCGTATATACATATATATTTATGTGTTAATATGTGTATAGACACATATTAACACATATATATATATATATATATATATATATATATATATGTATGTATATAAGCATATACATATATATTTACTTGGAAGCACTTTTCAGTGTCGTTTTTTTTCTAACACTCCCCTCCCACCAACTTTAACTCCAAAATACTGTCTAGTGCTGACATCTTCATTTTGTAATAAACTACACTAGACTGTATTTTGGGGGCATTTGGGGCAGATTTATAAAATTAGCCTGAGATCCGATCTCTGGTTAATTTTATAAGTGATAATTGCTGCCGCGAGCATGCGGTAGCAATAACCAGTCACTTGTAATGGCTGGTTAAATATCTCGCTCCCGCAAACATGCAAATTTGACCATTTGCGGGAGCGCGATAATTTGGCACTTCACATGTAATCTAACCCTTAACCTTTTTCATGCAACAAAACTGCTAGGAAATGTATGTAGTGTTCTTTCATATGTATGACAGGAAATGCCCACGTACTGTGAGCTATCAATATTGCTCATATTTGTTTCTAGTTAAATAAACAGTTTAATTATCTGAACAAGTAACTGACAGTATCACATGGTTATATATACTGTATTCAACTGTATTCCCTAAACTACAGTTTTATAAGCTCAGTTTGGGTGGGAAATTCACACATCTCAGACAAATTTAAAATGTGTACAAGGTTGTGTTTGTTAGTAGACAAATTAATTAGCTGGGGTTCATGTCTGTCTGCTAAAATGCTACAAATTTAAAGGGCCATTAAACCCAAAATCTTTCTTTCATGATTCAGATAGAGAATACAAATTTAAACAACATTACAAATTTACTTCTATTATTTATTTTGCTTCATTTTTTAGATATCCTTAGTTGTAGAAAAAGCAATGCACATGGTGAGCCAATCACACGAGGCTTCTATGTGCAGCAACCAATCAGCAGCTACTGAGCATATCTAGATATGCTTTTCAGCAAAGAATATCAAGAGAAAAAAAACAAATTAGATAATATAAGTAAATTAGAAAGATGTTTAAAATTGCATTCTCTTTCTAAATCATGAAATAAAAAATGTGGGTTTCATGGCCCTTTAATGCCCACTGCACTATTCTGTATTTTATATATAACACTTGAGTGTCAAATGTAGTCTGAGTGACATCTGCCTATGATCAGTTCTACAGGGGTTCAAAAGCACCCCAATATTTTACTTTGCACCCCTGCTTGGCTACAAATACACCACAGAGACTGCCAAATCTTGATAATAGGCAACCCAGGTCCACCCGTAGAACACCAGTGAATCACTTTAACTTTGCACACTGATTCCACCCATTGAACACACATGCTCTGCCTGTGGTTGCCAGAAATGGAAGTCCAACCCTGAATATGTATGTTTTTGTTAAAGAAGCACTGATTAATTATCTAAACATATACAATAAGATCTAAGATACAGAATAAAACCTGCAAAATCTCTATAAACAGATGGATAAAATTGTTTTAAAAATGCCGAGTTGTCTCTCATGTTGCTAAACTGAAAAAACACATTAATAAAATGCAGAAGATAAATATACAGAAGATATATATATATATATATACATATAGCTATACCAATGTGTTACCATTACTTTAAATATAGCTTACATCTTACTTTTTGTAAACACAGCATTGCCAAAAGCAAAAGAAGGTTAGTTGTGAGCTAGGCTCAGTTCTTAGAAGTCATTTTAATGAGCTATCTTCTTACTAAATATACCAGAGGTTGCAACAAGTTAAGTGGATGTGAGAAGTCTATCATGCCCATTAACCTTGTAGGTCACCATATCTGCATACAATAATGAATTTCAGGCCCTGGCATATATTTGCTTAAGAGGCTGGCACAATACATTTGTCATCCTCAGATTTTTCTGTCCTCTCTGTAGCCACTAAAACTGGGGTTCAATCTCAAAATCCAAGATTTAGTTTTAAGATTTAAGAGCAACAGACAATTTATACCATTGTTGCATTCTTCTAATTTAGAGCTGTCAACGGAAGGATATTTAGCAGCATGGGCCGTCATTTTAAGCTTTGACTCAATATAGAATAACTGAACCTTTGTCAAAAGGCAATGCAGCCCCTATATCAACCAAATACCAGTTTAGAATTCAGGGGATGCAGACCTTCTGTCAGCCACATACTCAAATTAAACCTCTAACTTCTGATTCTGGAGCCTTTTCTCACATAGCCACATCAGACCTCATACCCGAAACCCGACACTGCAGCCATTTTATCAGCCTCATACCCATATCAAATCTCAGCTCAGAAGCCTGAGACAGCAGCAACTTTATCAGCCTCATATCCACATCAGACCTCAGACCAGACCCCTGATACTGCAGCCAATATCAGGCCAGACTTCTAAAACCGCAGCCACGTTATCATCTGCATACCCACATCAGACCTCAGACCAGACCCCTGACACTGCAGCCACTTTATCAGCCTCATATCCACATCAGACCTCAGACCAGACCACTTACACTGTAGACACTGTATCAGCTCCATACCAATATATGACTTCTGACCAGAGCCCTTACACTGCAGACACTCTGTTAGCCCCATTCCCACATCAGACCTCAGACCAGACCTCTGACACTGCAGCAACATTATCAACCTCATATTTATATCAGACATCAGGCCAGACTCCTAAAACCACAGCCACGTTATCACCTGCATACCCACATCAGACCTCAGACTAGATCCCTGATACTGCAGCCACTTTATCAGCTTCATACCCACGTAAGATCTCAGAGCAGACCCCTGACACTGCAGCCACTTTATCAGCCTCATACCCACATCAGACCTCAGACCAGACCTGTGACACTGCAGCAAATTTATCAATCTCATAGTTATATCAGACTTCAAACCAGACTCCTAAAACCGCAGCCACTTTATCAGCTGCATCTCCACATCAGACCTCAGACCAGACCCCTAATACTACAGCCACTTTATCAGCTTCGTACCCATGTCAGACCTCAGATCAGATCTCTGAAACTGCAGCCACTTTGTCAGCCTCAAACCCACATCAGACCTCAGAGCAGACCCCTGATACTGCAGCCACTTTATTAGCCTGATACCCACATTAGACCTCAGACCTCTGACACTGCAGCCACTTTATCAGCCTTAAACCCACATCAGACCTCAGATCAGACCTGTGACACTGCAGCAATTTTATCAACCACATACCAGACATCAAACCAGACTCCTAAAACCGCAGCCACGTTATCAGCTGCATATCCACATCAGACCAGACCCCTGATACTGCAGCCACTTTATCCGCTTCATACCCTTATCAGACCTCAGACCAGACCTCTGATACTGCAGCCACTTTATCAGCCTCATACTTATATCAGACATCAGACCAGACTCCTAAAACCGCAGCCATGTTATCAGCTGCATATCCACATCAGACCTCAGACCAGATCCTTGGAACTGCAGCTACTTTATCAGCCTCATACCCACATCAGACCTCAGACCAAATCCCTGAAACTGCAGCTACTTTATTACCCCCATACCCACTTCAGACCTCAGAACAGATCCCTGAAACTGCAGCCACTTTATCAGCCTCATACCCACATCAGACCTCAAACCAGACATTCGACACTGCAGCAATTTTGTCAACCTCATACTTATATCAGGCATCAAACCAGACTCCTAAAACCACAGCCACGTTATCAGCTGCATACCCATATCAGACCTCAGACCAGACCGCTGATCCTGCAGCCACTTTATCAGCTTCATACCCCCGTCAGACCTCAAAACAAAGGCCCTGATATTGCAGCCACTATATCAGCCTCATACTTATATCAGACATAAGACCAGACTCCTAAAACCGCAGCCATGTTATCAGCTGCATACCCACATCATATTTTAAAAATGAAGCGCCTTTGTAAAGTTTATTGAATTAAAGTGCCCCTGTTTTTAATATTGTTTTTAAATATGGGGCAGTAATTAATTAAACTTTACAAGCACTTTAAGGTGTTTCATTGTTTAGTTAACTTGCTTTCTTTTTTTGATGATTATTAGATTTATTGTAGTCGTCAGCACCAGGTTATGTGTTTTGTAAAACTTGGGGTATTGATAATAAAGTTTTACTTTACTCAACCTTTAAGTTTAAGAGAAACATACTTATTTTGGCAGAGTAGTGATAGCTATCGTTTATGAGTTTTAATAACATACAGTTAGATTAAGAGTTTTGCGTTACGGTTTTAACACTGAAAAAATGGCCATTTCAACATAAAAACAGTAACGCAGCCATTACGAGTCATGTCGGTATAGCTATAATGCAAGCATTTTAGCCTGTAACGCAACATCAATCTCGCACTCAAAAAAATGATGTTTTTGCGTGGGATTTTCATAGCACCGGTATTACAGGTTGTGCGGTGAGGCTAAAATGCTTGCGTTACAGCCTACACCGACACGATCCATACCACCATCTGAAAGCAGTAGTTTTTCACAAAACTCATAACTAAACTGTTACAAAGTACACTAACAAAGTATCATAAACTACCTATTAACCCCTAAACCGAGCCCTCCCGCATTGCAAACACTATTTAAAACTTATTAACCCCTAATCTGCCGCCCGCCCACATCCTCACCACTATAAGAAAGTTATTAACCCCTATTCCGCCGCTCCCCGACACCTCCGCCACTAACTAAACCTATTAACCCCTAAGCCAACAGCCCCCCACATCGCCACTACTAAATAAACCTATTAAACCCTAAACTGCCAGCCCCCCACATCGCCACTAATAAATTAAACTATTAACCCCTAAACCTATCACCCCCTAACTTTAAATTAAAATTACAATATCCCTATCTTAAAATAAATAAAAACTTACCTGTGAAATTAAAAAACCCCAATTAAAAAACGAAATTACACATTAAAAAAAACTAACACTACAAAAACAATTTAAAGTCTAAAATTACAAAAAATAAAAAAATACTAAATTACAAAAAATAACAAGCACTAAATTATGAAAAATAACAAACGAAATTATCAAAAATAATTACACCTAATCTAATATCCCTATAAAAATAAAAAAGCCCACCCAAAATAAAAACACCCCATAGCCTACAATAAACTACAATAAACTACCAATAGCCCTTAAAAACGCCTTTTGTAGGGCATTGCCCTAAGTTAAACAGCTATTTTACCTGGAAAAAAATACAAAGACCCCCTAACAAAAACCTAAGCTACCCATTTTCCTTAAAGGGGCATTTGTATGGGCATTCAGCTCTTTTACATTGCCCTGAAAAGGGTATTCAGCTCTTCTAAAAAAAGCCCAGGGGTTAATAGCTTTATTTAGTGGCGGTGATGTGGGAGGCCAGAGGTTTAGAGTTTATAACTTTTATTAATGGCAGCAATGTCGGGAAGCGGCAAAATAGGGGTTAATAACTTTCATAATAACTTTATATCGGTGTCGGCAATATCGGGAGCGGCAGATTAGGGGTGTTTAGACTTGGGGTTTATGTTAGGGTGTTAGGTTTAAACGTAACTTTTTTGTCGCCATAGACATCAATGGGGTTGCGTTATGGCGATCACCATTCCGCACTTCTCTTCATTGATGTCTATGGGGAAAGTGTGCACGAGCATGTATTCTCAGCCCTTGGCTTTTGTGCGGTATGGAGCTTATCGCCACCATATGGCACGCACAAGGAGGCTTTTCAGAAACTTGTTATGGCAGCGCTATATGGGGGGTGAAATTTGCGTTTGTTTCACACCCTCTATAGCGCAAAACTCATAATCTAGGCGATAATTAATTATGACCATCGATGATACATTTTTCCCATCAAAGTAACAAACCTTTCTGCTTCTAAAGCAAATACACAATAAAGAACAAAAATCAACTTTTTTTTGCGTCTAGCTGTAAACATGATTCAGGTTTTTAATCCATCTTGCAAGTTTAGGATAGTCTTGCTGCTCCTTTGAATTCACCACACTTTCCAATACATCTTGCTATGTGAATGTTCTAACACATGTCTAATGAATATTTAATTACATCTCAAAGTGTGCATCCAGCAAATAGTGGTTTAAGATAAATAGTCTTCATTTAATATGAAGGAAGTCATTCCACTAATAACTTGCACCTCATCTCACTGACAAAATACTAAAACTTATTATAAAATATATATATATATTGTTTATATCCATTAATTTTAATTGTATTTGATTTCAAAATACCAGCTTAAAAAAAAATATGAATACTTGTATATATTTTCAAAATAAAAGTAGCAAATAATCGACTAGATTACGAGTTTTGCGTTATGAGTAAAAAAGCAGCGTTAAGGCTCATAACGCTGCTTTTTTACTACCGCTGCTATTACAAGTCTTGTAGGTACAGCTGTCCCGCACACTTTTTTGGCCGTACCGCAAATTAACGGCCATATTCCGAGTTTTGCGGGTAAGAGGGGTGCGTTGCTAACTTGCACGTTATTGTCACCGCTCACTTACCTACAGCGCTGGTATTAAAGTTTTTATAAACCCGGCATTAAAATGCAAGAAGTGAGCGTAGAGCAAACTTGTGCTCCATACCACACTCCAATACCAGCGCTGTTTAAGTCAGCGGTGAGCTGGTTGTACGTGCTCGTGCACGATTTCCCCATACACATCAATGGGGAGAGCCGGCTGAAAAAAAGTCTAACACCTGCAATAAAGCAGCGTAAAGCTCCGTAATGCAGTCCCACTTATTCACCCTTAATCTGCCGCCCCCGACATCGCCGACACCTACATTATACTTATTAACCCCTAATCTGCCGCTCCGGACATATCCGCCACTATAATAAACATATTAACCCCTAAACCACTGCACTTCCGCCTTGCAAACACTAGTTAAATATTATTAACCCCTAATCTGCTGTCACTAACCTGTAAAATAAAACCTAACCTGTCTTACACTAACACCTAACCTTACACTACAATTAAATAAATTACCTAAATTAAATACAATTAAATAAATTAAATACCTAAATTACAAAAAACAAACACTAAATTGCAAAAAACAAACACTAAATTGCACAAAATAAAAAACAAATCAAAAGATATTTAAACTAATTACACCTAATCTAATAGCCCTATCAAAATAAAAAAGCCCCCCCAAAATAAGAAAAAACCCTAGCCTAAACTAAACTACCAATAGCCCTTAAAAGGGCCTTTTGCAGGGCATTGCCCCAAAGAAATCAGCTCTTTTACCTGTAAAAAAAAATACAAACAAGCCTTCTATCTTCTATCTTCATCCATCCGGCGCGGAGCGGTTCCATCTTCAAGACATCCAGTGTGGAGCATCCTCTTCTTCCAACGACTACCCGACGAATTAAGGTTGAAAAAGTCCTATTGGCTGATGCAATCAGCCAATAGGATTGAGCTTACATTCTATTGGCTGATTAGAACAGCCAGTAGAATGTGAGCTAAATACTATTGGCTGACTGGATCAGCCAATAGGATTGAAGTTCAATCCTATTGGCTGATTGCATCAGCCAATAGGATTTTTTCAACCTTAATTCCGATTGGCTGATAGAATTCTATCAGCCAATCAGAATCTAAGGGACGCCATCTTGGATGACGTCACTTAAAGGAACCTTCATTCGTCGGGTAGTCATCAGAAGAAGAGGATTCTCCGCTCTGGATGTCTTGAAGATGGAGCCGCTCCGCACCGGATGGATGAAGATAGAAGTTGCCGTCTGGATGACCACTTCTCCTGGCTTGGATGAAGACTTCTCCCGGCTTCATTGAAGACTTCTTGCCGCTTGACTGAGGACTTCTCCCGGCTTCGTTGAGGATGGATGCCGGCTCTTCAAAACTGTAAGTGGATCTTCAGGGGTTAGTGTTAGGTTTTTTTAAGGGTTTATTGGGTGGGTTTTATTTTTAGGTTAGGGCTTTGGGCTGCAATAGAGCTAAATCCCCTTTTAAGGGCAATGCCCATCCAAATGCCCTTTTCAGGGCAATGGGGAGTTTAGGTTTTTTGAGCTAGGGTTTTATTTGGGGGGTTGGTTGTGTGGGTGGTGGGTTTTACTGTTGGGGGGTTGTTTGTATTTTTTTTTACAGGTAAAAGAGCTGATTTCTTTGGGGCAATGCCCCGCAAAAGGCCCTTTTAAGGGCTATTGGTAGTTTAATTTAGGCTCTGGGGTTTTTTTTATTTTGGAGGGATTTTTTTTTATTTTGATAGGGCTATTAGATTAGGGGTAATTAGTTTAAATAGCTTTTAATTTGTTTTTTATTTTGTGTAATTTAGTATTTTTTTTTTTGTAATTTAGGTATTTGTATTTAATTTAGGTAATTGTATTTAATTTAGGTAATTTATTTAATTGTAGTGTAAGGTTAGGTGTTAGTGTAAGACAGGTTAGGTTTTATTTTACAGGTAAATTTGTATTTATTTTAGCTAGGTAGTTATTAAATAGTTAATAACTATTTAGTATCTATACTACCTAGTTAAAATAAATACAAACTTGCCTGTGAAATAAAAATAAACCCTAAGCTAGCTACAATGTAACTATTAGTTATATTGTAGCTATCTTAGGGTTTATTTTACAGGTAAGTATTTAGTTTTAAATAGGAATTATTTAGTTGCTAATAGTAGGTTTTCTTTAGATTTATTTTAATTATATTTAAGTTAGTGGGTGTTAGGGTTATGGTTAGACTTAGGTTTAGGGGTTAATAAATTTAGTATAGTGGCAGTGACGTTGGGGCAGCAGATTTGGGGTTAATAATATGTAACTAGTGTTTGTGAGGCGGGAGTGCAGCGGTTTAGGGGTTAATATGTTTATTATAGTGGGGGCGATGTCCGGAGCGGCAGATTAGGGGTTAATAAGTATAATGTAGGTGTTGGCGATGTCGGGGGCGGCAGATTAGGGGTTAATAAGTGTAAAATTAGGGGTGTTTAAACTCGGGGTTCATGTTAGGGTGTTAGGTGTAAACATAAATTTAGTTTCCCTATAGGAATCAATGGGGCTGCGTTACGGAGCTTTTTTGCAGGTGTTAGGCTTTTTTTCAGCCGGCTCTCCCCATTGATGTCTATGGGGAAATCAATAACAATAACGTCCAAGTTAGCACTGCACCCTTCTTACCACAAAACTTGTAATCTGGCGAATGTATTTTCAAAAACATAATTTATGCTTACCTGATAAATTTATTTCTCTTGTAGTGTATCCAGTCCACGGATCATCCATTACTTATGGGATATTAACTCCTCCCCAACAGGAAGTGCAAGAGGATTCACCCAGCAGAGCTGCTATATAGCTCCTCCCCTAACTGCCATTACCAGTCATTCGACCGAAAACATGCAGAGAAAGGAAAACCATAGGGTACAGTGGTGACTGTAGTTTAATGGAAAAATTACCTGCCTTAAAGTGACAGGGCGGGCCGTGGACTGGATACACTACAAGAGAAATAAATTTATCAGGTAAGCATAAATTATGTTTTCTCTTGTTAAGTGTATCCAGTCCACGGATCATCCATTACTTATGGGATACCAATACCAAAGCTAAAGTACACGGATGACGGGAGGGACAGGCAGGCTCTTTATACGGAAGGAACCACTGCCTGAAGAACCTTTCTCCCAAAAACAGCCTCCGAAGAAGCAAAAGTGTCAAATTTGTAAAATTTGGAAAAAGTATGAAGAGAAGACCAAGTTGCAGCCTTGCAAATCTGTTCAACAGAAGCCTCATTCTTAAAGGCCCAAGTGGAAGCCACAGCTCTAGTAGAATGTGCTGTAATTCTTTCAGGAGGCTGCTGTCCAGCAGTCTCATAGGCTAACCGTATTATGCTACGAAGCCAAAAGGAGAGAGAGGTAGCCGAAGCTTTTTGACCTCTCCTCTGACCAGAATAAACGACAAACAGGGAAGACGTTTGTCGAAAATCCTTAGTTGCCTGTAGATAAAATTTCAGGGCACGGACTACATCTAGATTGTGTAGCAGACGTTCCTTTTTCGAAGAAGGATTAGGACACAAAGATGTAACCACAATCTCTTGATTGATATTCCTGTTAGTGACCACCTTAGGTAGGAACCCAGGTTTAGTATGCAGAACTACCTTGTCTGAATGAAAAATCAGATAAGGAGAATCACAATGTAAGGCAGATAACTCAGAGACTCTTCGAGCCGAGGAAATCGCCATTAAAAACAGAACTTTCCAAGATAACAACTTGATATCAATGGAATGAAGGGGTTCAAACGGAACCCCCTGTAAAACATTAAGAACTAAGTTCAAACTCCATGGTGGAGCAACAGTTTTAAACACAGGCTTGATCCTAGCTAAAGCCTGACAAAAAGCTTGAACGTCCGGAACTTCTGACAGACATTTGTGTAAAAGAATGGACAGAGCTGAAATCTGTCCCTTTAAGGAACTAGCGGATAAACCCTTTTCTAAACCTTCTTGTAGAAAAGACAATATCCTCGGAATCCTAACCTTACTCCATGAGTAACTCTTGGATTCGCACCAATATAAGTATTTGCGCCATATCTTATGGTAAATCTTTCTGGTAACAGGCTTCCTAGCCTGTATTAAGGTATCAATAACTGACTCAGAAAAACCACGTTTTGATAAAATCAAGCGTTCAATTTCCAAGCAGTCAGCTTCAGAGAAATTAGATTTTGATGTTTGAAGGGACCCTGGATCAGAAGGTCCTGTTTCAGAGGTAGCGACCAAGGTGGACAGGATGACATGTCCACTAGATCTGCATACCAAGTCCTGCGTGGCCATGCAGGCGTTATTAGAATCACTGATGCTCTCTCCTGTTTGATTCTGGCAATCAATCGAGGAAGCATCGGGAAGGGTGGAAACACATAAGCCATCCCGAAGGTCCAAGGTGCTGTCAAAGCATCTATCAGAACCGCTCCCGGATCCCTGGATCTGGACCCGTAACGAGGAAGCTTGGCGTTCTGTCGAGACGCCATGAGATCTATCTCTGGTTTGCCCCAACGTCGAAGTATTTGGGCAAAGACCTCCGGATGAAGTTCCCACTCCCCCGGATGAAAAGTCTGATGACTTAAGAAATCCGCCTCCCAGTTCTCCACTCCCGGGATGTGGATTGCTGACAGGTGGCAAGAGTGAGACTCTGCCCAGCGAATTATCTTTGATACTTCCATCATTGCTAGGGAGCTTCTTGTCCCTCCCTGATGGTTGATGTAAGCTACAGTCGTGATGTTGTCCGACTGAAACCTGATGAACCCCCGAGTTGTTAACTGGGGCCAAGCCAGAAGGGCATTGAGAACTGCTCTCAATTCCAGAATGTTTATTGGTAGGAGACTCTCCTCCTGATTCCATTGTCCCTGAGCCTTCAGAGAATTCCAGACAGCGCCCCAACCTAGTAGGCTGGCGTCTGTTGTTACAATTGTCCAGTCCGGCCTGCTGAATGGCATCCCCCTGGACAGATGTGGCCGAGAAAGCCACCATAGAAGAGAATTTCTGGTCTCTTGATCCAGATTCAGAGTAGGGGACAAGTCTGAGTAATCCCCATTCCACTGACTTAGCATGCACAAATGCAGCGGTCTGAGATGTAGACGTGCAAAGGGTACTATGTCCATTGCTGCTACCATTAAGCCGATCACCTCCATGCATTGAGCTACTGACGGGTGTTGAATGGAATGAAGGACACGGCATGCATTTTGAAGCTTTGTTAACCTGTCTTCTGTCAGGTAAATCTTCATTTCTACAGAATCTATAAGAGTCCCCAAGAAGGGAACTCTTGTGAGTGGAAAGAGAGAACTCTTCTTTTCGTTCACCTTCCATCCATGCGACCTTAGAAATGCCAGTACTAACTCTGTATGAGACTTGGCAGTTTGAAAGCTTGAAGCTTGTATCAGAATGTCGTCTAGGTACGGAGCTACCGCAATTCCTCACGGTCTTAGTACCGCCAGAAGAGCACACAGAACCTTTGTGAAGATTCTCGGAGCCGTAGCCAATCCGAATGGAAGAGCTACAAACTGGTAATGCCTGTCTAGAAAGGCAAACCTTAGATACCGGTAATGATCTTTGTGAATCGGTATGTGAAGGTAAGCATCCTTTAAATCCACTGTGGTCATGTACTGACCCTTTTGGATCATGGGTAAAATTGTCCGAATAGTTTCCATTTTGAACGATGGAACTCTTAGGAATTTGTTTAGGATCTTTAAATCCAAGATTGGCCTGAAAGTTCCCTCTTTTTTGGGAACCACAAACAGATTTGAGTAAAACCCTTGTCCTTGTTCCGACCGCGGAACCGGATGGATCACTCCCATTAATAAAAGATCTTGTACGCAGCGTAGAAACGCCTCTTTCTTTATTTGGTTTGTTGACAACCTTGACAGATGAAATCTCCCTCTTGGGGGAGAGAATTTGAAGTCTAGAAGGTATCCCTGAGATATGATCTCTAACGCCCAGGGATCCTGGACATCTCTTGCCCAAGCCTGGGCGAAGAGAGAAAGTCTGCCCCCCACTAGATCCGTTCCCGGATCGGGGGCCCTCGATTCATGCTGTCTTAGGGGCAGCAGCAGGTTTCCTGGCCTGCTTGCCCTTGTTCCAGGACTGGTTAGGTCTCCAGCCTTGTCTGTAGCGAGCAACAGCTCCTTCCTGTTTTGGTGCAGAGGAAGTTGATGCTGCTCCTGCTTTGAAATTACGAAAGGAACGAAAATTAGACTGTCTAGCCTTAGGTTTGGCTCTGTCTTGAGGCAGGGCATGGCCTTTACCTCCTGTAATGTCAGCGATAATTTCTTTCAACCCGGGCCCGAATAAGGTCTGCCCTTTGAAAGGTATATTAAGCAATTTAGATTTAGAAGTAACGTCAGCTGACCAGGATTTTAGCCACAGTGCTCTGCGTGCCTGAATGGCGAATCCGGAATTCTTAGCCGTAAGTTTAGTTAAATGTACTACGGCATCTGAAATAAATGAGTTAGCTAACTTAAGGGCTTTAAGCTTGTGTGTAATCTCATCTAATGGAGCTGATTCAAGTGTCTCTTCCAGAGACTCAAACCAAAATGCTGCTGCAGCCGTGACAGGCGCAATGCATGCAAGAGGTTGCAATATAAAACCTTGTTGAACAAACATTTTCTTAAGGTAACCCTCTAACTTTTTATCCATTGGATCTGAAAAGGCACAGCTATCCTCCACCGGGATAGTGGTACGCTTAGCTAAAGTAGAAACTGCTCCCTCCACCTTAGGGACCGTTTGCCATAAGTCCCGTGTGGTGGCGTCTATTGGAAACATCTTTCTAAATATCGGAGGGGGTGAGAACGGCACACCGGGTCTATCCCACTCCTTAGTAACAATTTCAGTAAGTCTCTTAGGTATAGGAAAAACGTCAGTACTCGCCGGTACCGCAAAATATTTATCCAACCTACACATTTTCTCTGGTATTGCAACTGTGTTACAATCATTCAGAGCCGCTAACACCTCCCCTAGTAATACACGGAGGTTTTCCAGCTTAAATTTAAAATATCTGAATCCAGTTTGTTTGGATCAGAACCGTCACCCGCAGAATGAAGCTCTCCGTCCTCATGTTCTGCAAATTGTGACGCAGTGTCTGACATGGCCCTAATATTATCAGCGCACTCTGTTCTCACCCCAGAGTGATCACGCTTACCTCTTAGTTCTGGTAATTTAGCCAAAACTTCAGTCATAACAGTAGCCATATCCTGTAATGTGATTTGTAATGGCCGCCCAGATGTACTCGGCGCTACAATATCACGCACCTCCCGAGCGGGAGATGCAGGTACTGACACGTGAGGCGAGTTAGTCGGCATAACTCTCCCCTTGTTGTTTGGTGAAATATGTTCAATTTGTACAGATTGACTTTTATTTAAAGTAGCATCAATACAGTTAGTACATAAATTTCTATTGGGCTCCACTTTGGCTTTAGCACATATAGCACAGATATCTTCCTCTGAATCAGACATGTTTAACACACTAGCAAATAAACTAGCAACTTGGAAATACTTTTCAAGTAATTTACTATAATATGAAAACGTACTGTGCCTATAAGAAGCACAGAAAAAGTTATGACAGTTGAAAATTAATAAACTGAAAAGTTATAGCATCAAATCTTTGTAAAAAACACAATTTTAGCAAAGGATTGCTCCCATTAGCAAAGGATAACTAACCCTGATAGCAGAAAAAAAAAAAAAAAAAATACAGAAATAAACTTTTTTTTTTATCACAGTCAACTACAATCTCACAGCTCTGCTGTGAGTGATTACCTCCCTCAAAACAAGTTTTGAAGACCCCTGAGTTCTGTAGAGATGAACCGGATCATGCAGGGAAGACAATAAACTTCTGACTGAATTTTTTGATGCGTAGCAAAAGCACCAAAAAAGGTCCCTCCCCCTCACACATAACAGTGAGAGAGATCAGTAAACTGTCATAAATTAAATAAAACGACTGCCAAGTGGAAAAAAATAGTGCCCAAAACATTTTTTCACCCAGTACCTCAGAAAATTAAACGATTTTACATGCCAGCAAAAAACGTTTAACATTAATAAATTGAGTGTTATTAAAAAGCCTATTGCTAGTCCCTGCAAATTAGGCTAAAGTTTTATGCATACAGTATAATTCCAGTGAAGTGCCATTCCCCAGAATACTGAAGTGTAAAATATACATACATGACAGCCTGATACCAGTTGCTGCTACTGCATTTAAGGCTGAGTTTACATTATATCGGTATGGCAGAATTTTCTCATCAATTCCATTGTCAGAAAATAATAAGCTGCTACATACCTCTTTGCAGATTAATCTGCCCGCTGTCCCCTGATCTGAAGTTTACCTCTCCTCAGATGGCCGAGAAACAGCAATATGATCTTAACTACTCCGGCTAAAATCATAGAAAAAACTCAGGTAGATTCTTCTTCAAATTCTACCAGAGAAGGAATAACACACTCCGGTGCTATTATAAAATAACAAACTTTTGATTGAAGGTATGAAACTAAGTATAATCACCACAGTCCTCTCACACATCCTATCTATTCGTTGGGTGCAAGAGAATGACTGGTAATGGCAGTTAGGGGAGGAGCTATATAGCAGCTCTGCTGGGTGAATCCTCTTGCACTTCCTGTTGGGGAGGAGTTAATATCCCATAAGTAATGGATGATCCGTGGACTGGATACACTTAACAAGAGAAACAGTGTATAATTTTACATCCTAGAGCTCCACATTGTGTATAAAGAGCTTACAAAAATAAAAAGATTTTAAATGGTTGTGCTCCTGGACTGTAAAACCCTAACAAAAACCCTGTGACTGTGGAGGTACCAATGAGTTTTTGGACTTGTGTAACTGTTTTTGGGACAAGGAGAAAACTGTAAAAACCATCTAACAATTTAGGGCGAGATTACATATGTGGAAAAGCTTCAGCACAACTTGTGAAACCTACGCCCCCCGTAATTTCACCTCCCACATCGGGGTATGACATAAACGGTGGCGGCAGTTCATAAAGTGCCATAAATCGGATAAACTAGCGATGTCCAAAAATGTGCGTAAATACAAATTTC
The DNA here is from genome assembly GCF_027579735.1 of Bombina bombina. Classification (NCBI taxonomy): domain Eukaryota; kingdom Metazoa; phylum Chordata; class Amphibia; order Anura; family Bombinatoridae; genus Bombina; species Bombina bombina. The sequence continues at coordinate 348,761,060 of NC_069499.1, forward strand.
TGGAGTCGCCAGTGATTTACGGCACTTTGGAAACTGTGGGCACCAAAGAAAATTTTAAAAAAAGTGAAATCTCCTGTAAAAGTCTAACCCGCCTCCCAAAAATAAACCCAACAGGTAAAACCCCTATATCCGCCATCAAACCCACATCGGAACTAAAAATACAAGTATTAACCCCTAAACCGACAACCCCCCACAACACAATTTGCCTAATTAAACTTTTAACCCCTAATCCGCCATTCACCCACATCGCGATCTACCTAATAAAAGTATTAACCCCTAAATCCGCCAACCCCAACATCGCAAACTACATAATAAATGTATTAACCCCTAATCTGCCATTCATACACATCGCAAAGTCCCTTTTAAAACTATTAACCCCTAATCTGCCATTAACCCACATCGCAAAGTACCTATTAAAACTATTAACCCCTAATCTGCCATTAACCAACATCGCAACAAACCTTAAAAATCTATTAACCCCTAATCTGCCAAACCCACACAGTGCAATAATCCTAATAAAACTATTAACTCCTAAACTGCCAAACCCCACAATGAAAATAACTAATTAACAGCTAGATTACAAGTTTGGCGTTATGATTGAAAAAGCAGCGTTATGGCCCATAATGCTGATGTTTCCCTAACGCTGCTGATTGGAACAGCCAATAGGATGAGAGCTCAATCCTATTGGCTAATTGGAACAGCCAATAGGATAAGAGCTGCTCAAATCCTGGAACAGCCAATAGGATTTTAGCAACTGTAATCCTATTGGCTGATTGAAATCTTTCAGCCAATAGAAAATCTTTCAGCTGATTGAAATCTTTCAGCCATCTTGGATGATGTCACTTGCATTGAAGTTCCAGTTTACGGCGAAGACCATATGGAGAGGATGCTCACGCCGGGGTGTCTTCAGGATGGACCCGCTGCCCGCCGGATGGATAAAGATAGAAGATGCCATCTGGATGAAGACTTCTTGCCGCCTCGATGAAGATTTCTTGCTGCATGTATGAGGACTTCGCCGGCTGGATGGTCCTTCAAGCGGGACTTCAAGAACTGTAAGTGGATCGGCGGAGGTTAGTGTTAGGTTTATTTAAGGGTTTTTTGGGTGGGTATTATTTTTAGATTAGGGTCTGGGCATGTAAAAGAGCTAAATGCCCTTTTAAGGGCAATGACCATACAAATGCCCTTTTCAGGGCAATGGGGAGCTTAGTTTTTTTTTAGATAGTTGTTTTATTTGGGGGGGTTGGTTGTGGGGGTGGTGGGTTTTTCTGTTGGGGGGATGTTTATATTTTTTTTACAGGTAAAAGAGCTGAATTATTTGGGGCAATGCCCCACAAAAGGCCCTTTTAAGGGACATTGGTAGTTTATTGTAGGCTAGGGTTTTTTTTATTTTGGGGGGGCTTTGTTATTTTGAGAGTGCTATTAAATTAGGTGTAATTATTTTTTATTTTTGATAATTTGTTTCTTATTTTTTGTAATTTAGTTATTTTTATTTTTAGTAATTTTAGTGTTTTTTTTGTAATGTTAGGTTTTAGTGTAAGACAGGTTAGGTTTTATTTCACAGGTTAGTTTGTATTTATTTTAACTAGGTAGTTATTAAAGAGTTAATAACTATTTACTAACTAGTCTACCTAGTTAAAATAAATACAAACTTACCTGTGAACTATAAATAAAACCTAAGCTAGCTACAATATATCTATTAGTTATATTGTAGCTAGTTTAGGTTTTATTTCACAGGTAAGTATTTAGTTTTAAATAGGTATTATTTAGTTAATAATTGTAACTTTATTTAGCTCTATTTTAATTATGTTAAGGGGGTTAGGGTTAGGTTTAGGGTTAGGATTAGGGTTAGGTTTAGGGGTTAATATATTTTAATTTAGCTTGTTGCGATGTGGGGGGCTGGCGGTTTAGGGGTTAATAGGTTTATTTAGTTAATAATTGTAAATTTAATTTAGCTATATTTTTATTATGTTAAAGTTAGTGGGTGTTAGGGTTAGTCTTAGGGTTACGTTAGGGTTAGGGGTTAATGGATTTATTTAGTGGTAGTGATGTGGGAGGCCAGAGGTTTAGGGGTTAATAACTTTAGTATAGTGGCAGCGACATCGGGAGTGGCAGATTAGGGGTTAATAATTCATGTAGGTGGCGGCGATGTTGGGGGCGACAGATTAGGTTTTTTTTTTAGACTCTGGGTTTATGTTAGGGTGTAAGGGTTAAACATTATTTTCTTTTTCCCCATAGACAACAATGCGGCTGCGTTATGGAGCTTTTGTTTCCACAATCGTAGGTGTTTTACCTGCTCTCCCCATTGATGTCTATGGGGAAATCGTGCACCAGCACGTCAAAGCAGGATTTGTTGTGGTATGGAGCTCAACGTCACCATATCGCCTGCACAAGCCTGTTTTTTTAAACCTGTAATAGCAGCGCTATAGGGAGGTGAAATAACTCCGCTTTTGTTGCGGTCGTAAAAATCCCTATAGCGTTCAAAACTTGTAATCTAGCTGTGAATTACTAAGCCCCCTAACCTAACACCCCCTAACCTAACACCCCCTAAATTAACCCCAATTGCCTAAATTAAAAAATACTAAGTTACAAACAATTAAAATAAAAAAGCTAACATTACTTAAAAAAAAAAAACTAAAATTAAATTAATCTAAGATTTCAAAAAATAAAAACTTAATCCTTATGAAAATAAAAAAGCCTCCCAAAATAAAAACACCCCCTAATATACTATACTATACCAATAGCCCTTAAAAGGGTCTTTTGTAGGGCATTGCCCTAAGTTAAACAGCTGTTTTACCTTAAAAAATACTAAGTCCTCCCTCTAACAGTAAAACCCCCCACCCACCAAACCCCCCAAAATAAAAAAACCTAACACTAAAAAAATCCTAAACTACCCATTGCCCCTAAAGGGGCATTTGTATGGGCATTGCCCTTAAAAGGGTATTCAACTCTTTTACTGCCCTAAAAGTGAAAGGCAATTCTAGCGTTGTACAAACGCTAGGATTGACTATTGAAGAATACAGGGGAGTTTCATTCATGAAGCATAAGATACTTCATGTAGAAAGCTCCTTTATTTGTTTCAATCGATCGCCGTTCTTAGCTGCTACAGCAGCCCATGGCTAAAAAAAAATGTTCTAAGAGGTGACGTTTTAACCTCTTAGCCAATAGCCATGCGTTAAATCCGGCTCCCATGGGCGCCCAAATTTAGATAGTTTTTAGCAGCGCTATAGGGAGGTGAAATAACTCCGCTTTTGTTGCGGTCGTAAAAATCCCTATAGCGTTCAAAACTTGTAATCTAGCTGTGAATTACTAAGCCCCCTAACACCCCCTAAATTAACCCCAATTGCCTAAATTAAAAAATACTAAGTTACAAACAATTAAAATAAAAAAGCTAACATTACTTAAAAAAAAAAACTAAAATTAAATTAATCTAAGATTTCAAAAAATAAAAACTTAATCCTTATGAAAATAAAAAAGCCCCCCAAAATAAAAACACCCCCTAATATACTATACTATACCAATAGCCCTTAAAAGGGTCTTTTGTAGGGCATTGCCCTAAGTTAAACAGCTGTTTTACCTTAAAAAATACTAAGTCCTCCCTCTAACAGTAAAACCCCCCACCCACCAAACCCCCCAAAATAAAAAAACCTAACACTAAAAAAATCCTAAACTACCCATTGCCTCTAAAGGGGCATTTGTATGGGCATTGCCCTTAAAAGGGTATTCAACTCTTTTACTGCCCTTAAAGTGAAAGGCAATCCTAGCGTTGTACATGCGTTAAATCCGGCTCCCATGGGCGCCCAAATTTTAAAAAAGCCTAAGCATAACCCCGAGATAGGTACTCACGGTTCCTGAAGTCCGGCAGTGAAGTCTTCTTCCAAGCGGCAATATCTTCTATCTTCTACCAGGAACAAGCCGGAGCGGAGCGCCGAACTGAAGACTGGTTGAATTTTAATTTGTAAAAGAGAATAAGGAAGTATGTAAAACTACAGCAAGCGGCAGTCAAAAATAGTTTACACCAGTTGAATTGGTTAAAGATTTGTTGCTCAATATAAACTATTTATAGCCTATTTGTTAAGGGTATAGTCTTTAGAGACCTTTTTCTCTACTAAATTCACCTTTTTTTTTAGAAAAGGTACTTTTTCTGGGACACCTGTCTTCTCCAAGTTGAAAAAAATGAAAGAATAGTTTAATATCTGGAAAATGTATATGAAAAAACTCAACTTAGGATGTAAAAGGTTCCTGGTCACGTTTGTGCCTGTACTGGAAGCAAGCAAGGAGCCGTGATCATTGTACAAGAAGCTCCTTGTGCAGACCTATCCCTTGCTCTCATACAACCAATGGTACAAGATCAGGGCTTGCTAATAATTTATGGTGGATCAGTCTGAGACGTATTTAGTCTGTCACCTATAATGTGGTTTTCTAACAGAATAGCAAGCATATTAGATCAGCAAACGGAAATGACGTTCCGTCAGCTGTCTGATCAAAAATACTCACCTCGCATGCGCTCCTGCACATCCTAACCCACCAGATTCTATGTTGTTAGTGCGGCTGCACATAGCCAACAGTTTGTTGGACACTTGTTAGAGTGCATAAGTCTACTGGGCATTTATTTAAAAAAAAGTGCCCAACAATCTGATGGCTATTTACATATATACAGACTGACAAAGGCACTATATAGGCAAGCTCCTCTTTGTTTTAATTTATAGTTTCCAGAGTGAATAACTAATATATATGGTCTATTAGAGGAGTGGTGATAGCATCTTATATTGACATCTAAAAGAAAGGTGTTTTTGGAAAAAGGTTCCAAAAGAAAGAAAATACTCTTTCAGTACTCTATGCCCAGACTAGTTAAGAGGCAGGAAAATAAAAATAAATATAAATTAAATTAAAATATAACTTTTATTGGTTCTCTTTAAAAGATGGGTACAAAAATATTAAAATCTGCTATCACGAGTAATTGTGGTTATAAAGTGTTTGGAGTGTCCCTGAATTAGTGGCTATTTGGCCTTATATCACTTTCATATTACTCCAGGATATACACATCATCAGTAATTAGTCATTAGTGTTATCACCATATTATATACTTGGTATTCCAGCATTTGAGTATAGTTATGAGCAAACGTCTATATACTGGTATCAAGATTTCACATATATATATATTGGTATCTGGTATCATACACTTGTCACAACTTGTCTTAATACCTTGGTGTAATAGTAGTGGTTATTGCAATATTCATGTGGCAACAAAAAGGCGGTATATCTGCATTTGCAACAATAACCCTATCAATTATGATTATATAGTAGGTTTTATATAGCACATATTCATAAATTAGCTAAGCTCTATTTTATGTTCATCAACCAATCTTGTTGCAATCCTATATATCTCTCCTCAGATTGCAATTTAGAGCTATCTTAGTTAAATATTGCTGTTTATATTATTTATGAATACCCAGAGTTCGATATTACTTCACGTGTAAGGTAGTATTCACATAAAGTATAAGTGCTTCTGTTAGCTGTTATTTCTTAGGTGTATAATAATCACCACTATAAAAGTTGTTCAGCACTTATCCGCCACATTTCTACCTATCAATGTGTGTGCTTCTACTAGTGAATGTTTAATGATCATATAGTTGCCACCTTAATGATAATAATAAACAGTACTTTAGTGTTACACTTTGGTAGTTATTAACTACGCTTCTACTAGTAAATATTCAGCGCTTTGTTTGTATGAAAATATTGGTGCTTCTGTTTAGTAACTGTTTCCTTGGTATATGATAATCACCCTAATAAAGTTTACACAGCACCCATACGTTACATTTGTAGCTATTAATATATGCGCTTGTACTAGTAAATGCTCCGCTAACATGTGATGGCCACCACAGCGATAATCATGTATTTGAATAAAGTCTGTACACTGCTTACATTAAATAGCCATATAATGACTGTTCGTGTTAATAGACGTTAGGTGCTCAGAACTTAGTACTCTGAATACCAAATATCCAATCAAAACCCCTCAGGGCTGATAACATTTATACAACAGGGCTCGGATAACTTGATTAAAATTACACACATAGGGACCCCATCGTCCCTCACAACCCCTCTGATGCGTTTTGCCTGAAAAGGCTTTATCAAACGCGGCGGGCCGCTGGGTTTGAGAACATTTATATGCTCCCGGTGTCGAAAGTCCCGCCTCTGTCCTCCAATAAACTGGTTGTTTAGTGGCTGTCCATCAATCTATGACAGCCAGTCAGGAGCAAAATAAATTTCTCATGTTTTTAAGGTGGGATTTGGTAAATTACTTAAAAAAGATGTTTGTGCATTTATGTAGAGGGTATCTTATTGCTATTCTATCAGTATTGATTACTACCCACTCCTTGAACTACTTTAATTCTTAAGATGGACTGAGTCTATATATATACATAAATAGACTATTTAAGGATACTTTCAATTTACTATATTAACATATGAATTTGTTGATCGTAAATTTCCTATTCATAATGTGTGCATAATTGCAACTTGATCTTAAAGAGAGAGTATTAACTAATGGCTATGTTCTTAGTATACACAGATGCAAATGAAATGAAATGTAATATATGAGGCACAGCTGGTACAAGAACATAGCCATCTATACTATAATTCTGTTTTTAATGTGTCCGTCGCTGTTGTCAGTTGCGTGCACAGCCAAAAGTATGTAGGATGCGTGCACAGCCAAACAAATCCACCTGGGAAGTATCGTAACTGCCTAGAAGTATTAACAAACACCTAACGCATGCACAAGATGTAACTCTCAACCGCCACCCCCCACCGCAATAACTAAATAAAATGTAGTAACCCCTAATCCACCAACCCCCACATTGCAGTACATAATAAAGTTATTAACCCCTAATCCGCCATTCAAATACTTCGCAATCTAACTAATTCCCACCTAGATTGAGAGTTTTGCGCTAAACATGGTACAAAATAAACGCATCAACAGTTGCGTTATTTCACCCTCCATAGCGCTGCCATTACGAGTTTCTGAAAAGCCTCCTTGTGCGTGCAATATGGTTGCGTTAAGCTCCATACTGCACAAAATCCAAGGGCTGCTTTGATGTGCTCGTGCATGCTTTCCCCCATAGACATTAATGGGGAGAGAGTGTTAAAAAAAACCCTAACAACTGCGATCGCAGAATGGCGATCGCTGTAATGCAACCCCATTGATGTGTATGGGGAAAAGAAAGATACATTTAAACCTAACACCCAAACATAAACCCCAAGCCTAGACACCCCTAATCTGCTGCCCTCGACATCGCCGCCACCTAAATAAAGTTATTAATCCCTAATCTGCTGCTCCCGACATCACCGACACTAATAAAAAGTATTAACCCATATTCCGCCGCTCCTGACGTCGCCAACACTATAATAAAGTTATTAACCCCTATTGCTCCACTCCCTGACATCACCGCCACTATAATAAAGTTATTAACCCCGAATCTGCCCCCCGACACTAATAAAAGCTATTAACTCCTAATCCGCCACTCCCCGACATCGGAGCCACTATAATAAAGTTATTAACCCCTAAACCTCCGGCCTCCCATATCGCAAAACACTAAATTAAATTATTAACCCCTAAACCTAACACCCCCCTAACTTTTAATTAAAATTACAATATAACTCTATTTAAATAAATAAAAACTTACCTATGAAATAAATATAAACCTAACATTAAACTATAAATTAACCTAACATAACTAATCTAATAAAATAAAAAATACTACCAATTAAAATATCTAAATTACAAAAAAAAAAACTAATCCTACTTAATTATGATTTATTTAGTGGATGAGATGTGGTAGGCCAGAGGTTTAGGGGTTAATAACTTTATTTAGTGGCGGCGATGTCGGGGAGTGGCAGAATAGGGGTTAATAACTTTATTATAGTGGCGGCGATGTCAGGGGGCGGCGGTTAAGGGGTAAATATATTTAAATAGTGTTGGCGATGTGAGTGGGCAGCAGACCTTATCGCCTAAATTGTCGACTCAGGTGAGTTTATCACAGAAAAGTAGATGAAAAGGACTCCCACTGGTAACGTAATACAAATGTAATATCAGAACTATTCTTGGCCTCAGGCTATGTAAAATATATTCTTTGAAATAGTGTGCTACAATGTGTTAATGCTACATATACACCTTGTGTTAGTCCACAAGTCACACATTTAGAGATACATTGTGCCTATATACATGAACCATACAGTTAAAATTTGTTAAATACTTGAGGTCTGGATTGAAAATGTTATCCATACAGGGATTCCCCCTCCCTCTTTCTCCCCTATGAACCGAACCCTGAGCGGTGTCATTACCCCGCATCCTGTTGATAAAACTGGCGCGGAGTGTGAGACCGTATGTAGGGATGCTAGAAATAGCACACCATCTCTACAAAATTTTACAGTTTATGATGTTTATTTGTTCATTAAGGTTATTTATGTTTTTTGCTTCCAAAAATATGTTTGTTATTTTGTGTAATGTATATTTTTAGGGGGTGTTTGTATTTTTTTGGAGTAAAAGAGCTGTTTATCTCAGGGCAATGCCCTACAAAAGGCCTTTTAAGGGCCCTTGGTAGTTTATTCTAGAGTAGGTTTTTTTATTTTGGGGTGTTTTTTTAAGGGTTTTTTATTTTTTGTAATGGTAGGTTTTAGTGTAAGGCAGGGTTTTATTTCACAGGTATTTATTTTAACTAGGTAGTTAGTAAATAGTTAATAACTACTAACTAGTCTACCTAGTTAAAATAAATACAAACTTACCTGTGAAATAAAAATAAAACCTAAGCTAGATACAATATAACTATTAGTTATGTTGTAGCTAGCTTAGGTTTTATTTCACAGGTAAGTTTGAATTTATTTTAACTAGGTAGTTAGTAAATAGTTAATAACTACTAACTAGTCTACCTAGTTAAAATAAATACAAACTTACCTGTGAAATAAAAATAAAACCTAAGCTAGATACAATATAACTTTTAGTTATATTGTAGCTAGCTTAGGTTTTATTTCACAGGTAAGTAAGTATTTAGTTTTAAATAGGTATTATTTAGTTAATAATTGTAAATTTAATTTAGATCTAAATTAATTATGTTAAAGTTAGGGGGTTAGGGTTAGGTTTATGGTTAGGTTTAGGGGTTAATATAGTTTAATTTAGCTTGTTGTGATATGGGGGTGACGATTTAGGGGTTAATAGGTTTATTAAGTTAGTAATTGTAAATTTAATTTAGATCTAATTTAATTATGTTAAAGTTAGGGGGGTTAGGGTTAGGTTTAGGGTTAGGTTTAGGGGTTAATATAGTGTAATTTAGCTTGCTGCGATGTTGGGGGGCCGGCGGTTTAGGGGTTAATAGGTTTATTTAGTTAAAGGGACACTGAACCCAATTTTTTTCTTAAATGATTCAGATAGAGCATGCAATTTTAAGCAACTTTTCAATTTTTCTTTGTTCTCTTGCTATCTTTATTTGAAAAAGAATGCAGCTAAGCTTTTTTGGTACAGACTCTGGACAGCACTTTTCATTGGTGGATGAATTTACCCACCAATCAGAAAGAACAACCCAGGTTGTTCACCACAAATGGGCCGGCAACTAAACTTACATTCTTGCATTTAAAATAAAGATACCAAGAGAATGAAGAAAATTTGATAATAGGAGTAAATTAGAAAGTTGCTTAAAATTGCATGCTCTATCTGAATCACGAAAGAAAAAAATGTGGTTCCGTGTCCCTTTAATAATTGTAAATTTAATTTATATCTAATTAAATTATGTTAAAGTTAGGGGGGGTTAGGGTTAAGTTTATGGTTACGCTAGGGTTTACGTTAGGGTTAGGGTTACGTCAGAGTTAGGGTTAGGTTTAGGAGTTAATATAGTTTAATTTAGCTTGTTGCGATGTGGTGGGTTGGCAGTTTAGGGGTTAATAAATGTAGTATAGTGGCGGCGATATTGGAGCAGCAGATTAGGGGTTAAGAATTTTATTTAGGTAGCGGCGATATCGGGAGCGGCAGATTACACTTAGACATTAAATAACGTAACTTTTGTTGCATTTGTTAATTTCTCTATAGCGCTCAAAACTCGTAATATAGCTGTGTATTAGGTAGATTGCGATGTGTCGGGTTGGTGGATTAGGGGTTAATACTTTTGTTAGTAGTTGCGATGTGGGGGGATGGCAGTTTAGAGGTTAATACATTTTCTTATTAGTTGTGATGTGGGGTGATGGTGGAAATAGGGGTTTTGATGTGTCTGGTTTATTTTTGGGAGGCGGGTTAGACTTTTATGGCCGACAAAACATTTTTATGTTTTTTTTCTTACGCACCAGCTCAGTTCATAAACTGCTGTAAGTCACTGGCGACTCCAGAAATGTGTATTTCCGCACATTTTTGAACATCGCCAGTTTATTCAACTTACGGCAGTATATCATCTGCCGGAACCGTATATGCAATTCACCTGATGTGCGAGGTGAACCTATGGGCGGCGTGGGTTTCAGCAGTTGCACTGAAACCTACACTGCATATGTCATCTCGCCCCTGAGCTGCATCTAGGTGAATTCCGAAAATGGCATGGTGGTGAGATCCCTTGCGCCCCCAAGAGGAACCTCACTCTACAACCATAGACTGCCCTCCAGGAAGGCTTAATGCCTAGTGTGTATATAATTTATAAAAACATGCCCAGTAGCTGCAGTCTGTGGCAGGTTTTATATATATAAAGGTGTTTGTAGACGCATGCGCTCTAACAAGTGTCCAACAATCTGATGGCTATGTTGTTAGAGATTCTAAAAACATAGAATCTAATGGGTTGTGACGTGCATTGGGATGTGATTACGAGGAGAAGCGCATGCACGGTGAGTATTTTTGATATGAAAGCTGATGGAAGGTCACTTACGTTTGCTGATCTGATATTTTTGCTGTTAGAACATCGGCCAGGAGGAAAAGCAGGCTTACATGGGCTCTGAAACTGCATCCACACAGCTTAATAAATAAAGCCCTTAGAGGCTCTATAAACCATAATATAAATGTATGCATTCATATTAATTGTAGTAGTTTTATAATAAACATTACTTTAATGTCTGAACACTCATTGCAATCATAAATTAAGATTCCGATTTCCATATTTCATATGTGTACAAGGCTAATCGTGCAAAAGAGTGATTTCACTTTTTTTTTTACTAAATCAGGAAATTATGTTTATTAAAGGGCCATAAAATACTGTAGAATTGCATAGCAAATAAGTACATACTAAAAAGACAATGTAATCACATTTTAAATGAGCAGTAGATTTTTTGCTAAAAATTTCAAAATGCACTTAAATTTGCTAGCCTCCCTGTATCATGTGACATGCATCAGCCAATCACAGACTTCTCTAGGTATACACTGTGAACTCTTGAACATGCTTAACAGAAGTGTGCATATTGATAGATTGCGCACAATTTGATAATGAAAGAAAATTGTAAAGTTTGATTTAAATTGCTTTATCTAAATCATAAAAGTTTAATTTTGAGTTTAACTTGTGAGCTTTGCACAAGCATATGACACTGAAAAAAGCTGTGCACAGACAACCTAGTAATGACAGTTAAGAGGCCAAACAGGTTTTCAAGAAGCCAAAGTTATTGTATCAGAAAAATTAAAAAATCTTTAAAAAAATTGCAAAAAAATGTGTTCTAGATAAATTGCAATATCATTCTCAAACTATCCCCATGTAAAAGTATATATTTTTCCCTTTCAAGAGATAAGTAATATTATTGGTTGAAATGTATTAAAACATTTCTGTTTATTTAATGTATTTGGAGCACAAGGAGTTAATGTTTTTAACCAATCAGGATTTGCAAGAGTTTATAAATACTCAGGCGTTACACATAGCCAAAACGTGCCAGTAGTGGGGTTTTTGTATGCTGTTTTCTTTGTACAATTATGTATTTAAATTGAATAAATTCCTGTTTTAATTGAAGTGGGGATCGTTGCTAAATGAACCAGTGATTTGCATCTTTACCCACATCCTGAGAAATATTAGTTAGTATAACTAATAAAATAAAGGGTGCCTTTATCTGGCAAAAGTGAAGGGAACAAATATACATCCAATATTACACTTTTCTAAGGGAGATCTCATGTCATTTATTATTGTCGAATATGTTTTTCCAATGTTAATATTATAAATTGCCACATATGAGGAAAACTCACAAATATGTAGCATTTTTGTGTATTGGTTGAAGCTGGGAAAATTTGATAAGTAAGCCTGAGCAAGTATCTCAGCCTGCCTGGCTTCTGTTCAAAATTCAGCCAACAGCAGGAGACAAAAAAAAACTAATTTATCATTAAAAATAACGATCAATAATTACTTAACCAGTGAACCTCTCCTACAATCTACGTCGCTCTGCTTTGCAGCAGGCACATTCCACCGCAAGTTATTTATTGTGAAATCAGCTGCTAAAAATATATACGGGCAGAAAATCTGTGCTCTCACTTAACTATTTAATGGCTGGACAGGTTTAGGACAGAAAGGTGCTCTCATCTGCAAACCTTACAAACGGTCTGTTGCGAATGTTAAAGAAGGGTTACAGAGTTGTCTGTTTTATTTGTCAGAGCTAAGATTAATACTGCACCATTTCGGTCCCTGAAGAAAGGATAATATGATCATACAACTACTACTGAGTCCTATGAAACTGCTCATTGCAGATAATTGGATGGACTGAGAAGATTGTTCACTATAAAAGCTTTTCTTGCAATGTCCTTTGTGATGTCAAACAGAAAAGAATGTGAAAGCCAATTGCTCTGCAGTTGTAAGTTATCTGTAGCGTTCTTCCCTTGACTAACGAGCACGTTTTCTCTTCCAGGACCAGGACAGATATGTGCATGTATTAGTTAAAACAAACAAACAAAAAAAATAAAACAATAATAGCTTACTTGAGAATAAAAGTTTATTGCACTCTAAGGGGCATATTCACTCTTATAGCCATAAGTTTACAGTGCAAAAAAGACCACTTATTCTGAACCAGCAATGTTCAGCTTCGGTTCATGAAACCCACAAACTTTTATTTTTGTAAAAAAAAATAGCATAAATAAGATTTCTTGATGAGAAAATTGTCTTTTGAAGGTCTGACAACTTACAGTTAAAGGGACAGTAAACACATTGATATTTTTACATAACATGATGTTTAGTTATGTGCAATGAAAGAAATTTGCAATATATTTTCATTATTTATTTCGCACCCTTTCATGTAATTTAGCTGTGGAAATTGAGCAATTTCTAATTCTATGAACTTGGAATGCACCCTGTTGTCTCCTCAAGGTTAACGGTGCTACATATCTGTCCCATACTGACTTTAACTGATAACAACAGTAAAACAGAGTACTAATTTATGAGCATGGCCAGCTTTGTTGTCTGTGTACTAAAGCCTAGATTGGCTCCTCCAAATAAAGCAAATAGTGGCTTTTGGAAAATAATTGCAGTGGAAGAATGGTAATTTGTTTTAAATATGTTAAAAGTTAGCTGATATTTTAATCTATAGAACACACAACAGAAATGTCTTGTAATTACGATCGCCTAGATTTTGAGTTTTGTCGGTAAAGACACGCGTAGCTAACGCAGCTTTTTTTCCAAACGCACCCTTAAGACAACGCTGGTATTTAGAGTTGTCTGAAGGGCTGCGTTAGGCTCCAAAAAGGGTGCGTTGAGCCGAATGTACCGCCACTACAACCCTCAATACCAGTATTGCTTACGGTAGCGGTAAGCTGGAAAAACGTGCTCATGCACAATTCCCCCATAGGAAACAATGGGGCAGTTTGGGATGAAAAAAACCTAACACCTGCAAAAAAGCAGCGTTAAGCTCCCAACGCAGCCCCATTGTTTCCTATGGGGAAACACTTTCTAAGTCTGCACCTAACAACCTAACATGAACCCAGAGTCTAAACACCCCTAACCTTACACTTATTAACCCCTAATCTGCCGCCCCCGCTATCGCTGACACCTGCATTATACGATTAACCCCTAATCTGCCGCTCCGGACAACGCCGCAACCTACATTATACCTATGTACCCCTAATCTGCTGCCCCTAACATCGCCGACCCCTATATTATATTTATTAACCCCTAATCTGCCCCCCCCAACATCGCCGCTACCTTACCTACACTTATTAACCCCTAATCTGCCGACCGGACCTCGCCGCTATTCTAATAAATGTATTAACCCCTAAAGCTAAGTCTAACCCTAACACCCCCCTAAATTAAATATAATTTTAATCTAACAAAATAAATTAAATCTTATTAACTAAAGCATTCCTATTTAAAAATAAATACTTACCTGTAAAATAAAGCCTAATATAGCTACAATATAACGAATAATTATAGTGTAGCTATTTTAGGATTTATATTTATTTTACAGGCAACTTTGTATTTATTTAAACTAGGTACAATAGCTATTAAATAGTTATTAACTATTTAATAGCTACCTAGTTAAAATAATTACAAAATTACCTGTAAAATAATTCCTAACCTAACTACACTATCAATAAATTAATTAAACTAAATTACAAAAAAACAAACACTAAATTACAAAAAAATAAAAAAAGATTACAAGAATATTAGGCTAATTACACCTACTCTAAGCCCCCTAATAAAATCAAAAAGCCCCCCAAAATAATAAAGGTCCCTACCCTATTCTAAATTAAAAAGTAACCAGCTCTTTTACCAGCCCTTTAAAGGGCTTTTTGCGGGGCCCCATAGTCTTCATCCTATCCGGGCAGAAGAGGACATCCAGACCGGCAGACATCTTCCTCCAAGAAGCATCTTCTATCTTCATCCATCCGGAGCGGAGTGGAGCCATCTTCTTCCAGCCGACGCGGATCCATCCTCTTCAACCGATGCCTACTCGCCGAATGAAGGTTCCTTTAAATGACGTCATCCAAGATGGCGTCCCTCGAATTCCAATTGGCTGATAGGATTCTATCAGCCAATCGGAATTAAGGTAGGAAAATCTGATTGGCTGATTAAATCAGCCTATCAGATTCAAGTTCAATCCGATTGGCTAATCCAATCAGCCAATCAGATTGAGCTCGCATTCTATTGGCTGTTCCGATCGGCCAATAGAATGCAAGCTCAATCTGATTGGCTGATTGGATCAGCCAATCGGAATTCGAGGGATGCAATCTTGGATGACGTCATTTAAAGGAACCTTCATTCGTCGAGTATGCGTCGGTTGAAGAGGATGGATCCACGTCACTGGAAGAAGATGGCTCCGCTTCGCTCAGCTCCGGATGGATGAAGATAGAAGATCTTCAGGGGGGTAGTGTTAGGTTTATTTAAGGGGAGTTTGGGTTAGAGTAGGGGTATGTGGGTGGTGGGTTTTAATGTTGGGGGGGTTGTATTTTTTTTTCAGGCAAAAGAGCTGATTACTTAGGGGCATGCCCCGCAAAAAGCCCTTTTAAGGGCTGGTAAAAGAACTGGTTACTTTTTAATTTAGAATAGGGTAGGGACCTTTATTATTTTGGGGGGCTTTTTTATTTTATTAGGGGGCTTAGAGTAGGTGTAATTAGCCTAATATTCTTGTAATCTTTTTTTATTTTTTTGTAATTTAGTGTTTGTTTTTGTAATTTAGTTTAGTTTATTTAATTGTATGTAATTGTAGGTAATTTATTTAATTAATTTATTGATAGTGTAGTGTTAGGTGTAATTGTAACTTATGTTAGGATTTATTTTACAGGTAATTTTGTAATTATTTTAACTAGGAAGCTATTAAATAGTTAATAACTATTTAATAGCTATTGTACCTAGTTAAAATAAATACAAAGTTGCCTGTAAAATAAATATAAATCCTAAAATAGCTACAATATATTTATTCGTTATATTGTAGCTATATTAGGGTTTATTTTACAGGTAAGTATTTAGTTTTAAATAGGAATACTTTAGTTAATAAGATTTAATTTATTTAGTTAGATTAAAATTATATTTAACTTAGGGGGGTGTTAGGGTTAGACTTAGCTTTAGGGGTTAATACATTTATTAGAGTAGCGGCGAGATCTGGTCGGCAGATTAGGGGTTAATACTTGAAGTTAGGTGGCGGCGACGTTGGGGGGGGCAGATTAGGGGTTAATACTATTTATTATAGGGTTTGCGAGGCGGGAGTGCGGCGGTTTAGGGGTTAATAACTTTGTTATAGTGGCGGCGAGGTCTGGTCAGCAGATTAGGGGTTAATAAGTGTAGTTAGGTAGTGGCGACATTGGGGGGGGCAGATTAGGGGTTAATAAATATTATGTAGGTGTCGGCAATGTTAGGGGCAGCAGATTAGGGGTTCATAGGGATAATGTAGGTGGCGGCGGGGTGCGGTCGGCAGATTAGGGGTTAAATTTTTTTATTATAGTGGCGGCGATGTGGGGGGACCTCGGTTTAGGGGTACATAGGTAGTTTATGGGTGTTAGTGTACTTTAGAGCACTGTAGTTAAGAGCTTTATAAACCGGCATTAGCCCATAAAGCTCTTAACTAATTACTTTTTTGGCGGCTGGAGTCTTGTCGGTAGAGGGTCTACCGCTCACTTCAGCCAAATACCAGATGCCTAGATTTAGAGTTCTGCGTTAGCCATCAAAAGCAGCGTTAAGGGGTCCTAACGCTGCTTTTTACCGCCCGCTGGTATTTAGAGTCAGTCAGGAAAGGGTCTAACGCTCACTTTCCAGCCGTGACTTTTCCATACCGCAGATCCCCTTACGCCAATTGCGTATCCTATCTTTTCAATGGGATCTTCCTAACGCCGGTATTTAGAGTCTTGGCTGAAGTGAGCTGTAGAGCCTCTACCGACAGGACTCCAGACGCAGAAAAAAGCCAGGAGTTAAGAGCTTTCTGGGCTAACGCCGGTTCATAAAGCTCTTAACTACTTAAATAGTATTAACCCCTAATCTGCCCTCCCTAACATCGGTGACACCTAACTTCAAGTATTAACCCCTAATCTGCCGACCGGACCTCGCCCGCTACTCTAATAAATGTATTAACCCCTAAAGCTAAGTCTAACCCTAACCCTAACACCCCCCTAAGTTAAATATAATTTTTATCTAACTAAATAAATTAAATATTATTAACTAAAGTCTTCCTATTTAAAACTAAATACTTACCTGTAAAATAAACCCTAATATAGCTACAATATAACAAATAATTATATTGTAGCTATTTTTAGGATTTATATTTATTTTACAGGCAACTTTGTATTTATTTTAACTAGGTACAATAGCTATTAAATAGTTATTTACTATTTAATAGCTACCTAGTTAAAATAATTACAAAATAACCTGTAAAATAAATCCTAAACTAAGTTACAATTAAACCTAACACTACACTATCAATAAATTAATTAAATAAATTATCTACAATTACCTACAATTAAATAAACTAAACTAAATTACAAAAACAAACAAACACTAAATTACAAAAAATAAAAAAAGATTACAAGAATTTTAAGCTAATTACACCTACTCTAACCCCCCTAATAAAATAACAAAGCCCCCCAAAATAAAAAAATTCCCTACCCTAATCTAAATTAAAATAGTTAACAGCTCTATTACCTTACCAGCCCTTAAAAGGGCTTTTTGAGGGGCATGCCCCAAATAAATCAGCTTTTTTGCCTGTAAAAAAACCACAATACCACACCCCAACATTTCAACCCACCACCCACATACCCCTACTCTAACCCAAACCCCCCTTAAATAAACCTAACACTACCCCCTGAAGATCTCCCTACCTTGAGTCGTCTTCACTCAGCCGAGCAGCGATGGACCAAAAGAAGACATTCTGAGAGGCAGAAGTCTTAATCCTATCCGGGCAGAAGAGGACATCCGGACCGGCAAACATCTTCATCCAAGCGGCATCTTCTATCTTCATCCATCCGACGAGGAGAAGCTCCATCTTCAAGACCTCCGGCGTGGAACATCCTCTTCTCCCGATGACTAGACAATGAATGAAGGTTCCTTTAAGTGACGTCATCCAAGATGGCGTCCCTCAAATTCCGATTGGCTGATAGGATTCTATTAGCCAATCGGAATTAAGGTAGGAAAAATCTGATTGGGGTAAATCTGATTAGGGGTTAATAAATATAATATAGGGGTTGGCGATGTTAGGGGCAGCAGATTAGGGGTACATAGGTATAATGTAGGTTGCGGCGGTGTCCGGAGCGGCAGATTAGGGGTTAATAATAAAATGCAGGGGTCAGCGATAGCTGGGGCGGCAGATTAGGGGTTAATAAGTGTAAGGTTAGGAGTGTTTAGACTTGGGGTACATGTTAGGGTGTTAGGAGCAGACTTAGAAAGTGTTTCCCCATAGGAAACAATGGGGCTGCGTTAGGAGCTGAACGCTGCTTTTTTGCAGGTGTTAGGTTTTTTTCAGCCCAAACTGCCCCATTGTTTCCTATAGGGATATTGTGCACGAGCACGTTTTTCCAGCTAGCCGCTACCGTAAGCAACTCTGGTATTGAGAGTTGAAGTGGCGGTAAATATGCCTGTACGCTCCCTTTTTGGAGCCTAATGCAGCCCTTCAGAGAACTCTCAATACCAGCGTTATTTAAAAGGTGCGGGGAAAAAAAAAACACGCGTAGCTAACCCTTTGGCCGCAAAACTCTAAATCTAGCCGAGAGTTAGGAAGATCCCATTGAAAAGATAGGCTACGCAATTGGCGTAAGGGGATCTGCGGTATGGAAAAGTCGCGGCTTGAAAGTGAGCGTTAGACCCTTTCCTGTCTGACTCTAAATACCAGCGGGCTGCCAAAAGCAGTGTTAGGACCCCTTAACGCTGCTTTTGACAGCTAACGCAGAACTCTAAATCTAGGTGGATATATTTAATGTCCCATTAATTGTTAAGGGGAGTTTTTCCTTTTTCACATTCTGTTTGTTAAAGAAGTACAAACACATTAAACATGATGATATGGGAACGTTAGCTTGCAGCAAAGTAGCCTAGTACAACCAGAGATGCATTGTTGAAAAAATAGGCCACATCATATTACATGATACAGTTATTTTTTTTTAAATATTTTTATTTTATTTTTATTTTTTAAATATTTTTTTATTGAGATTTGTTTAAAGGCATATAAGTCATAAATGTCAATAAAGGTTGTACAATATGATTATCACCACAAATTCAACCAATAATAGCTATGTTATTTAAACAGAGTATGGTTATATGACATTACATACCAAAGTTAGGAAACAAAATTGATGTCAAGGAAGCGCTGTACCTTAAAAATAACCTTGGAGGCCACTCTTGGACCTCTTATGAAAATGTAAATGTAGCTAAAGAAGGCACCTACTGAGAATATGGAGACCACTCTTGGATCTCCAGTAGTGAATCTCTATTTTCTAATTTTGTTGGGTCCAGAGCAGTTAATTAAACTTAGACTGAAAACTTCTATAGATGTAAGGATTCCACTCCTGGTTTTCCTTTTTTCTTCTACAGCTCACCTTACACCTCTATTTAAGTCATGTCTCCGCCCCAAACAAGTGCTTAGTTATTAACTTCATATCAGCTAAGCTCTATACATCCATTTCTTAACCTGTGCATTATTTCATGAAATTGAAGATATTTGCTACTACAAGTTATTGGATTACAATTACCAGCAGGAACTGTTACTACTACCTGCTACCCAGTGAACGAATTTATTTCATCTAAGTTACTTTTACTCTGAGGATTGGATCTTTTTCATCAGACACCTGCAAGCAGTACAAACCGGGACTTTCAAGGAATAACCGCAAGTAACATAAAATCTTAAGTTGCTGCCACTCAGTTAACTGACATAATTTCTGCAATTGTTATCATATCGCTACTTCTGTTTCAATATAACTTTTTGTAACAAACCAGTTCCACTGTAACGCTACGGAACAGCTCTGACGTCATCAGCAGGGGAACTCCTGTGTACTTGACACGCCCCTGTCAGCAGCTGCAGATTTCTGTGTTCTCTCTCACTACATATTACTCGGTTACTACTACAATCAGGTTTAACGGTGGTTAGTCCACATAACTCTTGCTACCTATCTAAACAAAGGTCTCAATATTGAAATTCACTGCTTATCAATTCTGAATATTATTTCAGAAATCTTGTACTTCATTTTTAGTTATAGTTTGGAATATTGCTACACATTAATTGTAGCTTATCACTACAAATATATACTCATACTACAATTCATCATATATTAAAACTCACTTTGAATCATCACAGCCTATGCTGAAATAATAGTCTGTATTTCAAAGTGAAACATTCACACTTTAAGGCAGTTGAGATCCAACATAATAAAACTCATTACAGAATAACTAAGCCATTATTATGGATCCAGCCGAACTCCCACAAATTGTCTTTAACCTGTCACAAAGGGTAGACCAACTCAGCCAGGGTCTAAGAGAATTACAATTGGAAAATGAGACTTTGAGAAACGTTATAAAAGATTCCATCAATCCTAAGCTACCAGCCCAAGAGACCTCTCCTGAACCCTTTGTTGCTCCTCCAGAATATTTTCATGGAGACAGAAATCAATACCGCCACTTTAAAAATGCTTGCCTTCTTAATTTTTCTCTCAAGCCTAGGACCTATCCAAATGATAGGGTGAAAGTTCTCTGCATGATAAGCTACTTAAGGGGAGAACCCCGAATATGGGCTGACACACTATTTGAAACTAATAATCCGGTCCTATCATCCTTTTCGGCATTTCTTGACGTTATGGATGAATTGTATAATGATACCAACCTCCAAATTACAGCTGAGAGCAAAATGAGGAAACTTAAACAAGGTTCCAGACCTGTGGAATATTACATAACTGAGTTCAAACAATACTCCATTGACTCCCAATGGAATGCCATAGCCCTCAGAAATCAATTTAGGCTTGGTCTTTCCGATGCAGTCAAGGATGAATTAGCCAGAACAGAATTGCCAGAGACACTTGAGGCTCTTATGAAATTAAGTAGCCATATCGATAGAAGATTAAGGGAGAGAAGATCAGAACGACAATACTCAGACCAGCCATACAAAAAGGAAAAGGTTCCCATTCCTAACCAACCCACTCTTAGGTCTACTAGTCCCAGCGGAGCTGAAGCTATGGATATCAGCATTTTCAGGGGTCCGCTATCACCGGATGAACGTATGAGAAGAAAGACCCGGGGCCTCTGCATGTATTGTGGTGATCCAGCTCACAGTCTTAAGGACTGCCCTATCATACCTCAGAAAAAGAACAGTAAGTGTAGTACTAACTTTACCTCTCAAGTAGTACTTAATAAACCACTTCACTGTTCTCTACTTTTGTCTTTACAGTGGGCAAGTAAACAGATCTCAGTCCCTGCTATCGTTGACACCGGAGCTCAAGGCAACTACATTGACAGCTCATTAGTCTCTATCAATAAAATACCACTGATTAAGAAATTGTCTCCTATTTCTCTTCGTGTTGTTGATGGCTCTGAGATTTCTTCTGGACCTATTACACATCATACCATTCCTCTTTCTGTCACAACATTAAACAATCATCATGAACATCTCTCTTTTGATGTGATTACATCTCCATTATTTCCAATTGTTCTTGGGTTGGCTTGGCTACAATTACATGAACCTCAGATCAGTTGGAAATCTTTAGACATACATTTAAACTCTCAATATTGCCAACAAACTTGTATTAGGCAGTCACTACTTTCTCTGAACCCCACTCCTGACATTGTTATACCAATTGAATACAGTCACTTTGCTGAGGTTTTCAGTAAAAAAGAGGCTGAAACACTTCCTCCTCATCGATCCTATGACTGCCCCATAGAGTTAAAACCAGGTACAACTCCACCTATAGGACATTTATATCCTCTATGTCAATCCGAATTAGACCATCTGAAAAGTTATTTAGATGAGAATTTGAAGAAAGGATTCATTCGTCCTTCTGTCTCACCAGCTGGTGCTGGTATGTTTTTTGTCCGAAACAAGGATAACTCTCTACGCCCTATTATCGATTTTAGACAACTGAATAAGATCACCATAAAAAATCGCTACCCACTGCCACTCATTCCGGAACTCATAGAGAGATTAAGACATGCCACTATCTATACTAAATTGGATCTGAGGGGCGCATACAACCTTGTACGCATCAGAGAGGGGGATGAATGGCTCACGGCTTTTAGAACAAGATATGGGTTGTATGAATACCTAGTTATGCCTTTTGGACTCACCAACGCACCAGCAACCTTCCAATTCTTTATAAATGACATTTTTCATGATTTACTCGATATTTGTGTCATAGTTTATTTAGATGATATTCTGATTTATTCCTCCAATACTACTGACCACATCAAACACGTTAGTTGGGTTTTATCTCGTCTCCAGGTTCACCGACTTTATGCTAAACTGGAAAAATGCATTTTTCATACTACAACCATAGATTTCCTGGGTTATTCCATCAGCCCTGAAGGCATTCAAATGCAAGATGGAAAAGTTGAGGCAGTAAAATCCTGGCCAACTCCTATGAACAGAAAAGATCTACAAAAATTCCTCGGATTCAGTAATTATTACAGGAAATTCATCCGAAATTTCTCGAGTATTTCGAAACCTCTTACCAAACTTACTAGTTCCAATTGCGTGTTCAGATGGTCGAAAGAAGCTGCTGATGCTTTCAATTTCCTCAAGGAGTCCTTTTCATCAGCTCCTATTTTAAAGTATCCTGATCCCGATCTACAATATATTTTGGAAGTGGATTCTTCGGATTATGCACTCGGTGCAGTCTTATCACAACGTAAGACACTCAAAGAACCTCTATTTCCTATCGGCTTCTTTTCAAAAATTATGTCCTCTGCAGAAATGAATTACTCAATAGGGGATAAAGAATTACTCGCCATCAAAAGAGCTTTGGAATTTTGGAGACATCTCCTAGAAAGTACATCTCATCCCATCATAATTTACACAGACCATCGTAATCTTGAGTTTCTACAGAACAACAAAACTTTATCTGGGAGACAGGTTAGATGGAGCCTCTTCTTCAGTCGTTTTGATTTCCAGATTCTGTATAGACCAGGATCGAAAAATGGAAAGGCAGATGCACTCTCCCGCAGAGATCCTAGACCCATTCCTGAATATACACCTAGTTGTATCCTACCACCCTCTAAATTCCTCGCTTTATTATCTATATCAGTTCCAGAATATGAAGCCGCCTTAGGGTTGGAAAAACAAGCACTTCTGAACTCCTTAATTAAGAAAGATGGATTATATTATCATGGCTCTCAAATTTACCTACCTGAACCACTTAGAGCACAAATTATTAAAGAACACCATGATCCTCCCTTACTTGGTCATGTAGGTATCAGACATACTAAGGAATTAGTAAGCAGAACTTACTGGTGGCCATCCATGGAAAATTATATCAAGCTCTACATTCAGCAATGTATTACTTGCTCAGTATCCAAACCCGAGAGAAGACCTCCCTATGGACTCCTCATGCCTTTGGACATACCCAATTCACCCTGGGCTCACATTGGTATGGATTTTATCGTAGAATTACCGCCAAGCTCTGGTTTCACCACCATTTTAGTCGTTACTGACCACTTTACTAAAATGGCACATTTCATTGCTTACCACAAGTTGCCTACTTCTTCAGAAACTGCACATTTGTTTCTGAACAACATTGTAAGGCATCACGGTTTACCGACTGTTTTGTTTACAGACAGAGGTAGCCAATTTACCTCAAGGTTTTGGAAGACACTCACTACAAGTCTGCAAATTGAACAACGGCTAAGTACTGCTTTCCACCCACAAACGAACGGACAAACTGAAAGATTGAACCAATGGCTCGAACAATACTTACGTTGCTACTGTTCATACCATCAACATAAATGGTCATCTTTTCTTGCTATGGCAGAATTCTCCTACAATAACACTATCAACAGTACCACCAATTACTCTCCCTTTTTTGCTAATTATGGGTTCAATCCTAGATTCAATTTTCAGCATTCCTCTTCTGAAAATACACCATCTGTTGACGAATTACTACAACGCCTATCTGAAAACTTTCATCATCTATCTACTAACATACAGCATGCACAAGCATCTCAGAAAAAGTATTATGACTTGAGACGTAGAGTTGCTCCAAAGTATGAAGTAGGAGACTTCGTGTGGTTGTCAACCAAAAATATCAAGTTACATCTTCCCAAGAAGAAATTGGCTAGTCTATTCATAGGCCCTTTCAAGATCACTCACATAGTTAATGAGAATGCAGTTACCTTGGATCTACCTGATAATTTGGTAATACACCCTACCTTCCATGTCTCTTTACTGAAGCCTTATACGGGTCGACACCCTCCTACTCCTCTCCTTCCTCCTGATCCGGTATGCCTGGACACAAACATGTACGAAGTTCAGGATCTCTTGGATTCAAGATATTATAATGGTGAACTTCAGTATCTAGTGAGATGGAAAGGGTTTTCATCTGAAGAAGACTCTTGGGAGCCTCATACTCATATTGATGCTACTAGGCTTGTTGCACGTTTTCATAGACGTTTTCCCCACAGACCAAAACATCCAGCCGTGGTCGGCTTGCTTGAGGGGGGGGACGTGTAAGGATTCCACTCCTGGTTTTCCTTTTTTCTTCTACAGCTCACCTTACACCTCTATTTAAGTCATGTCTCCGCCCCAAACAAGTGCTTAGTTATTAACTTCATATCAGCTAAGCTCTATACATCCATTTCTTAACCTGTGCATTATTTCATGAAATTGAAGATATTTGCTACTACAAGTTATTGGATTACAATTACCAGCAGGAACTGTTACTACTACCTGCTACCCAGTGAACGAATTTATTTCATCTAAGTTACTTTTACTCTGAGGATTGGATCTTTTTCATCAGACACCTGCAAGCAGTACAAACCGGGACTTTCAAGGAATAACCGCAAGTAACATAAAATCTTAAGTTGCTGCCACTCAGTTAACTGACATAATTTCTGCAATTGTTATCATATCGCTACTTCTGTTTCAATATAACTTTTTGTAACAAACCAGTTCCACTGTAACGCTACGGAACAGCTCTGACGTCATCAGCAGGGGAACTCCTGTGTACTTGACACGCCCCTGTCAGCAGCTGCAGATTTCTGTGTTCTCTCTCACTACATATTACTCGGTTACTACTACAATCAGGTTTAACGGTGGTTAGTCCACATAACTCTTGCTACCTATCTAAACAAAGGTCTCAATATTGAAATTCACTGCTTATCAATTCTGAATATTATTTCAGAAATCTTGTACTTCATTTTTAGTTATAGTTTGGAATATTGCTACACATTAATTGTAGCTTATCACTACAAATATATACTCATACTACAATTCATCATATATTAAAACTCACTTTGAATCATCACAGCCTATGCTGAAATAATAGTCTGTATTTCAAAGTGAAACACTCACACTTTAAGGCAGTTGAGATCCAACATAATAAAACTCATTACAATAGAACTGAAGTATAAATAAGATAATATAGGCACTGGATATAGATCCGTATGCAGTTAGCGATGTGCCTACTTCCATCTCTTGAATGTTATACTTCAGGGGTTCATGAGACCTGGGGAGGGTATATGTGCAGATGTATATACTGGAAATATTAGCTCAAACAGGCTAAGGTTATAAAGTTTTAAGCGGTTTTGTGACACCATTGCAATCTAACCTAGATCCTGGGCAAATATCTCTCAAACTATAGGCCCATGTAGCCCTGTCTGTCGTCTTGGCAATCTCCTGATAGTAGGAGTTTCGATACAGGATTTGAGTCAGTGTGTGGATAAATGATTATATAGTATATGGTATATATCTTACAAAACTAAAGGAACCAGGGTCTTAACTGAGAGAGGTTGGGGGAATAAGCTGTATTATCATGTAAAGTGTGTCCCAACAAATTGTAACAGAGGGTATCAAATAGTACATGTGGATGCTCATAGGTACCTTGTAAATTAGGGGGACTCCTTGCTACAGCAGCATAGAAGAAGAGAGATAATGAACCATGAATTTATCAGTTTGTTCAATAAAAAACTAATGACATAAAACATCATCTAACAATAAAATTGGAATATCATCCCTCTCAACAATGTTAAAGTATAGTAAAACACGAAAATTCAAGCTATAAAACTGTAATTGTAACTGTCTCTGAAATATGGTAAGAGGATCATCAGGTTTCTATGGGTCTCCATGTCCCTGCCCGGATAAAAAAACGAGTAAAACATAACAGTATAAATAATTGTCAAGGTACAGATAAATGATATTTACAAGACATCCAGCCAATCCTCTCAGCGGTAATGGTGAGCCCATGGCAAGTTCATATATAGAGATCAGAGCAGTTCAACATAACAGTGGCTGCAGTTATTCTAATATGGATCTACAATCTCTACCATAAGTCCACCTACATCTCTCAAAGGTAC
This sequence comes from Bombina bombina, assembly GCF_027579735.1. Lineage (NCBI taxonomy): Eukaryota > Metazoa > Chordata > Amphibia > Anura > Bombinatoridae > Bombina > Bombina bombina. Next base: position 348,787,438 of record NC_069499.1, read on the forward strand.
TATTGGGCTAACAGGACGTCCAGAAATAAGGGTCAGGGCAACTTGATCTTGTCAGGGACTCTACATTCTGTTTAACCCACTCCTGACCTATCCATTCATACTGTTGAGGGATGTGTTGACGGCCACAAGACGATCAGCTTTTCGCTTGCATTTCCTATATCTAAGCTGGCGCCATCTGGGGACAGTTTTCTGAGTAGAGGTAGAATGGCGTTCCTGCCGATTAACATGTGAGTTCTTCTCTGTTCCAACAGGCATGTGTGGCCAAGGCGGTTTAAGTGCCCTTTGTATGTTTTTTATAGGCACGTTTGCCTTGGACTGTTTCCCTGCACCAGGCAAAGTGACAAGCGTCACCGATCTCAGCCTTCTCATCTCCAGCTCCGGTTTCATCATTGCCGCTCCTGGTAATGTCGCAAGCACGCCCATTTGTTCCTGTGCTACTGCCTCTATAGGTCTCTGAGGTGCAGCATCTGCCACAAGGGTGAGAGCTTTTTCCTGAACCTCCGTGACCAAGGCCTCAGACTGTACCTCCTTGTAATTTGCTGCTTTGCTTTCTCTAGTAGTAGTGTCAGATAATAGCCTTTGGTATCATTCCAAGCTGTTCAGACCTCTCCTAAAAAGGGACGCTGCAGGCCTCAACCCTCCAGATCGGCAAGATGGTGCAGTTCCGCAGTAAGTTTGGCATCATTCAGCTGTGCTCAGTCTCCTGAAGAATAGACCTATGGTTTTAGAGATAGTTTTATAGAAATGCTGCTGATAAATAGCGAGTTTTAACAGCAGCCTGCAAGCAGCTTCCAATATTGCATCCATTCAAGGTGCTGCCCAGAGACATGCCCCTGATACAGTTAACTTTTACTATAAAGTTTCCAAAATTTAAACTAAGTTGGAATCTCATATCTCTGGAATCGCAAAACCAGGCAAAATCCCTAATACTCCATCAAATTTCCAGCCTATGGGGATGATTTATCAAACAGTCAATCGCCCCCAATGCATCTGTTTCCATGCGAGCCTTTAGGCTCACTGGAAACAGGAGTTAAGAAGCAGCAGTCATAGGACCGCTGCTCTTTAAATCATACACCACCTCTGAGGCTGTGGACATCAATCCCCCCCCGATTGTGTACGATCAGGTTGATTGACACCCCCTGCTAGCGACCGACTCAACTGGGCCTTTTTACAGGTAACTTAAAATTTGGTTTTGGACAGGCTTTAATTGAAATAATTTTTCTCTTTACCACAAACCATCCGCAAAGATCTGACTTAATTACTCCCTATCTAACCCATTCTTCATATACAATGGTACACGCCAAGATTGTCCACTTTCTCCACTTCTATTTGCATTAGCAATGGAAGTACTGGCTTCTAAAATTCATAACAACTCAAGAATAATAGGACTAACTATAGGCTAAACACAATATAAATTAACATTATATGCTGATGATATCCTATTGTCATTAACATGCCCTCTAAAATACCTCTCAGCGTTAGCGATAGAATTGAAAGAATACAGCAAATTTTTAAATTTTAAAATAAATCACACTAAATCAGAATTGTTGGGAATAGAAGTACCTCTAGGTTCCCAAAAATTGATACAAGAAAATGATGGTTATGTAATTAAAACTAAGTCACTGAAATACCTGGCAAATCCTGTTACATATGATATGGGCCTCTTATTTTCCTTTAATTACCAGACTCTATTAAAAGATATCCAATCCAAATCAAATGAATGGCAACATAAGACTTTATCCTGGATAGGTGGAATACACACCTTCAAGATGACCATCCTACAACAAATACTATATAAATTCCAAACTCTTCCAAACCCTTTATCCACCACATACCTCACCAAACTTCAAAATATAGTTAAAAACTCTTTTTTTTTTGCAACATAAAATTGCTAGATTTTTCGAAAAAGTAATGGAGGACTAGGTGTTTCTATAGACTGGTGTAAGAATACTAATAATGAGTGGGTATCACTAGAAAATCAATTGGCTGCTGGTACTCCACTGGGCAATGCATGTTGTCTTTAAATGGCTGCCCCCTTTGGCAACCAGCTCATGAGGCACACAACGATTGGAGGAAGCAGGATCGTCAACGATCTGCTAATGAAAGCAGGAGTTGCGGGCAGAGGATCGACGTTACGTTTACCATAACGCAAAGGTAAATATTTTAAAAAATAAGCATCTTTGTAAAGTTTAATGAATGAAAGTGCCCATGTTTTTAAGATTATTTTTAGGTACCGGGCACTTATTCATTAAACTTTACAATCACTTTAAGGGGTTAAAATGCATAATTGGTGCAAGAATTGCAAAAATACTTCTTATCTAATTTAACATTCACTGAAGTAACTTTTGTATTTTATATTATGCTAAAAAAATCATGCACCTAGTTAAAATGTTAACAGTACAGTTTTACATGAAAAGCTTTAAAAAAACATTTTTGATTATATTTAAAGTAGCAGGAAGTGCATGTTTGTGAGTTATCAGCTGTTCACTGGCTGGCCAAGGCAACCCCCACAACTCTATTGGTGGACAAGTTTTCACCAGCATAAAAACAGCAGGTAGTTTATTTAGGAAAAAAGCATGTAATACATTTTTAAAAGATCTTCATTTATACACAACAAAAACAAAATTGATTTGAGTGTATCATTAAGAAAAGCATAGTAATGTATAGAAGAAATGTCATTATATGCAAGGAGATTCTAAGCAGGAACAGTAGGATAAAGAGTATTTGTACAATATCAGGCACATTCACAAACAAAGCCCACATAAAAGATGAACAAGTTTCTGTTCAACCAGGTGGAAAAAAACAATAATTGTTTAAAATAGGTTTGTCTCGTTCTTCTTGCCTGAAACAAGAATGAGATAAAGAATGGGAGGGAGAGAGAAAGCAAAACGGAGGGATAAGCAGGGAGATAATAAGAGAATGGGTAATGATAAAGGGCGAACAAAACTGGATAAATATTTTGCACACAACCATTGTCATAACATTTTGCCTTCTCAAATCCCTTTTTCTTAACTCTTGCTAGAAATAAGACAGGAATAAAGTGGACTTATGAAACATAAATGATCCGCTGTATTACTTTAACACTAATATATATATATATATATATATATTTATTGGGGCAAGTGTTTGACTTACATTTTTATATTTGATTACTGCAAACTTCCCTCAGTACTAACTGTACCCACAACAGTGCACAAACCAGAGTAACTGCTCAATGATCAGTTATCACTATGGCATTAAAGGGACAGTCTAGTCAAAATTAAAATTTCATGATTCAGATAGGGCATGCAATTTTAAACAACTTTCCAATTGAATTTTATCATTAAACTTGCTTTTCGGCTAGATTACGAGTTTTGCGCTAAGGTAAAAAAAGCAGCGTTAACAGGTCCTAACGCTGATGTTTTACGCCTGCTGCTATTTTGAGTCTTGCAGGTATAGGTGTACCGCACACTTTTTTGGCCTTACCGCAAATCAACTTACGTAAATTTCGTAAAGGCTTTTTTCAATGGGACTTGCATAGTGCCGGTATTACGAGTTTGTCCTGGGAGGCCAAAAAGTGAGCGGTACACCCTATACCTCCAAAATTCCTAACGCTTTTTAAAGTCAGTAGTTATGAGTTTTACGCTACAACGCCGTAGCATAAAACTCATAACTAAAGTTCTAAAAAGTACACTAACACCCATAAAATACCTATTAACTCCTAAACCGAGGCCCTCCCGCATCGCAAACACTTAAATAAAATTATTAACCCCTAATCTGCCGCTCCGGACATCGCCGCCACTAGAATAAACATATTAAACCCTGAACCGACGCACTCCCACCTCGCAAACACTAGTTAAATATTATTATCCCCTAATCTGCCGCCCCTAACATCGCTGCCACCTACATTATACTTATTTACCCCGAATCTGCCCCTCCGGACATCGCCGCCACCTACATTATACCTATTAACCCCTAATCTGCTGCCCCCAACATCGCCGCCACCTAGCTACATTTATTAACCCCTAATCTGCCGTCCCCAACGTCGCCGCCACTATTCTAAATTTATTAACCCTTTAAACCTAAGTCTAACCCTAACACCCCCTAACTTAAATCTAATTAAAATAAATCTAAATAAAGTTACTATCATTAACTAAATTATTCCTATTTAAACTAAATACTTACCTATAAAATAAACCCTAAGCTAGCTACAATATAACTAATAGTTACATTGTTTCTCGCTTAGGGTTTATTTTTATTTTACAGGCAAGTTTGTAAGTAGAATAGTTAGTAATAGTTAGTAAATAGTTATTAACTATTTACTAACTACCTAGCTAAAATAAATACAAATTTACCTGTAAAATAAAACCTAACCTAAGTTACACTAACACCTAACACTACACTACAATTAAATAACTTACCTAAATTAAATACAATTAAATAAATTAAATACAATTAGCTACAAACAACCCCCCCAACAGTAAAACCCACCACCCACACAACCAATCCCCCCAAATAAAACCCTAACTAAAAAAAACTAAGCTCCCCATTGCCCTGAAAAGGGCATTTGGATGGGCATTGCCCTTAAAAGGGAATTTAGCTTTATTGCTGCCCAAAGCCCTGACCGAAAAATAAAACGCACCCAATACACCCTTAAACAATCCTAACACTAACCCGAAGATCCACTTACCGGGAGAAGTCTTCATCCAAGCGGCAAGATGTCCTCAATGAAGCCAGCAGAATTGGTCCTCCAGACGGGCAGAAGCCTTCACCCAGACGGCATCTTCTATCTTCATCCTTCTGACGTGGAGCGGCTCCATCTTCAAGACATCCGGCGTGGAGCATCCTCGACGTCGACGTCTTCTTGCTGAATGAAGGTACCTTTAAATGACGATATACAAGATGGCGTCCCTAAGATTCCGATTGGCTGATAGAATTCTATCAGCCAATCGGAATAACGGTTGAAAAAATCCTATTGACTGATGCTCACATTCTATTGGCTCTTCCAATCAGCCAATAGAATACAAGCTCAATCCTATTGGCTGATTGGATCAGCCAATAGGATTTTTTCAACCTTAATTTTGATTGGCTGATAGAATTCGCTGCGGCAAATCATATCCGCCCAGCATCGCTAAATGCTGACAGCATATGCATAAGCTGTCAGCATTTAACATTGCACAAGCATTTCTGGTGAAATGCTTGTTCAATTCCGCCCCCTGCACATTCATGGCCAATTGGCAGCTAGCAGGGGGTGTCAATCATCCCGGTCGGATTTGATCTGGATGATTGCGGTCCGCCACCTCGGAGTTGGTGGACGAGTTAAGGAGCTTCTCAACTCTTGTTTCAGGCAATCCGGAAACATCAGGTAGATTGCAGTATCCGCTACTTGGTAAATCTACCCCTTGATGTATACTAATTGCAGCTATAACTGTTCATAAAGTAGAAGTATTTATTTTAATTAAAGGGATATGAAACCAAAAAATGTTCTCTTGTGATTCAGACAGAGCATAGTTTCCAATTTACTTCTATTATCACATTTGTTTTGTTCCCATGGTATTCTTTGTTGAAGAGATACCTAAGTAGGCACCTCAAGCTCTAAATGGCAGGAAATAGTGCTGCCTTCTAGTTCTCTTGCAAAAAGAAAACATTTTTGAAAAACTGCTGCCATATAGTGCTCCAGACACGTTCACGCTCCTGCAACAAAAGATACCAAGAGAACAAACAAAAATTTGATAATAGAAGTAAATTAGAAAGTTGTTTAAAATTGCCTGCTGTATCGGAATCATGAAAGAAACATTTTGGGTTTCATGTCTCTTTTAATCAAGCAGACAAAGAGGAACTAGCATGATGGGATTGAGAAAAACAGAACCAATAAAAACAAGGTAAAAGATAAAAAGAAACGTACACTGAACTGTCGATCTATTTACTACTAAGCTGCTGCTTACTGCTGAGGCTGTATGAATCATTGCTCTTCATCACTAAATTCTTTATTGTCTAAATCTGCAGGCAGCCTTACAAACCTCAGGTGCTTGTTTATATTAAGTCAAAGCTTTATATCCTCCCTCCAAAGTTGTTTAGTCCTAGAGGTACAAGGATCCATAACTCTTTGCTGCGTTCCTAAACTCTCCAGTGTGGCTAATCCTAGCCAATTATTTTTTATTTTCCTTTTAGAACACAGACAGTCAATTCTGAGCTGACACCCTTGAGATAGGGCATTGAATATCTGAATGGGACAGTCTTTTGTAGAGGGATCCTGCTGTTCAGTTGTTTTCCTCTTGTTTACTTATTTCTTTCCTTTTTTTAGCTTTTGATGTGAAACTAAAATCCATTTCGAACTATCCATCTGAGCTGGGCTGGGAGATAGCTGCTCTGCTCAGTGACAAACCTAATCTCTTTCTTGCATGTCTCTCACTTGTGAATCTGTTCCCATCACATTTCCCTAAAGTAAGCTCCGAGCTATTCAGATTGCACTGGCTACTAGACTAACCAGCCGCACAATTTGTCTACACAACAGCTGCTCTAAAACCACAGGATGACAACACTTTAGGATACCGTCTCCCACCTGTTTTATTAGGCAGTAATTCCATAATCTAAGATCTGGAGAACATGTCATTTTCTTATATCTTCTGTTTTTCATAACTGCCTTGTCTATATGTATTTTACGCCTTTATAATGTCTGTATCACTCCTTTCTCTGTCATTTTTCTCACTTTTATGAACTCTGACTCTCTCTTTACTTGGTTCCAATGTCTGTCTCGTTCCCCCTATCCTCCCTTCTTATATTGGTATCTGTCTCTCTCCTATTCCTCTCCTCACATACCTCTCTGTACTTTTTTGTCTTGCAAAAGTCTTCTCTATTTTGTACTGTCAGTCTTTCCTTTCTTTGCCTTCTCTCTCCCACTCTTTTTTTCAAGCAGGTTTTCTACATTTTTCCGCACAACTCATTTCTCTCCTTTTCTTCAATTTCAAAATCAGACTTTGGGGTAGATTTATCAAGCAGCAGATGCTGCTGAGGTGGCGGACAGCAATCATCCCGATCAGGATGAGTGACACACCCTGCTAGTGGCCATTTGGCCATGAATGTGCAGGGGGCGGCACTGCACAAGCATTTCACCAGAAATGCTTGTGCAATGTTAAAGGGACAGTAAACCTAAAAAATAATGTTATATAATTCTGCACATAGTGCAGAATTATATAACATTATATTAGTGCTATCGTTATAAAACCTTAGACTTCCTTTGAATTTTTGTAAAATATGTCAGTTTTTCAGACCCGCTCTCTGCGCTCTTCTGAGCGGGTCTGTTTTTATTACACAGTGCATCGTCAAAGCCCGGCCCAACCGCGCCATAACACTAAGTGCAGCTCGCTCCTGCTCTGTCTATACAGCACTATGTGCAGAATTATATAACATTATATTTTAGGTTTACTGACACTTTAAATACCGACATGCGGTATTATGTCCGCCCGCCGCTTGATAATTCAGCCGCTTTGTCTTTTCTTTCCTCCTTTCTAATATCTGTGCCTGTCTTATCTTCTGTATATGTATTCTCTATTCCCTCCATTCAATTTTTTCTGATATCTGTCAATTTACTTCTTTTGTCTATTTTCCCACCATTGTTATGGCTGTCTCTTTTTTTCTTCTGATGTGTGTCCCTCTTTTTTATTTCCTACTTATATCTTTCTCTTGTTTTTCTTTCATTTCTAACCTCTATTTTGTGTATTTTTGTCCCTCTTTTCACCGTTTTCTGATATATGTCTCAATCTCTCTCCCTCCTATTGCCTCTTTTTCCTCCTCCCACCTCTCTCACTTTTACCTTTATATGATGTCTGTCTCTCTCTTTTGTTCCTTTCTTCTATCATCTCTCTTCTTCTACTTTCCCTCTTTTTTCTTCCCTTCTAATGTTATGTTCTTTATTGAATCCATCTCTCAGAGTTTGATTTATCCTTCTATATCATAGTTTCCTTTGTGTTCTTCCTTGTCTTTCTAAGCTCCTCCATATGTCTGTCTCACTGTTTGTTCAGCCAAGGCAGTCTCTTATTTCTGCTTTGTTGTTAGCCTGTCTCTTTCTTGCTCCTATAGTTTATTGTTCATTTACTGTCCTTGACTGTTTTCTCCTTGTGTAACAATGTGTCAGTGTTTTTTTTATAGAGCCAATGATTGTTGTGAGCTACACTGTGTAAAGATAGATCTCTGATTAAACAACAACCAATTAAAAAATCTCTTGTGATTATGTGAAAGAATTCTGTGCCCTAGCTTGCAATTTTATCCATGGTATATACATATTTATATGGAAGGTGACCACTTGGGAAAAAATACAGCATATGATGGGAAAAACATAGCTGACCTCTCAATTCTAGATTGTTAGGCATGCTGAGTGAAACAGAAAAAAACCCATAGCAGTGCATTAAAGGTAGCTTGTTTATAATAGGTTTCCATAAGAATAAATCCATTATACATTGTGTATTTTTGAACACCGCAGAAATGAAAGTCCATTCATTTAGATAAAACAAGAGTATTACAGTTTGTTATGAAATCTTTTTATTAACCTAACAATCCATACTAAGAGTCAAGCTTGTTAGTGTTCACTTCAAATAATATTAATAATAAAATAATTGATATATAATTAAAATATTAAAAATAGAAATCTTTAAAAAAGTATAGTATAATAGTAAGTTGGCACAATGCAGGTACAGGAGAAAAGAAATAGAGAGGGTTAATGATATTTGGTGAATTAAGGTAAGAGATAGAAAATACAGCAGAGCTGCTCAAAACAGAGGCAAGAAAAACTTGGTCTAGCAAAGACTGGATATCTGCAATGCTGCACCTCCCTGTCTCACTTTTACAGATCCTCATCCCATAGGGTTAGTTCTGTAGTCTGCTGATCCAGCTGCTTAAATTTACCATATACCTCCTATAGTCTACCCATAAGTTGCCTTCACAGGCTTCACCTTATGATCCCACTGACACCAGTTAAGTAATCTCCTCACCTTTTGTCTCTAGCAGTTACCACTTACAATACCGGTTCCCAAGAGAACACGGCCCTCGTATTATCTGTAACGCTTTGTCATGTATCATGCATTCACTATACAGCATCTAATAATATGTTGATACATTAGACATAAAGTCTGATAATAATAATATATACTTTTACTTTCAAATATACAGCCTTCTCCACCACAGGCAATAACTCCCACACATCCCTTCAAGCTCTGACACTCTCATCTTTTGTTTCAACATCAAACCTTTTCTCCCACCTAGCACTTTCTTATATTTAACTCATCACTCACATACTTGTGCATGAAATGAACTGTAATAGAAACACGTTGATAAAGGCTATTTTACATAGTAAATAACAGCAGGGATGTTACAACCTTCTAAGAGACCACATAGGATTTTCCTTCTTTTTAGGATGCCTCCGAGCATATTTTAGAAATACTATTAATCTTTCTATCTATTATAGTTTAACGTTAAGTTGATCAAACTGTTCAATGTTGAAAAGTTCAACTGTGAATTGTTTGAGTCTGTTTTGAGTTATTAGGTGTTAGATAACCTTTTCCTATCTCCAGTATATTGAAAAAAATTATCCAATTTGCAGCAAAAAATGCTGCACCATTATTTGAAAAGTAGTATACAGACAGGTTATATTGTCTAGTAGATGTATTTTAATGATTAATGGTTACTGTTATTGGTAGCAGATGATTGAGGGGTTTTAGTCCCAGATATTGGGGAGAGAGAGGAAGAGAGGAGAAAGAAAAGAGAGAGGAGAGAGATATTGAGGGCTAGATTACAAGTGGCGAGCTAACTTTTAACACGGGTGGGTTAGCGCGCATAATACGAGTTGAAAGTATAAAGTTAATGTGCAAGTGAAAGTGGGATGTATGCTAACTTTAGGGCTTCAGATATTGTGACCGCATTCATTTTTTCTCCCATAGACTTCAATGGGATGCACTGTTCAATAAAAAAACCCTTATAGCTCACATACTAACCCAAAACCACAGTAGACTAACAGCACTAGAGCCAAAGGTAGTTATGAATACTTTATATTTCAATATTCTTCACAAAAAGAAAATGTTCTTTTAATTTTGACAAACTATACATTTTTCAGTAAACAGTACATTTTTGTCAAATCCAGAGATTGCAATTTATTTCCAGGATTTATATTTATACTTTGTTGTACCCTGGTATAAAAATATTTGATGTATGGTGAGAGTGTTCTACTTCTGGAAGAATATATATCTATATAGTGTGTATATATATATATATATATATATATATATATACATACACACACATATATATATATATATATATATTATGGATAAAGTCAGATATTGGGTAATCCTAGGATCACCCGGGTAAAAAGGACAATATCCAAGCGGCTGTCGGTAAAGCCCGATGTAAGATCATAAATCCCCTCAGAGTGCATGTGCTTCATTGAGTCACAACATCAAACATTTATACGATGCACTGTAATTCTCCCCTCTTCAATATCTTTTTTGCCTCTGCCTGAGGGGTTCAAGGCCTCATTCCCAAAGGTTCACTTGGGGTGGATGACAGAGGATTGGTGGGGCCCCTTCCTTAAACCCACTAGGCCAAGGCAAAAAAATAGTGTAGATGGGGGAATTACAGTACATTGGGCTTTACCCACAGCCGATTGGGTAATGTCCACTTTATGCCAGGTCTTCAGGCGCGCCTATCTATTTTGCGCAACCGTGTACTTTTGAATTTGTAAGACTGCACGCTAGTTAGCTCGGATGCAATATTGCTTATCGCGTCCCACGCTGACATTAGAGCACCACTTGTAATCTAGCCCAAGGTTTTTACATGAAACATAAAAGTTAATTAGTTCCCTTCAGTACATTTTGCCTTCTGATGGATAAAGCACTGGATGCACAGCTGATCATGACCTTCAGGGTTAACATGCACAAGAGTGCTGTGATAAACAGTTATGACTGAAGCAGATGGTAATATAAAATGACAAACTGTATATGTAATACTTTCAACTCATCATAAGAACACAACCCGATGAGCGCAAAAGCTTAATTCAACACTCGAGCAGGAGTGTAAACTAGCGCTCCACTCATAATCTGGCCCTTAATATTTAATGCTCCTTTAAAAAAGGCATTTTTCAAAGGTAAGTAAAAATGCAAAATTGTTTCTATGCCCCTTTCAGTTTCCTTTGATCTGCTGTTTCACATTAAAAAAAAAAGCACACAGCAGATCTAAACACCTGTGTTCTGGGTCCCTTATAAATGTTAAAACAACAGGCTATGCTCTCTAAAGTCTCAGGAACCATATATGCAGCTTGGAATGCTACTGGCTGCCTGTTGCTGTTTTAAATCAATTATATGAGTGTAAGAGTGTATGCATTGCAATGAAACATTGATAGTGTTTCACTGAACTATAGCAGCAATGGGCTATAAAAAAATTGATTGCGGCAGGTACATGACCCACCAGTCACCAGCTGTGTCCTGTTGAGGAACTTAGGGCTCCAGAGTATGACTTTACCTATGTGTTTAACCAGTTTGCAGGTGTTAAATTTATAGCAGGTTTGGACCATTAATATAAAAAATTACATTGGTGGGCAATTCACCTCCGGCAAGAGGAGAAAGATGTGCAGAGAGTGTTGGAATACGAACTGGTCTGGATGCATGACCATGTTAATCGAGATGCAGGAAAGCACAATGAGCATTAATGTTATTAATATTTCAACTAGAAATTTATCTGTGCATGGACTGAAGTTGTAAAATAAAGGATGTTCATTTTGAGAGACATAACACTTTCAGTTAGAATTAGATCTATTTCTTTTTTTTAGGTTTGATAATTGAATTTTTTTTACTGTCTATGTCTCAACTTCAGTGACTGATATAGAATTGTCAGACATTTCCATATATCGTACATAGTAGCTGAGGCTGAAATAAGACAGAAGTCCATCAAGTTTAACCTATGCAGAGACTATCTGATTTACACTAAATAAGCTGCCAATTGAACTTACATTAAACAATTAGAAAGTTTGACCCATTTAACACAATCAATCATATCCCTGAAGGATGAAACCAGACCTTCAGTACGCTATTAGGACTACATCCACCATGTTGAGTTTATGTATATGGTAAGGGTACAATCATTTCGGGCCTGGCTATCAGGAAGAATTCTCTCTAATTGGTAGGTGCTGGTGCCTCAGAAAGTGTATTTATAAAAAGATTGCTAAAAAAATGATAATTGAAGTAAATTGGAAACTCACCTTAAACCTGACACTCTTTCTGAATCATAAAAGTTTATTTTTGACTTTAGTGTCCCTTTATAATTAATCAGGAATATATAGCATTACATGATTTACAACATTACTATCAAGGCAGCTGACAAAGGTGAGGCAGTATTGCCGAAATAGAACCACAGTTTTACAATACTATGGTGTATGAGTTACTACTAAGAGATCCCACTTGGGTATTTTCTAAGGAAGTGCCTGTCATACTTAGAGCCAGAATACAAGTGGAATGGTATTTAATGCTCCCACTCAAGCACTAACTCCTTTTTAAGCGTGTCGGGTAGCTCATGTCTTGCGCGCTACCCCGAGGTGCGTAAAAAAACAAATTTAGAATATTGTGTGCGCGATAACATTTTCCCCCATAGAAGTCAATGGAGCAAAAAATAGTGGAAGAAAACTTAACACCCTACTCGCATATTCTCAAGTACGCTAACCCGACATGAAAATATGAATATTTCACATACTATTGTTTTTAACATAGCATAATATGTTCTATTTATTCAAAAATACATATTTCTACATATATCTGATGGTTTTAGTACAATATATATATATATATATATATATATATATATATATATACCTATACACAGTATATATATATATATATATATATATATATATATACACATGATTATATATAGATATAGATATATACATATATATATAGGATTGTCTATTTAAACATATATATATATATAATATATTCTATGTGCAGAACATTGGAATGTGAAATATTTACAGTAAATGCACAGTATAACACTTTATTAAATATGAATATTCCATAAATATGTTTTTACAAGTTTTCACCTACTTGACTGTAAAGTTCTCCAATGCACTATATATAAAGTCTATCTATCTATCTATCTATCTATCTATCTATCAATATATATATATATATTATATATATATATATATATATATATATATATATATATATATATATATATATATATATATTTCCCCCCTTTTCCTTGTTTTGCGAATGCCCGGGGTGATTACATAAGTCTGTGAACCCTGACTTGTTATTAAATCAAAAGATAGGTGGCGCAAGTTAATGCTGCTCTGACTATTAGTGGTATGAATGTAGATCTAGTCTCCCTATGTGTCCGATAGTGTTCTCACCATACATAAGTTGTGTTTGAATAAAAGGGAGGTGCTGTCTCTCCAGGACAATAAAGCTTCTAAACTCACGTTCCACAATACAAATAAATATTTATTGAATAAAGATTCTCACATGTATATGAGATCGATAATGACGATCTATTCGCATATAGTTGATCTATTCACAATTTAAAACACTTTATGCTATACAATTGTAAAAACACCGGTGTTGTTTCATAAACAAAAAAGCTATACAAACTAGAATTGAGGTAATACAAACAAGCAGGTATAATTATAAAATAAAACCAAAAAATAAAAAGAGGGGATTCATATACCTCTAAACGTATGACTAGCAATTAAAACCATGTGTCTGGTATCCGTTAAATCAACATATATACTTCACAGGTATTCAAGGGTTAAGCAAGTATTTTACAGTTCCTTATAGCTTCATATTCTGGCAAACATGGGGTGGCTATCCTTCCGCCAAAAATAATCTTATATTGAAACAAATGTGGCAAATGTAGCCTATGATAGATAGCTGAAATGTTATTTCTTAAATTTCAGCGTCTCTGTTGTTTAACCAGAGGTAGGTTACATATGGTTTTCTTGCTGGGTGTGGGGATTCCTTCCTTCCTTCAAACAGTGCACTGTTGACGTCTTCCTTCTGCTATACAGAAAAAGCCGGTGGAGTACTAAGTCCCTTAGCCTCCGTTTACCAGCGGTGTTGGTAATTATCTCCTCGAATTTGCCGCTTCCCAGTGGCGGGCCTTGATGGTAATTTCGTGAGCTCCGATCCACAGCTTGCTTCTGTCTTTGTGAGTATATAACCCAGACTCGGTCTTTGTTTTCACCGGTCTCCTCGCTGTTATCACAGCCGACAAAGTTCTCCTCTGGAGCTAAGTTGTTTTGGCTCACTTCTCACTTCAAGTGATCAGCTTGATCAGCATGCATTTGTATGGCTGTATTAGGGACCCAGGTTTTTGGAAGAGACCTTGACGTGGTACCTGGGCTTGTCCCATTTGGCCAAATGCGGTAATTGACTATTTCAGTTTTGCTTTTAATCTTAGCTGAGAGCTTGTGAGCGAGTGCTGGACTTTTTCTGTGTGTTATATCTATCTATCTATCTATCTATCTATATTAATATATATATATATATGTATTTATGTGTTTATATGTGTATATAAGTCTGAAATACATGAGTATTTATTACAGATAGGGTTGCACCGATACCGATACTAGTATCGGTATCGGTGCTGATACCAAGTATTTGCATGAGTACTTGTACTCGTGCAAATGCACCGATACTTAAATGTAACCCAATTTTTTTATTTTGTGATTTAGAAAGAGCATGTCATTTTAAACAACTTTCTAATTTACTTCTATTATCTAATTTGCTTCATTCTCTTGATATCACTTGCTGAAAAGCATATCTAGATATGCTCAGTAGCTGCTGATTGGTTGCTGCACATAGAGGACTTGTGTGATTGGCTCACACATGTGCATTGCTATTTCTTCAACAAAGGATATCTAAAGAATTCAGCAATTTAGATAATAGAAGTAAATTGGAAAGTTGTCTAAAATTGCATGCCCTATCTTAATCATGAAAGTTTAATTTTGACTAGACTGTCCCTTTAAACCGATACCTCCACTTCCTACCCATACACCATCTTGTGACATTTTTCAAACTGCATGTTCCAATTTTATTTTAAGCTGGAGTAGAGATTTAACTAAAACTTGTTCACTTCTGTTCTGCCAATACAAATTGTTGTTATTTGTATTATTGTACGTCAGAGCAGTGCTCCAAAAGCCGCTACTATACAGCTGGAAGCCTACCTGGGAGAGACCTCTGTACCTCGTTCAGGCAAACCCCTGAAGTACTGGGCAGTTAATAAACTGAGATTTCCAGCTCTGGCTAAAATGGCCCAAAAATATCTTTCTGCCCCATGCAGTAGTGTGAAAAGTGAAAGACTGTCCAGCTTAGTGGCAAATGTCCTTACTGATAGCAGAAACAGACTTATAGAAAATGTATAGATGCTTCTGTTTCTTAAAAAGAACTTGCCACTAAAGTTTGAAAAAATATTCTATTATCTAGATTGCGTGTTATACTGCTGCTAGTTCTCATCTAGAACAATTGTGCTCAAAACATACTGTACTCTGAGGAACATCCTTAGCCAGGGCTGGACTGGGAATAAAAAGCACCCCTGGAAAAATATGAAGACCAGCCCTATTTTCTGTTGAGTCAGTAGAATGCAAATGCCACATTTTTCTCAAAGGGGATTACTGGGGCACCCCTTCCCCAATATTTTTTTCAGAATTAAATTATATTACTTTGTATTAAATACAAATGTCAGATTGATGTTATATAGGCACCCTACAACCCAATGGCATCCAGTAATCATCCCTTTAAATTGTAGCTTTCAAGCCCCAGCTGCTGCAGCTGTTATTTATTGTTGTCATTAATTATTAATATATTTTATTGTAATTTTTTTATTCATAAACATGTTCTGTGAACTTTGTGACAGCAATCAAATAAAACTGTTTTATTATTTTAAAATGTCTTTTGAGTTACAGTTCATAATTATAAAGAAGCTATCTTAAATCATTAGTCTGTATTGTGCTTGGTAAATTGTCATATGACATTAAAAAAGAAGTATTGGTAATTGGTATCGGTGAGTATTTGAAAAAAGTATCGGTACTTGTACTCGGTCTTAAAAAAATGGTATCGGTGCAACCCTAATTACAGACAATTAGAACTTTTGTAAAATTCTGGGAGCTTGTCCTTAAATACAATTCTTAGAAGCAGGAAATGGTCTAGAAAAAGGAAAGAAGACATCCTTCAAATTAAATGTTGACATAAAATGACCCTATTAAATAAGGGGTAGAATTGCCCAGATCGTTGCTATTTTGAAATTTGATTAAAGTCATTGAGGCACATTTATCAAGCTCTGAATGGAGCTTGAGGGCCCGTGTTTTTTGCGAGTCTTCAGACACGCCAGAAACAAAAGTTATATAGCAGCGGTCTAAAGACTGCTGCTCCATAACCTGTCCGCCTGCTCTGATGAGGCAGACAGAGATCGCCACAATTCAACCCGGTCGAGTACAATCGGGTTGATTGACACCCCCCCGCTGGCGGCCATTTGGCCGCGAATCTGCAGGGGGCGGCATTGCACCAGCAGCTCACAAGAACTGCTGGTGCAATGCTGAATATGAAGAGCGTATTGCTCTCCGCATTCAGCGAGGTCTGTCGGACCTGATCCGCACTGTCGGATCAGGTCCGACAGACCTTTGATAAATAGGCCTCATTAAGTATGGAAAAGAGTCTGAAAATTCCCTCTTTATTGGAAATAATGGAAAAGGACAAATAAAATCCTTATCTTTCCAAAACTTAAACTACAGCTAATAAAATTCAGAAAGTCTTTTGGAATGTGAGACAGCAGGTACCTTCCTCGAAAAGGCTTTGATTTGAACCCTATTCAGACATTTTGGGAATCTATGTGTAGAATCCAGATATCTTGGACACAATGTGATCAGCCTTCTAAAAAAGGTGCAAACTGCCCCTACTAGAAAAAAATCTGGATTAGGGCCTTACCTTCAAGCTGATTTGGAAGAGGAAGAAGGATCATAGAATGCCTGACCTTTTTCCAACTGCATTAAACTTCCATGAAGATCTAGAAGATTCAGGTCTTTGTAAGTAGGAAGAAGATTATTGGTGCTTTTCCTTCAGACACAGTGGAAATGATAATGTCAAGGCCAGGTCCAAATGAATTATTTTCCTGAAAAGGAGAGATAAAATTCTATCTTTGGACACTCTGCTGACAATTACTTAAATCATAAAGCCCATCTGGTCAGCACTGCTAATGTCATATACTTGGAATAAAATCAAATTATGTCAACACAAATAAGTAAATAAGTCGACTTCAGAAGTTTTAAACAGTTTTGAAAATCGTCATCCTCAGAGTCTTCTGAGATTAGCTCAGACAAATTGTAACACCAAAGAGCAGACACAACTGCAACAGAAGCAATGCTTTCTGAAAAAGGTCCTTTCATGAAAGGTTACCAATTTCATGTTTATATGGTTCCTAAAAAATGTACTGTCCTCTAAGGGAATAGTAGTGCGTTTGGCTAAAGGGAGTAGTACCATCTACCACTTCCCAAAGCTCTATATAAGAAGCTAGAAAAGGAAACATCTTTTAAATTTAGAGGATGTATTAAAAGAAAAGACCAGGCTTTATTTTAATAAGTACCTCAGGAACAGGAAAAAAAAAACTCTTGTGACTTAGCAGAAGGTTTAAAAATAAAATCCAGTTGTTTGGAAAGGTTTTCCATCAGTTTATTTGGGGTCTTGGACACCTAAAGTACATACAACCTCTTCAAACAAAAAAGTAAGATGTTCAAGCTCAAATATGAATGAGGTAGACTCAGTGTCCTGATCACTAAAAATCTCCTGATCATCATAAAAAACTCACTTTAAGAAAAACAATCTGAGGTGCCTGAGTCTGAAAACTATAAGGGCATCCCTAAGGTCTTCTGATCTCTGATTATACAGCAGAACATGATAATGTAACTTTAGGATGACCACTACTACACAACGCACAAATCTTTAAATTCTGCAAAATAGAAAAAAAAAATTGTGCATACTTGCAGGAGGCATAGACGTCGCACAAACCTTTAAATCCTGGAGCAAAATCTGAAACACTCCCTGACACAGAGGAAGGACAGACCTCTTTAGAGACAAGAGCAGCATTAAACTGAATTCCTAATGAGATTTATATTGTAAAGATGAACTGGTTACAATCCTCCAAAATAGAAAATAACATTATCAGTGGATCTATCCTCTAAAGGAGAATGTTCGGTAGTGAAGACAAATTTCAGTGTGCTCCATGAAAGAACAAACAAATAAAAAATGTTTATCTGTACATGTAAAAACAGTAAATAAATGTTTGGAAACAATGTAACTGGGACCTTATAGAATAAAGTCTGAGACATATGAGTCAGACAACCTTGGGCAATAAGTATTAAACGACCAGTAAGCACAGCAGAATTGCATAATCAACACATGCATAATAAATAGACAATCCATAAACAGAGTTTAGATTTCACATGAGTAGAAGATATTTTTTTTGACAACCTCCTTGTGTAATAATAGCAAATAAAAATAATGCACTGGCTAAACATGTAGCCCAGCATAATACTTAAAGGGACAGTCTAGGCAAAATTAAACTTTCCAATTTCATGATTCCAATAGGGCATGCAATTTTAAACAACTTTCCAATTTACTTTTATCTTCAAATTTGTTTTGCTCTTTTAGGGCCCCATGTATTAAAAGGAGTGCGGACAGCTTCTCAACATGCAAAGCTGCCTGCCTTCGCTGCATATAGACAATGGATCTGTTTGCCCGCTGGCTCATATGTATTCTTACACACATTCTGATGAGTGTGTAATGCCCAACATTCATTTGTGTGACCAAACCTGCCTCGCAAGGGCTCCGGAGCAGCTCTCACTGCTTCGTAAATGGTATTCAGTGTGGAAAGCTAAACCTAGGTAGGCTCATATGCTAATTTCTAAGCAGTTGAACTACCTCTTATCTCAGTGCATTTTGACAGTTTTTGACAGTTAGATACTGCTAGTTCATGTGAGTCATAGATATAACATTGTGCTCACTTCTGTGGAGTTAAGAGTTGGTACTGATTGGCTAAAAATGCATGCCTGCCAAAGAACTGAGATAAGGGAGCTGTCTACAGAGGCTTAGAAACAAGGTAATGCAAAACTTGGGAATGGGTAATAAACGGATTATCTATATTTTTAAACAATAAAAGTTCTGTAGTAGATTGTCCCTTTAATAAAAATATCTTACCCAACAGTAATGAGAAATTTGAAAAATGGCAGTTGCACTCAGTAACAAAGGGGCAATTGAGGAATTTAAAAAGAGTAATGGAAATAACCCAGTTACTAACTGTAACAGCTGTACTAATTCAGTGCACAAAAAAACATAAAATACACAGAGGCTCCCCCTAACATTGCCAAACAGTTTTATTCGTTTTACTTTACATATAATAGAGGGTATAAGTTTGCATTGAGATGAAAGTCCCAGGTCATGTAGCTGAATAGAAATAGCTATTACCACATAATAAAATTTCTAGAATTACTAGACTAAGTATAAAAAGTATATGTAATAAAGGTGGAATTAGTCTGTTACATGTGTATGTCCCCTGGCTATGATGTACCTCAAAATTGTTGTACCTACTAATAGCCTGTGGACTATGTCAGTGCAAGAAATGGCGGCACTTACCTCAGATGCACACCGTCTACCATGCATAGAGGCTGCAAAAAAGATTGCTTCCTGTAGTGAGCCCATGCAGTGCTGTGTAGGTCACATCAGAGGGTCTTTGTAAGGAGTATATTGACAACCCAACAGGAGGAGGCTAGAGGACCAATCCCTGTGACCCCTGTGGTAGGCTTGTGACTAACTCTTTCACTTAGAGTGTTTATGTCAGAACCCAATACTCCAATCTCCCATCTGTCTCTCAGTAGCAGCTCTCTGAGGGGAAAATAGACCTCCTAACAGTCTGAGGACCCCTCTCTATGAAGAATCTGGAGCACCTCAATTCTACACCTTCCTCCTTTGCATGCAAAGTAAAGACTAGAATACCAGAAAGGTAGGAGAGATTACGTACTCTTAGAGCTTTGGGAATCTTTGCCTCCTCCTAGTGGCCAGGAGTTGAATCCCAGGAGTAATGGCTTGTGGACACTGACCAACTTATGAAACAAAAGGATCCCTTAATCTTTAAAGCTTAAAATAATGGTAATTTTCCATGCCTCAGTTGCTCTTGCTCTAACAGCATTATTAAAAGTAAATTTGTTAACCACTGTTATACATTAAAATATTCTTACTTGTTAGTAACTTATGTTGTCTATGCGTTAAAATGTCCTTTTGGATTGATTTATGTTGGATGAACCTCAGAGAAGATAAAGGAATGCATTAGATAACATAAGACAAAAATTTGCAATTAAAAGCCAATAGGATTGAGCTTTCATCCTATTGGCTGATCCAATCAGCCAATACGATTGAGCTCGCGTTCTATTGGCTATTCCAATCAGTCAATAGAATGCAAGCTCAATAGAATTCAACCTTAATTCCGATTGGCTGATAGAATTCTATTAGCCAATCGCAATCTAAGGGACGCCATCTTAGATGACGTAATTTAAAGGAACCTTCATTCGGAAGAAGACGTCGAAAGAAGAGGATGCTCCACGCCGGATGTCTTGAAGATGGAGCTGCTCCTCGCCGGATGGACGAAGATAGAAGATGTCGTCTGGATGAAGACTTCTGCGGGCTTGGATGAAGACTTCGGCCACTTGGATAAAGACTTGTGCCGGCTTCGATGAGGACTTCTGCCGCTTCGTTGAGGATGGATGTCGGCTCTTCAGAAACTGTAAGTGGGTCTTCGGGGTTAGTGTTAGGGTTTTTTAAGGATTTATTGGGTGGGTTTTAATTTTATATTAGGGTTTGGGATTTTGAAAAAGAGCTAAATGCCCTTTTAAGGACAATGCCCATACAAATGCCCTTTCAGGGCAATGGGGAGCTTAGGTTTTTTTAGTTAGGTTTTTATTTGGGGGTGTTGCTTGTGTGGGTGGTGAGTTTAACTGTTGGGGGGTATTTGTATTTTTTATTTACAGGTAAAAGAGCTTTTTTCTTTGGGGCAATGCCCTGCAAAAGGCCCTTTTAAGGGCCAATGGTAGTTTATTGTAGGCTAGGGTTTTTTATTTTGGGGGGGCTTTTTTATTTTTATAGGGCTCTTAGATTAGGTGTAATTAGTTTAAATATTTGATAATTTCTTTTTTATTTTGTGTAACTTAGTGTTTATTTTTTTTGTAACTTAGTGTTTGTTATTTTTTGTAACTTAGTATTTTTTTATTGTAGATTTAAATAATTTGAGTAGGGTTAGGTGTTTAAAATGTAATATTTTTAATTTAATTTGTAGTTTACTGTAATTTTAGTATAACAGTTAGGGTAGGCTAATTATTAGTTTAATATAGTTTAATGTAATTTTAGTAAAACAGTTAGGGTAGATTAATTAATAGTTTAATATAGTTTAATGTAATTTTAGTATAATAGTTAGGGGAGGTTAATTATTAGTTTAATATAGTTTAATTTAAATCTAAAGGTAAGTTTTAATTTATTATAAGATAGAGATGAGTTAATATTTAATATAAAGTTAGCTGGTTGCTAGGTTTAGGGGTTAATAGGTTAATTTAGTTTAAGGCAATGTGGGGGGCTGGCGGTTTAGGGGTTAATAGGTTTAGTAAGTGCTAGTGATGTGGGATGCCAGGGGTTTAGGGGTTAATACATTTATTTATTTGCGGTGGGCTCCGGGAGCGGCAGGATAGGGATTAATAACATTATGTAGGTGGCGGCGGGGTCCGGGAGTGGCGGAATAGGGGTTAATAACTTTATGTAGGTGGCAGTGCTGCAGATTAGGGGTTAATAAGTATAATGTAGGTGGCGGTGGTGTCAGGGCAGCAGATTAGAGGTTAATAAGTATAATGTAGGTGGCAGCGGTGTTGGGGCGGCAGATTAGGGGTTAATAAGTATAACGTAAGTGGCGGCGGTGGTGGGGCAGCAGATTAGGGGTTAATAAGTATAATGTAGGTGGCGGGCGGCAGATTAGAGGTTAATAAGTATAATGTAGGTGGTGGCGGTGGCAGGGCGGCAGATTAGGGGTGTTTAGACTCGAGGGTTATTTTAGGGTGTTAGGTGTAAACGTTACTTTTATTCTCCCATAGGAATCAATGGAGTATCGGGCTTTAACTGCTTTCAGACTCCCATTGATTCCTATGGCATCCACGGCCTCCAGGGTGGCGGATTGAAAATCAGGTACGCTGGGCCGGAATAGTGGCGAGCGTACCTGTTAGAAGTTTGATAAATGGCAAAAGTAGTCCGATAGTGTCGAATTTGCATTCGGAACATCTGTAATGACGTAAGCATCGATCTTTGTCAGACTGAGACTGGCGGATCGTATGTTACGCCACAAATTTCAACTTTTGGGGTCTGTAGGCTTTGATAAATAAGGGGAATCAAGCTCTCCACAATTACGCTGCAGAATTCCAGCGTATTTGCGGTTGATGGCTTGATAAATAGGCCTCTATGTCTTGTGAAAAATTCACTTTGACAACATATTAGATGGAGTGTACTCCCTGTTTTTCTGCATGTTTCAGATTTACCTGAGGGGCACAGGTTATGTTCACCCTAATGGTGATTTAAGTGCTTCATGAGCGATTTTTGTATAAAAATGATATGCTCCAATGAACAAAAACATGTCATTTTTGCATGAGTGTCCCTTTAATGGGAGAAAATGTCCTACTTTTTATTAGAAGTATTTAAAAAAGCAGTTTCTTTATTTGTTTTAGCTGGCATTTCCAAGGTGTCAAAACTTACATTTTACATTTTAGTACTGCAATTTATCTGTCAAATAGGTGATCTTTCCTTAGGCTAGCTTAATATTTATTATTACTGTTCTCTTTTGAGCTGCTCAGCCAAGCGTGTTTAATCAATTAATTTTCGTGTTAAAGGTGCTCAAAAAATATATGGCTTTTGTATATATATATATAAAAATGTACCATGAAAAATCTTTCAAAATCTATATAAAAGTTTTGGAAACTTGTCGCATTACTGCGCATTGCTTGAAAAATTAGGAGGAAAGATGAAAAGACATTTGAGTCAAAAGCAGTTTGTTTCATTAACATGTACCTCTTTAATCTCAGCAAATGAATGAACTAAGCCTTAATCAGATTTATATTCACTCTTCAGATCTTTGTCTGTGCTCTCTGCAGCACACTTTAACCATTTCTCTAGCATGCAGATTTTTTGTAGAAAATTGCAGATTTTAATACATTTAGGGCTAGATTAAGTGGAGCACTAAATTATTGCGCTCCCGCAAACTGGCAAAATTCATTGTTGTATTTAGTTTTGTGCTGCTAGTGAATAAATAAATAAAACATTTGGAGATCATGAGATTTGGATGCCATCATGTCATAAAAGGACTACCCCTAAAAATCCTGATGCCCTAGGCACAGGTCTAGTCAGCCTGGACTAAATTACACATCTCATGCAATTGCAATTCTGATGTGATTAACATCATTGCATTAAGAATTGCTGATATAATCAATGACAGATCGGAGTATGTGCATATTATAGATTCCACATAGTGGAAAATGTTCATGTTAAACCATTAAATTCAATCAGCTGGGGGGAAATATTAAAAAAAGAAAAACTGATCACACTATTTACAGACAGCTTAAAGGGACAGTCAAATGCAAAAAAAACTTTCCTGATTTAAATAGGGCATGTAATTTTTAACCACTTTCCAATTTACTTTCATTACCAATTTTGCTTTGTTCTCTTGATATTCTTAGTTGAACCTAGGAGGTTCATTTGCTAATTTTTTTAAGGCCTCCTCTAATCTGAATGCATTTTGACAGTTTTTCACCACTAGAGGGCATTAGCTCATGTGTTTCATATAGATAACATTGAGCTCACGCTCGTGGAGTTACCTAGGAGTCAGCACTGATTGGCTAAAATGCAAGTCTGTCAAAAGAACTGAAATAAGGGGGCCGTTTGAAGAGTCTTAGATACAAGTTAATCACAGAGGTCAAAGGTGTATTAATATAACAGTGTTGGTTATGCAAAACTAGGGAATGGGTAATAAAGGGATTATATATCTTTTTAAACAACAAAAAATCTGGTGTTGACAGTCCCTTTAACTGTTCCTATAAAATCTGTTTTAACAAACTCTAACTGATGTAGAGAAATGGAGGCAACTGTTTCCCCTGTTAGTTGTTAAAGATATCAGTTGCACATCACTTGTTATGTTTATTTATGTATTTATTTTTCAAAGTAAAGGAATTCTTTCTTCTAACACGGTGGTTCCCAAATCAGGTCGTACTGCAGCCTGTGGCGTGTTGTGATTACCGAGTGGAGCACAATAGGCGTGAGAATGGAAATTTTCAAAGTGGGCCTGCAAAATAATGTATATTTTTTTTCTAACAAAATTGCAATTATAAATGCTTTCAAATGTTTATTATGCAATGCAGGGAATACTTTCTGACACACAAAAAATATTTTATTGTTCATTTAAGGTATTTTAATACTCTTTATACAAAAAAGGGCCATATAAAAGATAACACATATAATCCAGTATTGAGAAACAAAATACAATTCATCTCCGAGGTTAATTTAATTTAATGTTGATATAACTAGTGAAATCTACCCATTTCCATCATTTTAAAAATGAGCTGTGTGTACTTTTCTTATAAACAATTATTTGCCCTTTGGGTCACTACTTCAATAACATTGACATTAAGTAAAATTAACACATTGTTTGCTGTAAACCAGTAGAGACTGATGTTCTTTTATAACTTGACTGAGCATTTGTGGCTGTCTCCCACAGGATGAGATGCCTGTCTCCTGCCCCATTGCCTAATAAATTAGTGACAGATAAGATGTTAAAGGATTTTATAGTCTAATCATTACACATAATTAGCAGTCAGTCCTGATGGGAATCAGAGATAGAGAACTGTGTCTTACTCTGATGAACTTGCATTTTACAGTGACACTTACCCTGTTCCCTAGGGGTGAAAATTACCAAGCTTCTCTGAATATAGTAAGGACAAGCCACCTTCAATCACAGAGATCTTTCACTGTGTCATTTTGTGAAGCCTCACATAGGCCGGATCTTAAAGGGACAGATCATGCATATGAAAGAACTCTTCTTAAAGAGATATTAAACAGCTGGGCGCAACTATAGTAGAATGGTTACTGCTCGCCATTTTTCCTCCTGTGCAGATCTCTATAAATCTGTACTCCTAATTTATTTCCTTACAGGTACCTGTTAATGAAGATCTGCATCTTTCTACAGGGAGCAGCCATCTTGGAGCTCAGTGACAGAAGCAGAGCTCATTCATTGCTTAGTGCCTTTGGCAGTTTTTTTGACAATTAAATAGTGCGCTTTATGAGTGCTTGATACAGTAAGGCAGGTTTACATATTTTGAGCAGCTGCATTGGTCTATGTTATTCCTGAAGGTGCTTTTCTTACACATGTAACTTTTAATTGTCTAAAAAACAGCAAACATATAAAGCTTCTCTTTGTATTGTGCATGCTAAACTACAGCTCACGATACAACTGTCTGCAACATCTCACTTGTTGTGTGCATATTACAAGTTGAAAGTAAACACGTTTGATCACAATCGCATTTAATGTGTGTTAGGTTAGGGCAACTGAAAAACTTGTGTAAAGGGTTAGGGATAAAAAAAAGTTGCACCAAACACAACATAAAAACATTCAATTATATTGATTCACTCATATAAACACTATCTAATAAAAATTAGACATATACAGTAAATATTTAAAAAAATATTTCTACGGGTTCAAAGCTATGTGGTATATGGCCATGTATTTGACTGCAAAACGCTAATATATATAATAATAATCCCGTTAGACCTACATTGCGAATCCTGAAGCATATTTTACATTCCTATGTTCTTCACATAGAAAAAATAAAAATTTTATTATTAAATATATATTTCTATATATATCTGATGATGTTAATGTAAAATCCATCTGTAGAAATAGATATACAGGTATAGGTATATATATATATATATATATATATATATATATATATATATATATAAAAAAATATGTATTTACAATAAAAATGACATATTCCTGTATGTGAAGAACATTGGAATGTGAAATATTAATAACTCCTGTCAGGTTAGTGAGAAAGGGATATGGGTTAGGTTTTTTTCTTCTACGCTTTCCATTGAAGTCTCTGGAGTGAATGTTTTAGCGTGGTCACGATAGCCAAAGTCCTGAAGTTAGCATATGTCAGGTTTCTCTTACATGCAAAACTTTTACTTTTAACGCACACTTACTAACCCGCGCACACAAAAAGATTGCTTATAGCAAAGTTTACGCTTGAGCAGGATCACTAAATAGCGTGCCACTTGTAATCTAGCCCCAAATCAGTTCAGATCTTTATGTTTATTAGTCAAAATAATTATGATTACAGCTATAATATCATACTGGAGTTTCTACCCATAAATTTATTGCTTTCATTTAAAAAAATGTGCTTTATGCTATGCTCTCTAGAAAGGCCTAAAAAAGCAAAATCTTTAACTCTAAAGTGCAACAACACGGCTAAACAAGCTGTCTGATGTGCAGCATTTGCAAGTTACAGAATTTGCTCTTTGGCCTCTCTAGGAAACATTGATCAAGCTTTACTTATACAAAAGAAATGGGTGCTGAATGTGCTGGTAATGAATGGTAAAGCAGACGGCCTAAATAAACTTTAGTTAATACATTATGAAGTCTTCTACAAAATACTAGAGAAAAACATTATTTCTGTTCATTTCCATACAGATGAGCCTTTCTTCTCAATAGATATAGACCTACATCTATTGATACTGTATGAACTACATAACTCTACAAGAGTACTCTTCAGTGATTTTAGAGGCTGCAGCTAATACTACCCTCTGGACATCACAAGCCACAATATAGTAATAAATGCTGCACTGTGAGTCGTGATGTTAACTTATTGGTATTTTGTCAAACCCGCCCTGAAATAACATGTAACGGAAGCTAATAATCTCTTCGTTAGCATGCTCACAGTTCATTTGCTTGGTTAATTAAGTACTCCCATGGGACAATTTATATCTGTCACCTGATGACAGCTCCTTGAAAAATGACAATGCATCATTATTAAAGTAACCTAACACCCTTTAAATTAATTGGATTTAACCTCCGTTTGCAGAATGCAATGTATTCATCTTTCACATTACTGTAAATATAAACTTTCTAGTGTCCTTGTCTCCATTTTTATCTTATTGTTGCTTTAGATCACCAACGTCTCAAAAATGTTTTTCTTCTGCTTAATTATATCCCACTACTGACACCACTTTTAAACTAAATCCACAAACAAAAGAGAAACAGACGGACACACATATTGTACGCAAATGAATAGTCTTTGTGTATTTTAAACCTGAAATGATTTTAGATTATAAAACCCACTAGAAACTATTTGTAAAATTGCATTAATATTACTATGATTGTCGTTGTGGTTTATATTATCATCATTGTTCATTTTTGAGCTGCAATGATATCTAAAATGAGATGTGCAATACTTGTGCATTTGTATTTATATTGCAACTAAAATGTACTGCAGTTTGTATTTTTAAGCACAGTTTATCCATGCATCACTTCTTCCGGAAATGCAAGAGTTTCTGGCATTGACCCTGGATGATTCTGGTTATGTATTCTGTGAA
The DNA here is from genome assembly GCF_027579735.1 of Bombina bombina. Taxonomy (NCBI): domain Eukaryota; kingdom Metazoa; phylum Chordata; class Amphibia; order Anura; family Bombinatoridae; genus Bombina; species Bombina bombina. The sequence goes on from NC_069499.1 coordinate 348,815,112, forward strand.
TGTTAGACTTGTTTTGGTGTAGCATATACTGTATACACATGCTTGCGAAGAGTGAAAATATGTATTCATGCTACAGTTTCATTGTATACAAATTAGCCTATGGCAGAGTAATATGTTGGAGAGGGTGGCATTACCAGTGCATCTGCAAACATATAAAATATCCCCAACACTAAATGGAATTAACTGCTATAAACTGGAATATTAATGGTTTTTTAGGAGAGAGGATGATTATACAGAGCTACACCGATAGATAATGAGAAAGAATGAATACGAAAAGATAAGAATGGGTGAAGGGAGAGACTGCAGGCTAAAGACTTAGAAATAAACGGAACAGGTAATAGGAAAACAGTGAGAAAAAAATAAAGTGATAAAGGGAAAAAATTATCACCTGCAGAGTGGAAGGAAAAAAAAAACACCTAGAAAGTAAAATTAAGCTAAGCAGGAAAATGTAATCCTGCATGAGAGATAAAAGTGAGCGTAAGAGTGAGATTTACAATTGGGGAGGTAAAGATTAATAAAATTCAATTATGTTACATTAGTCTGCAATGGGGGTTAGATTTTCTATTTACAAAACACATATTTATAGGCAAAAATTACATGGAACTGTGGCATAAAAGGACTAATTACACATTCTTAGACATATATTTTTTTTCCCGTAAAAACCCTAAATAGATGACAATTTTTCATGTAGCTCCTACTTGGAGGTAGAAGCTGATTATGTTTTTTGCGCTACTACACAACTTTCAAATAGCCTTCTCAGATAGCATTGTCTATCTGTAGTACAAAACACATACACTGGAATTATGGGTTGTGGGGACTTCTCAGATAGCATAGTCTATCTGTAGTACAAAACGCATACACTGGAATTATGGGTTGTGGGGACTTCTCAGATAGCATTGTCTATCTGTAGTACAAAAAGCATAGAGTGGAATTATGGGTTGTGGGGACTTCTCAGATAGCATTGTCTATCTGTAGTACTAAATGCATACACTGGAATTATGGGTTGTGGGGACTTCTCATATAGCATTGTCTATCTGTAGTACAAAACGCATACAGTGGAATTATGGGTTATGGGGACTTCTCAGATAGCATTGTCTATCTGTAGTACAAAACACATACACTGGAATTATGGGTTGTGGGGACTTCTCAGATAGCATTGTCTATCTGTAGTACAAAATGCATACACTGGAATTATGGATTGTGGTGTCAGGTTTGGCTGCTATACCTTTAAGGTGAGGTTACTTAAGTCTGCTCCTCCCCCTTCCACTTGCCGATTAATGTTTAGTATACTGACTTTTCAGCAAGAGAAGACACCTATCTAAACCTCCAGGCTCAAACCACAGAATTAACCTTATCTAAAACTGGGATTACAATCTTTTTGTATGTGCTGAGATTAGGACTTTTTACACTGCTTACAACGTCCTTCCTTGCCAGTTTTGGTAAACTACCAACCTCCGGTTCTTAACCGGCATCAACCTCAACCAGCCTCACATCTAAAAACAACCCAAAGAGGACTTACTTGAATCAGACTGTCTTTGCCTAATAACGGAGCTTTCTACTCCTAACCGCTCCTGGCTACAAACAAGCCGTAGTCTTGCAGCGCTCACACGCTGCCTGTCACGTAGCCCTGATCACTGATCCACTCCTGCCTACAAACAAGCCAAGTCTTGCTGCGCTCACACGCTGCCTGTCAGGTAATCCTGGTCACTGATTGGTGCAACGCTACACACCCTCTCACTGTGTGTTCGCAGTCTGCAGCGGCTGCATCTCTCCCCTCTCAGTCCTTTCACGCTGGCTCAGGATCTTACAGCATACACCTACTCTCTCTGGGCTCATATGCTGCAGGAGCACATCTCACCCTATTAACCCTTCAACAACCAGTCTATGTTCCAAATATTACCACATGCCCTATAAGATTGAGAGTTGAAATACTAAGGACTCTGTCTCATATAAATCAGTTCCTATACTGATTCACCTCACTGCTACAAACAACAATATTGCAAGAACTGTATCTACTACAAAGTTTGCATTACAGGCTCTCTTGCCAACCTCCTGTAACAAGGATTACAAGAGCTTCACAAAGTTCTTGCTATTGGGAAACAATTACTACTTATCAGCAGTTGAGATCCACTTTACTTATAATAGGGTAACCTGTATACCCTGACAGATTAATCGGCCATATCATGGATCCAGCGGATTTGCCCACCGTAGTCTACAACCTTACTCAAACGATTGAACGACTATCCCAAGGCATGAGAGAGTTACAAGTCCAAAATGATAGCCTCAGAGCAGCAGTAAGGGACAGCACTCCGGAACCTCATGTTTGCCTACCCGAAAGATTCACTGGGGACAGGAAACTTTTTAGGCAATTCAGGAACGCCTGCTACTTACTGTTTCAAATGAAGCCTAGAACCTACCATACTGAGAGGCTCAAAGTGATGACTGTGATATCATTCCTCACCGGGGAGCCTAGAATTTGGGCAGACACCTTTCTCGAGAACGATGACCCTATCCTGGGCTCACTTACAGATTTCTTCAGTGAGATGAGTGCGTTGTATGAGGATACACAAAAGCAACTTACGGCAGAAGCTAAGATGCGCTCCCTTAGACAGGGCAGACGCCCTGTGGAAGAATACCTCTCAGAGTTCAAGCTTTACACTAAGGATTCAGAGTGGAGTCAGGTAGCACTGCGAAATCAATATCGCCTAGGGCTATCTGATGCTCTTAAAGACGAACTTGCCCGTATTGAGATACCAGCAACACTCGAAAGCTTGATGGCTCTTACAGTCCAGATAGACAGGAGACTTCGAGAGAGGAAATCCGAGCGCAAACATTCCGAGGGTGCTCAGAAGTACTACACTGCTCCTCTACCCTCAAAGGAGACTTCCACCCCTATGGAGATTGGCTTTACCAAGGGACCACTAACCATGGAGGAAAGACACCGCAGACAGCAAAAGAATTTGTGCATGTACTGCGCATCTCCTGTACACTTAGTAAAGGATTGCCCATTGCTACAACGTAATAAGAGAAGTAAGCTAAGATCTTTTAACCATTGCTTGATAAATAAGATTGTGAACGCAGCTTACTGTACCATGTCTCTCTTTTTACAGTGGGATCAGCGAGCCCTACGAACTGAAGCCATCATAGACTCGGGAGCTTACTCCAACTTTCTTGATCTATCACTTGCAAAGAAAAATAAAATACCACTGATTGTGAAAGCAAATTCAGTCTCTATTCATGTTATTGATGGCACTTTAGTCAATTCAGGTCCAGTAACACATCACACTATTCCACTTAAGGTAACTTTGGGTAAGGGCCATACTGAATACATCACCTTCGATATACTGCCATCTCCTCTTTTTTTCAGTTGTATTAGGCCTCTCCTGGCTCCAGAAACATCAACCCAGGATATCTTGGCACACTCTCGAAGTTGAATTGAACTCCCCCTACTGTCTTGAATCCTGCTATCCTCCTCAACAACAGTTACTCCTCTCACATGAGACTGTTCCATCGGAATACCAGGATTATTTAGATGTATTCAGTAAGAAAGAAGCGGAACACCTGCCACCACATCGCATATATGACTGCCCTATAGAACTCTTACCTGGTTCTAACATACCATATGGTCATATATACCCGCTCTCCCAACCTGAACTGGAACACCTCAAGGCTTATCTTGATGAAAACCATAAAAAGGGTTTCATTAGACCTTCCACTTCCCCTGCAGGGGCAGGGATGTTCTTTGTACGAAATAAGGACAAGTCCTTACGACCTATCATAGATTACCGAGACTGAACAAGAGGACAAAAAAGAACAGATACCCTCTCCCTCTTATTCCCGAATTAGTGGAAAGACTTAGCAAAGCTACCATCTACACAAAGCTCGATCTCAGGGGAGCCTTTAACCTTGTCAGGATCAGGGAAGGTGATGAGTGGCTCACCGCTTTCAGGACCAGATATGGGCTCTATGAATACTTGGTCATGCCATTTGGGCTCTGCAACACCCCCGCCACGTTCCAGTATTTTATTAATGATATCTTCAGAGACCTATTGGACGTCTGCCTCGTTATCTATCTGGATGACATCCTGATCTATTCCGACAATCTACAGGACCACTAGAAGCATGTGCGCTGGGTATTGGATCGTTTAAGAACTCATCAGCTGTACGCTAAGCCAGAAAAATGTTCTTTCCACACTCATGAAATTGCATTCCTAGGTTATAAAATATCCTCCTCAGGTGTTAGTATGGAAGAAGGAAAAATAGAAGCAATTCAAAAGTGGTCTATTCCTACCAGCAAGAAGGAGGTACAACGGTTCCTTGGCTTCGCGAATTTCTACAGGAAATTCATCAAGGGGTTTTCCAACATAGCCAAACCATTGACAAGTCTTACTGGTTCTCTCACAACCTTCCGGTGGAATCCACAGGCTCAACAGGCCTTTGATCTCCTCAAACGATCCTTCACAACTGCTCCCATACTTCAGTTCCCAGATACCAACCTCCAATTCATTCTGGAAGTAGATGCTTCCGACTATGCGTTGGGGGCTATACTCTCTCAATAGAGATCTCCAAAGGACCCCATACATCCAGTTGCTTTTTTTTCCCCAACTTATTACTGCACCAGAATGGAATTATCCCGTAGGCGAAAAGGAGCTTCTAGTTATCAAGGCTTCATTGGAACATTGGAGGCATCTACTCGAAGGGACTTCCTACCCAATTCTGATATACACTGACCATCGGAATTTGGAATATCTCCAATCAAGCAAGACTCTATCCACTCACCAGTTACGTTGGAGTCTGTTCTTCACCAGATTCCAGTTCCACATCACATATCGGCCTGGCAAAAGGAACGGTAAGGCAGACTCTCTTTCTAGATATCTACGACCTCCTGATCAAGTCATACCTAACCAACCTATCCTTCCTCCTGACCGGTTCGTAGGTATGCTGAAGGATTCCTATGACACCCTACGCTCTCACCAAAATAACGATACCACATATCCGAAGGATCTCCAGGAATTGGATTCAAATGGTATCAGTCATGTTCATGGTAAGATATACATACCACCTACATTCAGAAATGACATTCTGCGTTACCATCATGAATCACCACTAGCAGGACATCCAGGTGTTGAAAGAACGATTGAACTCATCAAGAGGAATTATTGGGGCCCAACCTTCATCAAACGGTCCACCATTTCATTAAAACTTGTCAAGTTTGTGCAGTCTCAAAGTCCGACAGAGCTAAACCTTAGGGCACCTTGTTGTCTCTCCCTATACCCGACCGTCCTTGGCATACCATCAGTATGGACTTTATAGTCGATCTCCCTCCATCCAACCATTTCACCACCATAATGGTAGTAGTGGATGGTTTTACAAAAATCGCTCACTTCATTCCGTATAAGAAGTTGCCCACAGCATCCGAAACAGCAGCTTTGTTCTTAAACCATGTTGTTCGTCTCCATGGGTTACCCTCCATAGTCATCTCTGATAGAGGTACTCAATTTACCTCCAGGTTCTGGAAACAGTTATGCTCCGTGCTCAAAATAGAACATCGTTATAGCACCTCTTACCATCCTCAAACTAACGGTCAAACAGAACGGGTAAACCAGTGGATAGAACAATACATCAGGTGTTATTGTGCTCACCTGCAAGATGAATGGGTAACTAACCTACCGATGGCTGAATACTCATACAATAACACCTTAAACAGTTCAACCAGAAGTACACCGTTCTACGTGAACTATGGGTACCATCCGACCTTCCATTTATTCCCCAGCCTTAATACCACATCACCTGTGGTAGACGAGACTGCCAATTCTATGATAGATGTTTTCACCTTCCTCAAAGACAACATACAAAATGCTCAAGAGACACAACAACGTTACTACAATCAGAAGAAAAGGAAACCTCCCGAGTACCAGATCGGTGATCTTGTTTGGCTTTCTACCCGACACCTAAAACTTAAGACCCCCAGTAGGAAATTCTCTCATTTATTCATCGGACCCTATGAAGTGACCAAGGTTGTAAATATCAATGCTGTGACGCTGAAATTGCCCCCAGAAATCCCCGTTCATCCCACCTTCCATGTGTCATTGTTGAAACCGTACGTCCCGACTAGACAGCAGTCGTCTCTTTCTAAGACCCCTCCTATTGTAGTGGATGACACGGTTTATGAAGTTTCCTCCGTTCTCGACTCCAGACGGTTCCATGGCGAACTGCAATACTTGATCCACTGGAAGGGTTTTTCTGAAGATGAGGATTCCTGGGAGCCTTCCTCCAACATCAATGCTTCCCGTTTGATTGCTCGGTTCCACAGACTTCATCCACATAAGCCGGCTCCTTCTGCTGCTGGGCAGTAGTTTTGATGGGGGGACCTGTCAGGTTTGGCTGCTATACCTTTAAGGTGAGGTTACTTAAGTCTGCTCCTCCCCCTTCCACCTGCCGATTAATGTTTAGTATACTGACTTTTCAGCAAGAGAAGACACCTATCTAACAAGGATTACAAGAGCTTCACAAAGTTCTTGCTATTGGGAAACAATTACTACTTATCAGCAGTTGAGATCCACTTTACTTATAATAGGGTAACCTGTATACCCTGACATGTGGGGACTTCTCAGATAGCATTGTCTATCTGTAGTACAAAATGCATACACTAGAATTATGGGTTGTGGGGACTTCTCAGATAGCATTGTCTATCTAGTACAAAACGCATACACTGGAATTATGGGTTGTGGGGACTTTTCAGATAGCATTGTCTATCTGTAGTACAAAATGCATACACTGGAATTACGGGTTGTGGGAACTTCTCAGATAGCATTGTCTATCTGTAGTACAAAATGCATACACTGGAATTAGGGGTTGTGGAGACTTCTCAGATAGCATTGTCTATTTGTAGTACAAAACACATACACTGGAATTATGGGTTGTGGGGACTTCTCAGATAGCATTGTCTATCTGTAGTACAAAACACATACACTGGAATTATGGGTTGTGGGGACTTTTCAGATAGCATTGTCTATCTGTAGTACAAAACGCATACACTGGAATTATGGGTTGTGGGGACTTTTCAGATAGCATTGTCTATCTGTAGTACAAAATGCATACACTGGAATTATTGGTTGTGGGGACTTCTCAGATAGCATTGTCTATCTGTAGTACAAAATGCATACACTGGAATTACGGGTTGTGGAGACTTCTCAGATAGCATTGTCTATTTGTAGTACAAAAAGCATACACTGGAATTATGGGTTGTGGGGACTTCTCAGATAGCATTGTCTATCTGTAGTACAAAATGCATACACTGGAATTATGGGTTGTGGGGACTTCTCAGATAGCATTGTCTATCTGTAGTACAAAATGCATACACTGGAATTATGGGTTGTGGGGACTTCTCAGATAGCATTGTCTATCTGTAGTACAAAACGCATACACTGGAATTATGGGTTGTGGGGACTTCTCAGATAGCATTGTCTATCTGTAGTACAAAATGCATACACTGGAATTATGGATTGTGGGGATATGTTGCATTTCTTTTGGAATGAGCATGAAAGAAAATGCATATTGCTTGACCCCTAATGTAGCTTATATTATGGAAGTTTGCATGCAGTCATGTGCTCTTTTTTGAACCTTGCTTTAAGAATAAATATGAAAATTATCATCATCATGAAATTTGTTCGTACTTCATTTAACTCCTTTAATTCTGAAACTCCCCTATTTCAACATAATACATTATTAGCATTAACGAAAATGACACATAGCTCACATAGCTGAACTGGCTAGAGAATGTCATTTTTGCATTAGAATTTCCCTTTAATGGCAAAAGTTCTTGCTTTTCCTTTGAAGCACTTTTTTAACTGGTATTTCAAAAGTGTCTTTTATTTCAGTGACAGAGCCTGCTGTCACAATTGAGCCTTTACACTCTTTAGACTGATGTTGGAACAATGAACTGCAGTAGGAACATTTGGAGTTATTAAGGGCATAGTTTTATTTAAAGTCACAGGAAACCCCCAATTTTTCTTCCATAATTTGGATCGAACATACAGGGCAAGATTAAAAGTCACACAGCAAATCAGTTGCAAAAACACTGCAAGTGTTATGGCTTTTTCGCATTTAATGTTGCGCAGCTATTACAAGTCGCAAAATAACTTATTTTGTGAGTGCGTTAAGCGCGTAATGCAAACCGTAAAATCGCCTGCGTGTTCACGTATTCCCCAAAGAAGTCAATGGAGAACAAATAAAAAGAAAAACACACACAAAAACTCTATGTTGCGCAAAGCCCATAACGTATTCTCCTCGAAAAGTTTACATGAAAATGCAAATATCTCATATTGCGAAAATGTTTTCGCAGCGGAATATGTTCTATTTAATTTGAAATAAATATTTAGCTATATATTTGATGATATTTGGACTGATATATCTATTTATTGTGAGATATCTATATGAATATATATACGTTGATTAGAGTAGCCGTGTTAGTCCAGTGATTTAGATAAAATAGCATTGAGCAATAATACTTTTTTATTGGACTAAATATGCATTTATAAGTTAACAAGCTTTCGGAAGTATTCCTTCCTTTTTCAAGTCGGAAGCAATACTGACCTTTATAGAATTTGTTATTGTGATTTGCTGTGCTGCTTTCACAAATGTGTTGATATGGTTTACAGAGAGCTTTATTGCAGCACTTGGTGCCATTCTGAGTGTTCTGACTCTCAAGGGGTAGCTTCCTGTGGACCAGTTTCTGTTTTAGGTTAGGTGTTTGTGTGAATGCCAGGATTGGGGGTTGTGAAAATATATATTTTTGAGTGTGGTATCCTCTATGAGTAGTCTTTTAGGATTTTTTGTATCCCTTCTAGAACAGGGTTGTATTTGACTACTAGTGGGATACGTGATATGTTTTTCTTCTCCGTTTATTGTAGTAAGTGTTCACGTGGAGTATTGAGGGCAGAGTTATTTTTTTTTATTTATAACCCTTGTTTTGTAACCTTTTTCTCTGAATGATTGGAACAGTGTGATGAGGTGTTTGTCACGGTCCTTTGTATCTGTGCAAATTCTGTTACTACAATTACTACAATACAGGGACTTTAACTTAAGCTAACTAGCAAATTAAAAACAAAAAAAACAAATTTATAACATAAGTAATATCTATGAAAAAAAAATATCCTGGTAATCACTCAATTATTGATACTCACAGTCTTTTATTACCTCCAAAAACAGAATGAATCATAATAATCATTTATATTATTTTATTCATATATAAGATTATTTACTATAGGATAGCCAAATTATAATACTTGTTGAGGCCTCTAGGGTGCATAGCACTAAGTCTATGTATCTACAAAGCCTCCTTTCTCAGTAACATTTTCCCTCTATAAAAGCCAATGTTATCCCTGGGAACATGATCAAAAACCATGAAACGAAGTTGGTTGATCTGGTGTCCTTTCTCATAAAAATTAGTAGGAACTGGTAAATGTCTCATTTTTACATTCCGGATTGTATATATGTATGTATGTATATATGTATGTATGTATGTATGTATGTATGTGTATGTATGTATATATGTATGTATGTATATATGTATGTATGTATGTATGTGTATGTATGTATGTATGTGTATGTATGTATGTATGTATGTGTATGTATGTATGTATGTATGTATGTATGTGTATGTATGTATGTATGTGTATGTATGTATATATGTATGTATGTATGTATGTATGTGTATGTATGTATATATGTATGTATGTATATATGTATGTATGTATATATGTATGTATGTGTATGTATGTATGTATGTATGTGTATGTATGTATGTATGTATGTATGTATGTATGTGTATGTATGTATGTATGTGTATGTATGTATATATGTATGTATGTATGTATGTATGTATGTGTATGTATGTATATATGTATGTATGTATATATGTATGTATGTATATATGTATGTATGTATGTATGTATGTATGTGTATGTATGTATATATGTATGTATGTATATATGTATGTATGTATGTATGTGTATGTATGTGTATGTATGTATGTATGTGTATGTATGTATGTATGTATGTATGTATGTGTATGTATGTATGTATGTGTATGTATGTATGTATGTATGTATGTATATATATATATATATATTTCTATAAAATATCTTTCTATAAAAATATTTTGCATTGACGGATGATGACCACCATTAATTACATGAAAAAGTTCCTATTCATTAAATTACCTCATGTGTAGTAAGATTAATGAAGAAACACAAAAAGGTGTATTGATGTTCTGATTCAAGTTATGGAAATTAGACACGTGCATTCTGATTTTTCGGCACTAAACAAATTACAAAAATGGCGGCCAAAGGACACACCTGGCAATTTTCAGAGCTGGATTTATTGTTGTGAAAGTGCAACACACTAAGATCTGGTTTTGCACAGATCTTAGTGTGTTGCACTTTCACAAGAATAAATCTGACCAAATGCTGATGTCTACTGGTAATAGTAATTCACTAAGCAGAGCAAACGACACACTGATGGATGCTGATGATTTACAGGTGAGATGCATTCTGAAATAAGAGGAAATAGTATGACACAAATAGATCAAACACACCATATATGATATATGACAGAGAAGTTATGATAGTGCTGAAATATTTCTGATAGGGTGGTTCCTGCCTACTTGTAGCATATTAGTATTATTATAGCAAAACCAACACATTCACCAACCATTTAAAAAGATTGCAGAGTATGGGACAAGTCAGGAGGCATTTTCTGACAATGGGCTCTAATACAAGTCAAGTGAATCCCAGAGTTTATTGAAAATCATAGTTTATAGAAAATCAAAGTGAGGAATCACTTTTAACCCAGCCCAGTGGTGTTATACAGACATATGTGAGTAGGGGAAAGAGTAGTCTGTTTAAATCAGTGGAAGCACAAGAAACATATGTAATGTTATTAAACACTAGAGAAGCAACAGAAACGCTAGTACTGTTACTTATATGCAGCAAATGACTCAGCAATGCATAAAAGCTGAAAGGTTCAGTGCTAATCAGTCTGGAGGTAATCGTATGGCAAATACATTTAGAGCAGTATTAAAAGGAAAAGAGCAAAAAGAACTCGCTCTCCTGTATTAGAACACTGTATTACTGCACTGGTGCTTGCAAGGAGTCTATTCATTAAGAGGTGAATGGCAGGCGAATTAAAACATTTCAATTCCCGCCATTAACTGTGCACTAGGAAGGGCCAAACCCAGTGAGTATCTTCAGTAAAAGAGAAAAAGAGCTGAGTTAGCTCTGCACATTGCAAACTACAAGGGATAAGAAACCCCACATTTTTTATTTCATGATACAGACAGAGCAAGCAATTTTAACAACTTCCTAATTTACTTCTATTATCAATTTTTCTTCATTCTCGTTGTATCTTGTGGATAAGCAACATTAAGAGCCAGCCCATTTCAGGAGCACTATATGGCAGCAGTTTTGCAAGAATGTTATCCATTTGCAAGAGCTTTAGATGGAGCATTATTTCCTGCAATTTACACAGATCCCTTCCTAGGTATCTCTTCAACACAGGATATCATGAGAACAAAGCAAATTTTAGAAGTAAATTGGAAACTTTTTTTAAATGATATGCTCTGTCTGAATCACAAAAGAAAATGTTTCGGTTTCACATTCCTTTAATGCTGTGTGCATTTCACCTATAATAGGAGAATTGCAGGTAGTAAATGAAAGATTTCAAATCCTCTAAAAATCCCCTGCAATTAATCTCTTATAGTAACAAGAGACAAAGATAGCTCCAAACCCGCAGTGCTATACTGGAAGCCAGGGGCAAAACTACAGGGGGTGAAGAGGTTGTAGTTTTTTTGTTTTTTTTTTACAATAAAAAATGTTGACCTGCCACTGCCTGCACTGATATTATGTGAGTGTGACATGATGCTTCATTTGTGTCTCTGACTACAGGGGTTAGTGTTTCTGTTTTACCCATTGGTGTTTGTGTGTGTGTGTGTGTGTATGTATGTATGTGACTGTGTGTGTATTTATGCATGTATGTGTGTGTGTGTGTGTGTGTGTGTATGTATGTGACTGTGTGTGTATTTATGCATGTATGTATGTGTGTGTGTGTGTGTATGTATGTATGTGACTGTGTGTGTATTTATGCATGTATGTGTGTGTGTGTATGTATGTATGTATGTGACTGTGTGTGTATTTATGCATGTATGTATGTGTGTGTGTGTATGTATGTATGTGACTGTGTGTGTATTTATGCATGAATGTATGTGTGTGTGTGTATGTATGTATGTGACTGTGTGTGTATTTATGCATGTATGTGTGTGTGTGTATGTATGTGACTGTGTGTGTATTTATGCATGTATGTGTGTGTGTATGTATGTATGTATGTATGTATGTGACTGTGTGTGTATTTATGCATGTATGTGTGTGTATGTATGTATGTGACTGTGTGTATATTTATGCATGTATGTGTGTGTGTGTGTGTGTGTGTGTGTATGTATGTATGTATGTGACTGTGTGTGTATTTATGCATGTATGTGTGTGTGTGTGTGTATGTATGTGACTGTGTGTGTATTTATGCATGTATGTGTGTGTGTATGTATGTATGTGACTGTGTGTGTATTTATGCATGTATGTGTGTGTGTGTGTGTGTGTGTATGTATGTATGTATGTGACTGTGTGTGTATTTATGCATGTATGTGTGTATGTATGTATGTATGTGACTGTGTGTGTATTTATGCATGTATGTGTGTGTGTGTGTGTGTGTATGTATGTATGTGACTGTGTGTGTATTTATGCATGTATGTGTGTGTGTGTGCGCGCGCGCGCGTGTGTGTGTGTGTATGTATGTATGTGACTGTGTGTGTATTTATGCATGTGTGTGTGTGTGTGTGTGTGTATGTTTGTGGAACCAGCAAATTACAGACCTTGTTACTACAGCATGGGGGGTGGGCGGGGGGTAAACAGTGTCAGTCTATACAGTACCACTATATACAGTACGGGGGGGCTGGACCATGTCACAGACTACTGTGGCCACTTTCTAAAGTACTGGGGTGGGTAGGGTCAGGCCAGCCATTTCACCGGCAGATTAGAAGAAAAAAAAAAGATGTGTATCAAATTCACTTTTTTTTTTTTTGTTGGGGGGGGGGCCCTTCTTAGATTCTTGCACCTGGGCCCTGTGGTTTCTAGTTACGCCTCTGCTGGAAGCTAAGTGAACACATCTGGTGAGCCAATGACAAGAGGCATAGCCACAGTCACCAGTTAGCATCTAGTAGTGCACTGCTACTCCTGAGCTCACCTAGGTATTTTTATTTAACAAAGGATAGCAAGCGAACAAAGTAAATTTGACAACAAAAGAAAATTGAAAGGTCTCTTAAAATTGCAAGTGCTATAAGAATTAAAAGAAACGCTGACTTTCAAGTCACTTTAAAGGGACACTGAACCCAATTTTTTTCTTTTGTGATTCAGATAGAAAATGCAATTTTAATCAACTTTCTAATTTACTCCTATTATCAAATCTTCTTCTTTATCTTGGTATCTTTATTGGAAAAGCAAGAATGTAAGTTTAGATGCCGGCAGATTTTTGGTGAACAACCTGGTTTGTTCTTGCTGATTGGTGGATAAATTCACCCACCAATTAACAAGTGCTGTCCATGGTCTGAACCAAAAATTGTCTGGCTCCTTAGATTAGATGCCTTCTTTTTCAAATAAAGATAGCAAGAGAACGAAGAAAAATTGATAATAGGAGTAAATTAGAAAGTTGCTTAAAATTGCATGCTCTATCTGAATCACAGAAGAAAAAAATTGGGTTCAGTGTCCCTTTAACAAAGCACAATGTCACAGCCCTCTCTGGCAGCCAATAGCATAAAACTTAAAGCCTGCAAAAGCCACAAGGAACCTTAAAATAACATAAAAACTACACCAAAGTAATTACATAGAATAGAGCTGGGTGTTGTAGATGACCCTATAAAATAAAAGGGCCATAACAGTTGAAAAATGACATGCTCTAATTTTTTATAGCATGTCATTTTAAGACTAGCAACTGTGCGCCACTATATGTTTAACACCCCCTCCCCGCAAATTGGTAAAACACATAGTAGAAGTAGCACTCAGAGCCCGCAGATCCAATCAGCAGCACTAGATACACAGTTAAGTCATGTGACTAGCGCTGCTGTTTGGATCAGTGGCGGTTTCTGCTCGGGACCTGCAGGGCTCTACGGGTCCTGAGCAGTACTTCTACTGTTTGATTAAACCCTTTGTGGGGGTTAAACACATACTAGTGCAGGGCAGCTAGTCTTAAAATTACATGTGCTAATGAATTGGAGCATGTCATTTTTTTGACTATTAAGTAAAAAATCGCCATTTTATGTGCAGCTGTAAATAAAACAGTGATAAAACACAATAGTTTCTAATGATGGATATTGATAATAAGATATTTTGTTTCTATTATTAATACATTTCTAAAGGTGATCATTTCTTGACAATGTCATAAGTAAAACCCTATAGCCTTTATTTATAATATAAATATTCACACTTTAATGAGTTGTGGCATTCTCTGTTGCCCTGGGTAACCTACAATATTCAGTGTTATTAGATTAGTTTATTATTCTATTGAGTATGAGTTTCAGTGGGAAGAAAGCAACATTATACCAGACAGATAAAAAGATAATAATCGTGGGAAACAAGTTGATTAAATAAAGCATTGGGATGGTGAATAAATGACAGAGGGAAAATGGGTCAAATCAGGTGCCTCATTATCAATCGCTGGGAATAACCCAGAAGGTAATTTTCTAAAGAGTATGAATATTCTGCATCAGTGACATTTCTTAACAGCTCCAAGGCAAAGGTCATGGAACAGTGAGGCAGACATAGTTGAGATTGCAATTCCGAGAAACCCGATTTGGCTGCCAGAGACACTGGAACTAGGTAACACCAAAATATGAAGAGAGACTTAGAAGAAGCCATAGTGAAGCGCAGAATATCTGTCATCATTCAATTAATTAGAAACGGAAAGTCTAACCTCACGTTCAAGGCAATGATAGTCTAATATTTAAACTAAGTCACATATACAACACATTAATTATGTCTGACCAGCTCAAGAGTTTATTCTGCATACAAATATTCTCAGGGGGGATTCACAAGGTTGATTTTAGTACAGTTAAGGAATGGAGGAGCTAACACTTAGAATAACAAAGGATGTCTAGCCTGTTTGTAAAATGGATGAAACATAAGTTTACAGCTCAAACTGCTTCAACTCGTTTTGAAGATAATGTAAGATTATACTAAAATAGGAAGTTAAATACCTCTTCTTCTACCTTTTCCACGTTCCCAAAAGATGCCAAAAAGCAAATTCTGTAACCTAGTGATCACTGTGATTGGCTGTCACAGTGATAACATGACCCTGGACCACTTTTTTGTTCAAATTTGGAAGGCCCCACTCCTGAGGCATCCAGTGATTGACCTCTGAGCCTACTACCAGCATGCATTGCAGCATGCTAGTATCTAGGCTTATTTTAAAGGGACAGTCTACTTGAACATTTTTATTCTTTCCAAAGATAGATAATCCCTTTATTACCCATTCCCCAGTTTTGCATAACTAACACGGTTATATTAATACACTTTAACCTCTGTGATTTCCTTGTATCTAAGCCTCTGCAGACTGCCCCTTATCTCAGTTCTTTTGACATACATGCATTTTAGTCCAACGGTGCTGATTCCACTGGAGTGAGAACAATGTTATCTATATAACACATATGAACTAGCACTGTCTATTTGGAAAACTGTCAAAATGCACAGAGATAAGAGGTGACTTCAACTGCTTAGATATCAGTTTATGAAACTACCTTGGTTTCGCGTTCAAAAAAGAATACCAAGAGAACAAAGCAAATGTGATGATAAGAGTACATATTAAAGTAAATTAAAATCGCATGCCCTGTCTGTATCATGAAAGTTTAATATTGACTTGACTGTCCCTTTAAGTATGCAATCATTGTGATTGGCTGTCACAGTGATTGTATACACAGTAACTGTCATTTTTGACAGTAACTGCACTGTTGCTGGATAGCCTCACATGCAGGCTTCCAGCAGCAGCATGAGATACACACTGATCGCAGAGTGTATCTGATGAATGGAGGCACCTGACTGACAGGCATGGGATTACAGGGACACCTGTCCCTAAGACCGCTGGCCTGGGGTGTCCTCCATCATGCTATTTCTGCACTGCCTCACTCCTGAGGCATACAGAAAAAGTGGGGTCACACCGACAGAGACAAGACAGGTGCTAAAAGTCCAGGACACCGTAAAGGGTAAAGGGCTAAATGAGCAGTGCCATACCCTGTAGGTTCCTGGTAGTTACGGCCCTTGAGGCTTCTAAAATATTGATGTGATGTATGGCCCTCATTTTTTTTAGGAAATTTGCTATCACTGCTTTAAATAATAATCTATTACTTGCAGCTTAGAGAAGCCTAATAAAAATTTTCACCCTGAGATAAAATAGCCAGTATATCAATTTGCGGAAATTTTATTTTCCAAAATATGACTTCCCCAGAAGATGGAGTTTCACAATCAAAAATTCTTAGCCAATCAGAAGCCAAGCAAATTAGTACTTCATATGCCAAAAAATGTACTTAATAGCTGCAGTAATGCAAGTTTCTCTTTGAAAATGACTGAAAAAAATGAATGGGCAAATACATACTCCATTAAGAATATGACTTGCAAAAACAAAAAATCCGGCAAACCTCAAGGCGTTTTTAGAAAGAAAGTCTCTTTTATTGCAGGAAAAGGAACAGGCTTAAAACAAATGTAAAACAAAAAAGTCACAGCAGGACTAGTAATGTAGTCCATTAAGAATATGTCAGATCCTAAGAGTGGCATTTGTTCTTTGATCCAATCCTAATTAAATAACTTGCTTGATTCTAGTATTTTCATATCACCTTTAAATTCTCATAGGGCCATTTGGTTTGTCCATTAATCTATTTCCTTTGTAGTATACATGAATTATTTATTTTAGACATATTCCCTGTAATTTAACTCTGGAACTATGTTTTTTTACCTCTGTCCCTACACAGACTGCTGCATATCCCACAGGATTCAGAACCCGACCCTACAAAATTATACAAAGTGATTGATTGATCTGTTTAGTAATTCATCTATGTCCCTCCTTAATTGACCACACTAAAGGCAAAAACAAAAGCTCACTCCTAAGGCTTTTTGAGAAGTGTGTTCCTGCACTGCAAAACAATTACAATTAAAACAATGACAGTTGAAAAATACCTTAAAAGATTTTTTTAGTATGCAGATCTTTGCAGTGTAGTCCTCAACTGGCAGTATACACCAGTGTTTTCCAATTCCAGTCAGAACTACCATTGGTGGAGCCGGCGCAGCAGCACATATATACTCAAAATCATTGTACAGAGAAGCATCTATATTATTTGTATTGCATATTACTGAGTTACATTCATGGGGGGAGGGCCCAAAACAATTTTGCACCAGTCCACTACTGATTCCAGTCCTCAGGGCATACTAATGGGCCATATTTTCATATCTGAACTGGAGCACAGGTGAAATAATCAGCTGATCAGTAACCATGGTTACTATCCTGCTCACACCCATTAGCTAATTATTTTACGTGTGCTCTTGTTCAGATATCAGGAAAACCTACTAACCTAGCCCTTTAGTGTGCCCAGACAACTGGAGTTGAAAAACACTGATATATACAATGCATTAGAGACTGACCTCTAATAAAGTAAAAAAAATACACAGACAGGATATTAGTGGACATGCTCAAACGATAAGTTCTAGGATGAAAAAGAAACCACATTCATTTTCATGCAGATCCTTTATTTCTAAGAAGCATTATCACAGGCAGATCTGGTTTCACTCAAGTCACATCCAAGCTATCACCGCAGCGATGTTATCATGCTGCTATAATAAAGACGGGTTGTACATGGAGATGTACGTACAGAGGAACCTGCACTGCTCTCACAGCTGGGGGCAGAGTGAAGAGGAGATGCGCTAAGAAGAGAAACGTGCCACACTTGCTAAGGGTTCAGCCAGATCTCTTCAGGTAAGTGGCTGACCAGGGAGACATCTGATTGTATTCTGTTTCCTGCCCAGCAGGAAGATCCTGTACATGCAGTGCTCATGGTTGAAATGTGTTCTGGGAAAGTGACTGACAGATCATAACTTCTGCCATTAAAGTACGTGAAAGGATATACCCGCTTACAGTATTAGTTAGATCACAGCTGCTGGATTTCAGATTAAGTTAAAATAACTCTGTTTAGCAAAGTTGATATATATATAAAAAGAGAATATTCTTTTTTTTTTTCTCAAAAGTTACTAGTATATTTTACTTAATAAACATTTAATTTTGATTACTTATGTTATTATTAAGGATAAAATCTTAACTTATGACACAGAAATAAGTCTGTGCACTATACATCATCATTGGCTTAGTTATTATGAGTATGAAGCCATAGGGGCTGATTTAACAAGCCCTGTATGCCTCTGTTTTCACACGAGCCTTCAGGCTTGCCCGAAACAGGAGTTAAGAAGCAGCGGTCTTAAGACCGCTGCTCCTTAACTCGTTCTCCACCTCTGAGGAGGCGGAAAGCAATCAGCCCGATCGGATACGATCAGGTTTATGACTCCCTCTGCTAGCGAACGATTGGCCGCAAATGTGCAGGGGGTGGCATTGCACAAGCATTTAATGAGAAATGCTTGTGCAATGAGAAATGCAGACAGTGTATGCTGTCGGAATTTATCCATGTCTGCTTGCACTATGATAAATCGGCCCCATAGTTTTAAAGGGACATACAGGTTAAATTAGTTACTTTGTAACATAACTATAGAAATCTAATATTTAGCTGTGCAAAGTTTATGAAATTAAAGATAAAATAAGAATTAATTCATATCTGCTTCTTTTTCTATTTTTTAGACAATCTGAATTGACCACAAAAGGTTACTGGATCTGAACAGATCTGAGGTCTAGTTGTCATCTGAAAATTCATTATGTAAGCATCACAAGATAGCACATTTTGACATAAGTAAGATAATGTTATATATATATGCTCCAGAGATTCTTCCAGTATATCTAGAACTTCCTACATTTCCTGCTTTTTAACTAAGGATAACAAGAAAATTAAGAAAATTCAATAGCAGAATTAGAAAGTTTAAAATTGTACGTTATCTTAAACAGGAAAGGAAAATGTTGGGTTTTATATCCCTTTAAGAAAGCTGTATATGAGGTACAGTATAATAAACTAGCTATAGACCATTTTATTTAGAGGTGCCTAAAGTACATAACAAGATTTGTAAAGTGAAAAGGGGTTATGAGCAAGAATCTGATTATCCCCATTAAGTTTTTTTTTCCCCCCCACTGCAATCAGTAAAACACAGCAGAATGAAAACTGCCCATTGTGAAAAAAAGAGAGAGAAATTCCCTTCTGCAGCTCTGCTTGGATCTCTGAGGGGAGTGAGTTATCTGCTGGAGTGGACGGTTGCTGAAATCGGCACTTCTTTCCTAGACAGGAACTCTGGTGCTAGTCGAGTGTAACACAAGAGAAGCGTTGGAGTTAATTTCCTTGGGCTGATTTCGTGCTGGATCAACCCAAGAGGAAGGTTTTGGGTCAGCAAGTTCTGCTGATACCTATAATTGTTAAGCTATCCTAAGTTAACCCCTTTCCTGCTTGTGCAGAATTTGAAAATGTATTTGATTGATTTTAGCATTGTATCTAAGTCAGTCATATCTAATTGGTTGATTCAAGGAAAATTAATTTTGAATGCAACTATGAATGTTGTAGAATTTTAGCCCCATTCTATATCAGGGAAGATGCTACTGTATTCCTTTCTAACAAATACCTTTGGATTTTGGTTTTTAACAAAATTTACTATAGCTACATACATTTTGTTAAAGAAATACTTTCATTCTGATAATGTAATAATAAATAATAGGTTGTATGGTACATATGCAATATTTTATTAGTTGTATTTTAAATCGAGTATCCCTTGTTTTAGCGATATCCAATCTATGTTTTTTCCAACTATGATAGAAACAGTCTAAATACATAAGTACTTTTTTCCATTATAATTTTATGTATACAACACCAGTTCTGTTGATACTAAGGGGCCAAATTATCATTGTGCGAGCTGACATGATCCGATATTGCGTATCATGTCCGCTGCACATCGATAAATGCCGACAGCATACGCTCTCTGCGTTTATCATTGCACCAGCAGTTCTTGTGAACTGCTGGTGCAATGCCGTCCCCTGCAGATTCACGGCCAATCGGCCGCTAGCAGGGGGATGTCAATCAACCAGATCATATGTGATCGGATTGATATCTGTTGATTTCTGTCTGCCACCTCAGAGCAGGCAGACAGGTTATGGAGCAGCGGTCTTTAAACCGCTGCTTCATAACTTGTGTTTCCGGCGAGCCTGAAGGTTCGCCAGAAACACGGGGCATCAAGCTCCATACAGAGCTTGATAAATATGCCCCAGGTGTTAGCTAATCTTGATTAGCTTATGTGAATGTTGTCACGCATTTGTCTCTTCTCTTCCAATTCCCAAATTATTCTTAAAGGGACATGAAATCCAAAATCAATCTTTCAAGGTTCAGATAGATTATACATTTTTAAACTTTTCTATTTACTTCGGTTATCAATTTTGCTTCATTCTCTTGGAATCTTTTATTGAAGAAGCAGCAATGAACTTTTGGGAGCAAGCTGCACACATTTGTAAGGCAATGAAAATGGGAATACAAGTTCAGCCACCAATCAGCAGCTTGCTCCAAGTTTTTGAGCCTATATAGGTATGCTTTTCAACAAAGGATACTAAGAGAATTAAGCAAATTGAATAATAGAAGTAAATTAAAAAGTTTTTTAAAATTGTATGCTCTGTCTGAATCATGAAAGAAAATTTTTGGGTTTCGTGTCCCTTTAACCTATCCCCTTATGCAACACACATACTGCCCCCTCTTCACTACAAGTGCCTCATTTCTGGCCTATGTATTTTGAGGACTGTGTATCTTCCAATTAAAAAGGGGCATTCTATTATATTCATTCTGTAGTACTCAAAATGGTTCTGTTCTATCTGAAAAAAGATTGTTTTAAAATATATTACATTTAATAGATATTACTGTGCTGAATAAACCATTTTTGTTCTCTAGGAGATGTCCCTTCTAGCCAATCCACATGCACATGCAAAAATATCTTTAACGTGTTTAACTTATTGTGTAACCTACTCTTGTACCCAGAATTTGGTGGTGCTTTACAATCAAATGATAATCTTAAAGGATTACTTTCTTATTTACTTTTAAGCTAAACAACTAACATATTAAAGTTAATAAACATATTAAAACCTACTGACCTATATTTTCTCCAAAACAAAGTTTCATAACGTTCTAAAAGTTATATCTTTTTTCGCTGATAATGTCACGTTATCCTGCCCACTATTTTCAGCACTGTGTGTTCAAAATACTTAAACCAATAACTTTGTGTTTAAAGCGCCATTTTGAAACCTAGGTATTGTAAACGGATTGGTACAGAGCAAAGGATACCCACGGAGTGGGTTTGGAAAACAATTAAATTTGCAGACAAGATTTCTGATATACGGTAGAGATATGTTAATGAAATGCTATTGATAAAAAGCGTATTTGGGGTAGTTGGTTAGTAACAGGCATAGAAAATATTTACTTACAGTGGCCCTTTAACATTGATTTGCAGCCAAAAAAAAAAAAGATATATAAAAAAGATAAAAACAAACAAAAACTAAACACAAATTAATGCAAAAGGAGGACCATGCTATTGTTTTATTTTTCTTTTCTCAGTACAGAAACATCCATTTTACAAATTTTAAAAAACAACAAACAAACAAAATAACTACTGAATAGTAATACATTTTATACTGTCCTATTTTAAATGCAACAAAAAAACAAAACCATAATGTCCCTTTAATAATGTTCAGGAATTTGTGTGCTGGTGCAATGGATTCCTGATGTTTGTGTATCCTCAATATATAGATACAAATTTTCAATGATTATTACAAATATATTCAAAGTTAAATAGTATTAAATTAGTAGCTATTGCACTATTTAATCCCAGTTAAAAAACAAATAGTGTAGGAAGGTTTGGATACTTGCTTTACGGATCAATGAAAATGATCTGTACAATAAACCCTGTCTAATTTATATAAACGTTTGCACCAAACACACCCAGGGCAAGAGGTGTCTCATTTTACAAACCTCAAGTCAATGTGTATGTATTTTATGTGACACAGAAAGAAAAAGAGAATTTTTTTATCAATCTCAGTAAGAGTTAACAGTTATGCCTTTCTGGTGCAGACATATTTGGAGGGTTCAAGGGTAATTGTAATTTTTCTTTGCTAAATTTCATTAAGATTTTGTTGCCTTTGGGTACTCAGAGTTGAAATTCTGTTCTAAGTTGTGTCGAAAATAAATTTTCAGTAAGTGCGATTAATATTACATCTTCTATTTTAGTCAGCAGTTGCTGTGCATCTAATGAAACAACGGTTTCTAACAATATAACAGTTTTATATTCAACCAAATATGTCAGTGTAAATAGTTCACCCTTTTTGTATTTTTTCTTTATCTAATAATATAACAGAATAATACAAGAAAGCATCTATATCTGTTCAATTGTAATATTCTAGATGAAACCTTCTTTAAAACTGAATTTATTATTATTAAAACATACTTCAAACAAATTAAATTATCTTTACATATTGATTGAAAAAAATAACAGAATAGAACGATAATACTTTAATAGAATTTCATATATTAATATTCATATTTTTGAAGAATTTAACCACATATGATATGCCACGTGGCTATTTTTTGGTTTAACGCCCACAAGTGATGTGCACGCCATGTACAACCTAAAACCACCACTAGGTGTTGCTGTGACATTGCCATGCATGTTCTTTTAAAGGGACAGTCTAGTCAAAATTAAACTTTCATGATTCAGATAGGCCATCTCATTTTAAACAACTTTACAATTTACTTTTATCATCAAATTTGCTATGCTCTCTTGGTATTCTTAGTTGAAAGCTAAACCTAGATAGGCTCATATGCTAATTTCTAAGCCCGCCTCTTATCTGAATGCATTTGATAGTTTTTCACATCTAGAGGGCGTAAGTTTGTGTTTGTCATATAGATAACATTATGCTCACACCAGTGGAGATATTTATAAGAGGGCACTAATTGGCTAAAATGCAAGTCTTTCAAAAGAACTGATACAAGGTAATCACAGAGATATAAAGTATATTAATATAACTGTGTTGGTTATGTAAAAATGAAGAATGGATAATAAAAGGATTATCTATATTTTTAAACAATAAAAATTCTGGAGTAGACTGTCCCTTTAACAATACACCACCCCTTTATGGCCTAATGAATTTGTGTGTCCTTCCTTAAAACAAAATAACTTTAAAAAGACCAAAAAAACAGAAATGTTTTTTAATTAGATAATGTGTTTATTTAAGGCGTTCTCAACTGTTTTCATTTTGTCCAGTAAATTATGCAAATTTCATATTGACATATAGAGAAATTTTCTTGTAAACTGGAGAATGTCAACAGTTCAGCACATATAAAATTTGACATTACCGTTTTTCTTATTCCCTTGCGTCAATATTGCTTGCCTGATGATCTATGCTGGAGTAAAGCTACCTAGATAACAAAATGCATAATATACATTCTATTTGTGAATATGTTCAACAGACTTAGAGCCACAGGCAGGTATTGAAAATACATTGTTTTGTGTGTGTGTAATCACACATTTTCTTTTTATCCCTACTGAAAACCTCCAGGACGATACATAAAATAGAGAAAAGTCATATATTATAATTGTTTTCGGCAGCTGAACTGTAAAAAAACCTACGATCATTGCTGTGTGGTCCGAAAGGATTTGCAAGAAGAGAAATATTTGATTTAAAGGTTAATAGAAAATGAACCAGTTAATGATATGGGTACAAGGCAGAAGCAGAACCGAAATCTGAAATGTGGAACAGAGCATAGAAGAGTAGTGTTATTATCTGCAATAAACCAATGTTTGCAGAGTTTTCAGTTTGTCTCGTCTCTGACCCACTTGTTCTTCTATGCTCATTGAATAGAACTAAAATAGAGCTGCTGACATTTTAAACATTGAGGAACATTAAGGCTTATAAAGACCTCCCTCAATAAAGGTTTCGGCTTTGAGCATTTCCACTTTATTTATGTATTAGTTTGGTAAAAAAGTAATACACTGAGTACCTGATCCACCCATATCTTCTATTAACAATGGGTTTATACCAGATTATTTTTTTTACCTGTTTATTGATCTTGCAGCTTAATCACTTTTAGAGACACCTTATGCAGCAATGAAACCTTCTTTGGCAGTCAATGGGTTAAACCACAGGCAGCCATAAGTAATAATTTCAATCTTATCAAAATCTTATAATCAAACATGAAATGAATTAAAGTTATGATAGTTTTGAAGACACTCGCTTTGGATATTTGTAAGCACATCCCATAGAAGAACACTGACAGTTATTTTGTGACCCTGATAAAACAAAATCTGTCTTTGATTTTAAGACTCTATTATTGTTCAGTGCCTTAAAAATCACTGATCAACTACCCATGTGAGTATACTAGTAAGCAAGTAGTTAAAAGGTTAAAAGTTTTACATACGTAACAAATCGCAGAAGCAATCTCATGATAATTAATAGTATAAAACCAATATCTTACTGAGTGCAATTTCCCTGTCATGCACGGTGTCTAATTTTTAGCTTTACCAGTGAGTTTCCAGAGTGGGTGTGCTATAATCAGAGAAATGTTACCTTGAGAGAAAGCACCGATTTACAGAATGCTATGTATTGGCACTATTGTGACAAAGCTACTAGCACACCGGGGAGGGGACTGTTCATCTATCCCATTAGGACACTTGCAAGACTAAAATTATATATACTAAATTGAAGAATTCATGCCTGTAATATAATTCACACTGAAAGGCATACGTATTGGCATAAACTAGAGAGACTCACCACAGAGAAGTTTTGTGCCGTACAGCTGTCCCCACTGAAGTTGCAGCTCTTCAGCATCTCTGCCAGCTGATGCCCAGTCCGATTAACAATGTCCAACATGTTAGGGTCAGGATATATTAAATCCGAAGCTCTGTGCCCATCTGGGTCCTTCGGAGGAAGCCCAGTAAGGTTGGCAAGGTGATAAATGTCAGCATCAGAGAGAGCCGAGTGCCGAAAACGGTTGATATTACATAGGGTGACCGCTGGGAAGATCATCTCTCCCATCACCTCCTCATCCACAGCTGTGACATGGGGATGATCCAGGTAAAACAAGGCACACTTAGCTGCCTGGTAGAGAAAAAAAAACAGTGATGCCAAGAATGCCAGTGCCCAGAGGCTCTGTTTGATGCCCACTCTGCCCGTCTGGAAGATATGCCTCAGCCCATGTAGGGTACTAGTTCTGGCAAAGCCTGCCAAGTCCTGGCCAGCCACCTGAATCTCATCCCCAATCAAGCTTTCCCTCTCCCCTTCCTCCTTCTCCTTCTGGTTCCCA
This sequence comes from Bombina bombina, assembly GCF_027579735.1. Lineage (NCBI taxonomy): Eukaryota > Metazoa > Chordata > Amphibia > Anura > Bombinatoridae > Bombina > Bombina bombina. Next base: position 348,840,673 of record NC_069499.1, read on the forward strand.
TCCTCATCTGCGAACTTGATTTTGCAGACTATCTCGATGGGCATTTGCAAGCAGTTTTGGGGAGACAGGGTCTAGGGGCTTTTAAGATCCTGGAATAACCCCTTAGCCTGGCTCCCCTCTTTTGTCACACAGAACTCTCTGGTCCCAGACACCTTTTCTCAGATAATAAGAAACAAATGAAAAAGGAAGCTCTCACAACCTTACTTCCAGTCTTATTTCCTCTGTGCTTCCCCAAAACCCAGTTCCAAACAAGGAGAATTGCAGATCCAGAGACAGAAAGATAGTAAAGACTTTAAAGAAAAAGATTAGAAAAAAACAGAGCAAATGAGAGCAGGAGGTTACTGCTTCTATTAGCTGCTGTAGTCTGCACGATCTTTCTCTCCTTTAAGATTTGTCTCCCAGTGACTTTGCTTATCTCGGCAAGCACAGCTGTGAGAGGGATGAAAATCTTGTCTTCTGCCGTGCTCTCTCCCAGCAATACAGAGAGCCTTTAAACAAGTGCTAAGACAAACCCCTGTCTGAGGGAGGGAAAGGGATCCCCATATTTCAAGAGAAAGGGAGGGAAGAAATAGAAGTGTGTGTTTGTGTGTGAGAGAGAGAAAAAAAGAAAAAAGCAAGCTAAATCTGAATGAAATGCCTTAAGCAGTGCTGGGCAGCGAGTTACAGGCAGGCGGAGTGAGGGAGATACAGCACACTCTGTTCTGAAGTCAGCTTGCCACACTTGTTTGAATAACTGTATTGGTAAAGCTGGCTCTGACTCGCATTCTTATACAGCCAGTGCCAACAGAAAGCTATATGCCACCACAATACCCCTGATGTCTGCTTGACTTGATACACCTTTTTCTACACTTGGAGCTGTCAGTGTCAAAATCAAGGAATTTGGGAATTGTTCAAACAATACAAAAAACTATGAGACATATAATTAAACTATGTTAAAGATTGTGAGGGTAATTTATTTGGGATAAGCAGTGGCATAAGAATATATCACAGATCCAGAACTATTTTATAAAAGCAATTATAGTGTCAGCATAAATAGTCTTTACAGAATAATGTTATTTTCCTGGGGTTTAATTACATTTTGTTTGAAAGGATGGGTGAACATGGCTGTAAATTGGGCAGTCAGTACAAATTCTGAAAATTTCAAGTACACCTGTTAAGAATATTTTGATTTATTAAGGTGGGGAAAAAAGCAGGAAAAATTCAACAGGTGTGCTGTAGCATTTCTCAAAACCAGATTGCTATAATTTCACATAGCTTTTAGTTTAAAAAAATATGGTAATCTGGGAAAAAGACTAAATTCAGTTTTCAGCTTAACTAATTCCAATGTCAAGTAATAGAAATAGAGAAATACATTAATATATTTAGAGAGTCTAAGAGATTTAAGGATCAGATTTATTTTTTGTGTTTACATAAATTAAAGACAAATACATCTCTAAGACCATTTTGTACAGAGAACCTGTCAATAAACACTTGGCTATGCAGTAATCATTTATCTAAATTGGCAAATAATATTATTATGGTGTGAAGCAGTGTTGGTATGGTATGCTCTATCTGAGTCATGTGTTTTATGTCCCTTTGAGTTAGAGCTATTTTGGGCCAGATTTTGCAAGTGGTGCGCTAACTGTGCTCAAAGTAAACTGGCCAGTGCACGTATTACAAGTTTAAAGTAAAAAGTACAAGAGTAAAACCTGATGAGCGCTTATTTCAGGACATCACAACCACGTTAACTTCTTCCCATGGGGTAAATTTATTAAAGTGAGGACGGGCATGATATGATGTAGCGTATCATGTCCACCGCACATCGATAAATGCCGACAGCATACACTCTCGGCATTTATCATTGCACCAGCAGTTCTTGTGAAATGCTGGTGCAATACCCCCCATGCAGATTTGCAGCTAATCGGCCGCTAGCAGGGGGTGTCAATCAACCCGATCGTATTTGATCGGGTTGATTTCTGTTTGTGGCCTTAGAGCAGACGAACAGGTTATGGAGCAGCGGACTTTAGACCTCTGCTTCAAAACTTCTATTTCCGGCGAGCCAGAAACACGAGGCATCAAGCTCCGTATGGAGCACACTGCTATATAGAAATATATAGAAATATCTATTTAGAATCTATCTATTTAGAAATACAAAGAACATTTTCTTCTAAGTGAAGAACAGTAGAATGTACAATAGTTGCTGTATAAACACAGTAAAACATTAAAATTGAATAAAAATGATTTTTCCTGTTTAAATGTATTTGAGCGGAAAGGGCTCCAAAGTGTGTGTATATATATATATATATATATACACACACACATACCCATAATTTTACACATGCACAGCCTGCCTAGGTTTAGCTGTCAACAAAGAATACCAACAAAGAAAGTTGTTTAAAATTGCACGCCTTATCTGTATCATGAAAGTTTAATTTTTACTAGACTTTCCCTTTAATTTATGTATCAAAACTTATACTGAAATATCCTAAGCTTGCAAAGACTGTGTGACTCTAGACAAAAATGAAACTCGCACAAGTCCTTCTACTACTCAAATGAATACAAGCAGGTTGAGGCCATCTCACTGAATGAGACACAAAAATATGATTGTCCATTAATCAATACATCTCACAACAATAAATGAACTTACTACTATCTCTTCTTCTCACTTTCCCCACACCAACTATTGCTGGTGTTCCCTCCCTCCTCTCACCAATAAGCTTATTGCTGTAATGTCATCCTGTTGTTTTGTTTATTCTATTTTTGGCTGTCAATATTCTTAGCTGTCTTTTTCAATAACTTTTTTTTTATTTCCAGCTCCTTGCTATATCATTAACTTTACATTTTAATCATGTGCTTCTTTATAAATAACTCAGCAAATCTTGAGGCTATATATTTATAATGAGTTACACGCCATTCTGTTAGCACAGGCGTTAAACTAAATGTGTAATTTTATCTTAAAGTGCCTACTGCACTTAAATGTTTATACTAACCTGAGGCCAATAATGCAACATGTAGAATAAAACTTCTTTAAATCCTTACATTTTGGATGACAGCTGATCAGCCTGGTACCTGTCATTTGTGAGGAACCTTTTTGAGTCACCTGCTTTATTACTCCAATTAAAAAGCAGTAGTGATTAGTGGCAAACTATCCCTAAAGAAAAATTCTAATGGTTTACTGACCATAGCTTATTAGCTTGCTATAGACTAGATTATGAGTGGAGCTGTATTTTGCTCTCCCACTTGTGCATTAACCCCGCTAGACTTCAGCAACGCGTGTATTACAAGTTGAAAGTAAACAGTTTTTTGCTCGAAAGCCGAACATCGTGACCGCATTAACGTATTCCCAACAGCCTTATTCGTGTGCAAACCCGATCTCATTTTCTCAAGTGCGCTAACCCAACATGAATATATGAATATTTCACATACCAATATTCTTCACATTCAAGAATATGTTCTATTTATTCATAAGTACGTATTTCTATATACAGTATATCTGATGGTATTTTGGTAAAACATAAATCTATACCTCTTTATGTATACATAAGTATTTATGTGTTTATATGTCTGTAAATACATACACACACACACACATATATATATATATATATATATATATATATATATATATATAAATATTTATATACATATTTGGACATATGTCTTTATGAATCTCTATGTTGAACCCCTTTGCCTCCTTTTTTCTAGCACTTGAGATATGAATCTTTGAGCTCTTATAACCTTTTTATGCAATTTTTTAATAATTGTTAGTTATTAGACAGTGTTATTATAATTGTAACTGTACTTTTAAATGTATTTGTTCAACTTTTTTTGCCTTGTGTAACAGTGAACCAGAGCTCTGAGGTCGCACTATCCTGATATGTGTTAAATTCAATTGCGTTCAAGCGAACATGTTTATTTTCAACTCGTAATACAGAGATACTTCCAACTTGCGCAAAGAACTGTAATAAACCCCTTATCGCTCACTCGCAACAGTTAGCGCACCACTCATATTCTAGCCCTATGTGTTTAACCCCTGCAAAAGGACATCCTAAGGCAAACATCCCATACTCTTATTTGTTATCAAATGAGTTAAATACATAAGTAAAGACTTGCTTTAAAACTGAAGCATTGCAGCTCCTGAGCTGGACATGGGAGATGATTAGAGGATATGGCTATGGCGGTTATGTGCAACTGCCACTCCTGAATCCTGATTGGCTAACCGCACATGTTCGGCTTAGGAGTTGTAATTCTTGTGGCTACTGAGAAGGACTTAACTTGCTAACAAATAAGCGCATGTCATTTTTGCATCAGAATGTCCCTTTAAAGGGACAGTCTAGTCAAAATAAACTTTCATGATTCAGATAGGGCATGTCATTTTAAACAACTTTCCAATTTACTTTTATCATCAATTTTGCTTTGTTCTCTTGGTATTTTTAGTTGAAAGCTAAACCTAGGAGGTTCATATGCTAAATTCTTAGGCCTTTTATCTGAATGCATTTTGACATTTTTTCAAAACTAGAAAGCGTTAGTCCACATGTGACATATAGATAACATTGTGCTCACGCATGTCGAGTTACCTAGGAGTCTGCACTGATTGTCTAAAATGCAAGTCTGGCAAAAAAACTTTTAATAAGGGGACAGTCTGCAGAGGCTTAGATGCAAGGTAATCACAGAGGTAAAAAGTGTATTAATATAAGCGTGTTGGTTAAGAAAAACTGGGGAATGGTTAATAAGAATGGGTAATAAAGGGATTACCTATCTTTTTAAACAAAACAAAAAATCTGGTGTAGACTGTCCCCTTAAGAGTTTGCTGTCATTAAGGATTCACCATGTCAACTCACTAGGTAACACTGGGACTGTCACAAAAGGTAAAATGCCTACATGAATTTCCCTACACTGTCCAATCTGGTAATCTGGCAAACGTTCAGTTTCAGAGACGCTGGATCACATTATGGCATTACAGGGAAACACTCAAAGGAGATATATTTCATGATCTTGTGAGGCAAGAATTCATTTACTGTGGCTCGCTATCCAAGCTGTTAGTGACATCTCCATCTATATGGTTAATGGAACAGGTCATGCATTTTCTATCTTAGTAACTTTTTATGAATTCTGTATCCCAGATTAAAATCTTACTTCTCTATATGTTAAATGATTTATATCTATATGAAAAGATACCTTATTTGACCCCTATGTAAAGCTAAACTGTATGTATATATATATATATATATATATATATGTTAATTTATTTATATATTAAACATGGAAATAGACAATACTCTCAAACCAGACTATACAATACATACCATAACCAGGCAAACTAAGATACAAACAAGGGATTCTTGACGGAAAAAATGTCTATATCCTTTGCTAATGACTATAATTATGTAACACTACGTCGGAAACATAACATGAATTAATAGTAATATAATTATCCTTGCATTTCTTGTCCTAGATTGTATATTGTTATTAATGACTGGTCTAAAGTTTATTCTATGGCATGTATTTATCAAGCTGTCAACCGCAAATACGCTGGAATTCCGCCGCGTATTTGTGGCGAGCCTGAGTTATCAAACCCTACAAACCGGCAAAAGTAGAATTTAGTGACGTAACATACGATCCGCCAGACTCAGTCTGACACAGATCGATGCTTACGTCACTACAGATGTTCCGAACGCAAGTTCGGCACAATCTGACTACTTTTGGAAGTTATCAAATATCCACCAGGTACGCTCGGCACTATTCCGGCCCAGCATACCTGGTTTTCAATCCGCCGCCCTGGAGGCGGCGGATGCTATAGGAATCGATGGGAGTCGGAAAACAGAGAGAGCTTAGGTTCGCTGCTGCCCGATATCCCATTGATTCCTATGGTAACGTGTACACCTAACACCCTAACATGTACCCCAAGTCTAAATACCCCTAATCTGCACCCCCCTACACCGCCGCCACCTACATTATACTTATTAACCCCTAATCTGCCGCCCCGACACCGCCACCACCTAAATAAAACTTATTAACCCCTATCCCGCCACTCCCGGACCCTGCCGCAACCAAATAAACTTATTAACCCCTAAACCACCGCTCCTGGAGCCCACTGCCAACTACATTATACTTATTAACCCCTAATCTGCCGACCCCTACACCGCCACCACCTACATTATATTTATTAAACCCTTATCTGCCACCCTACACCGCCGCCACTATATTAAATTTATTTAACTAACCCTAACACACCCTAACTTAAATATAATTTAAATATATCTAAATAAATATTCCTATCATTAACTAAATAATTCCTATTTAAAACTAAATACTTACCTATAAAATAAACCCTAAGCTAGCTACAATATAACTAATAGTTACATTGTAGCTATCTTAGGGTTTATATTTATTTTACAGGCAACTTTGTATTTATTTTAACTAGGTACAATAGTTATTAAATAGTTATTGACTATTTAATAACTTCCTAGTTAAAATAAAGA